>NC_051185.1:28097623-28408099 GCF_013339695.2 Rhipicephalus sanguineus | reverse complement strand
CTCGCTTGCTTGCACGAGTGGGCCGGACAACCACCGCTCGGCCAGCAATTACGGGGTCTCGTCGGGACACTGTAATCAAGGCCTGGCGAGGTCACCCTATAACGACAGCCTGCCTTCCACGATCCAGCGAGCAATGGGAGACAGCCACTACGGCGCGTGGCGATTGTCGTGTACCGTCTGTGTGAGGCATATTTCGTGAAGCTATGGATGGAGACATGTCCGCGTTCATAAGAGATTGACGCCAGTCTATTGGCTCTTACTCAGTTCGATCTTATCGAAAACCAGCAGATGATGACGCCAGTGAAGACATAGGTGACTTTCATTGTACTGTTTTTAGTGTATTGTAGTAATTGTTGTATAGATGTGAAGAAAATAAAGCTTGCCCCTTCCTTCAGTTACTCATTTCAGTGATTCCTCCTTGGAGAATCTAAAAGGTAGCAACGGCTGACGTGCACCACATTGTCGACGCGGATCACCAGACGGAAAGATAACAACTACGAGTAAGCAGGCTTATTTAAACAATAAATATATAAAATTGGGGACGTTTTGAAAATATAGCTTTTCTTCTGTTTTGTTTCCGGCGTACAGTGAAGATAAATTTTGCAGCAGCGATAGAATGCAGCTTCTAACCAAAATGTAATGACGGCAACTGCTTTGTTTGCTTGTTATGTTACTCTGCTCGATGCCTAAAACCTCGACAGATTCAAGGCAAGTGGTTGAGGTACGCAAACACTGAATGAAATTACATTTAACATACCATCGTAATTAAAAATCAAAAACGTGCATGGCTGGCCGTGTCCCTTATAAGTGAAAATAGGCCGTGCAAACATCCAGCCCCGGCTGGCATTTACGTCGCATTTTTTTTACTTACGTATAGGTAAGTCAAAACAAGTGCGAGGTTAAACGCCAGCCATGGTTGCGCGTTTACAGAAAACATTACAATCTCCTGTTCTTTCTCGCGTAACTTCTAACGTCCCGGTGTACAGGGTATGATACGCAGACCATGCTGAAGATATCGGAAAGTTTAATAGCAGGCCATGTTTTTTTTTAATACGAGGACCCCGATCAATGTGTGGTGTATCGACGTATCATTCCAAGATAATGACAGCAATAGTTTGGGTAGGGGCGCGGGTGGGGTCGTGTCAGCAATCTCACGTCGCCGTTGACAGCTGTAGACGTCGTCGATATCGAAAAACCTTAATTACGGTCTCCGAATGTGTCTGCCAAGGGCGGAGGGTTAAAGGCGGGATATTGGTTTTGTACAATACGTATACAAGAAGAGATGAGCGAAAGCTGACATTGGCCAAACACCGCACACTGAAAACAAGAGCCAAACGCGTACGCCTCGGAATGCGAACATTAGCGCGTCGTCACGGTCTCTTCTCGCAGTTTACGAGGCTATGCGGAAAAAATTCACAGGATCCCTTAAGCATTCGGATAAGAAGACTCGAAGGCGAAAGCTTTCCTTCTTCTCAGTCGATGTATATATAATTCCTCCCCCAGCCCAACCCCCTTCCGAAAGGTTTCTGCACCTAACATGGTTTTGCACAGCCTCCAGGATCGTAGGCATTGCAAGCTTTCTGCACCTCGCCTGGTTTCGAAGTGCCTCCGGGATCGGCCCACCTTTTACCGAGCGACGATGCCGTGCGATCGCGTCATCGTGCGACGTCACGTTATGTGACGTCATGATGCCTTTACAAATTTTGGCTCTCTGTGACGCCATAATGGCGTCACATGGTGACGTCATCGCGATTTGATGTTTTCTTTTTTTCCTCACTCCCGTTTACGCTGCCGACGCGGGACGCCGAAGGTGAATTTTCGTGTTTGATGAGGCATCTGAGGCTTTCGCCTGAAAGAAAAGAACACCGCTTTCACCTTCTAATCGTCTTAGGCGAATGAATCGGGGACCCTGAGAGTTTTTCGCCTCTGGCAGTCACTGTGCTCAATAACTTATACGTCACAAAAAAAAAAAGCACCATGGAGGCGAAAATGTTTGAGGCCCGTGTACTTAGGTTTAGGTGCACGTTAAAGAACCCCAGGTGGTCGAAATTTCCGGAGACCTCCACTACGGCGTCTCTCATAATCATATGGTGGTTTTGGGACGTTAAACCCCAGATATTATTATTACAAAAAAAGCACCAAATAGGGCTACAGCCGAAGCACCGAATAAGTTTAGCCGGCTGACTGTACGTGAAAAACTGTTTCGTAGCTTTAATAATGATCGGAGAGTACACGCCAATATACGAAAGAACCGCTCTAGATGTGAATGAAAAGTTGCCGCTGACTTTGGACTGCGTTCGATCAGAGAGATGCCTTTCTTCTAGAAGGAAATGAGAGCGTTTCTTCAGCGGCGAGTGAAGGATTACGAGAAGATGAAGAATAACGGAGAGGAAAAATAAATCGGGTCTCGGAAAACGGATGTGGCGAGGCGGGTATAAATGGTCTGGCGGGCAAAACGTGTTGGGCCTGTGACACGGCACTGTTCGATTGATGCCTCGTGCGCCATCACTTTGGGAGCACCTCATAATATGGCGGTGGCTTGCGGTATATAATAGAGCATTATACTATGCACGCGATTTAGAAAGCACTCTTTACGTTGCGCTTGAACTATTAAATGCGAAGCATTTCTTAGCGAACTTCTGCGAGTTTGAGCGTATCTATCTATCTATCTATCTATCTATCTATCTATCTATCTATCTATCTATCTATCTATCTATCTATCTATCTATCTATCTATCTATCTATCTATCTATCTATCTATCTATCTATCTATCTATCTATCTATCTATCTATCTATCTATCTATCTATCTATCTATCTATCTATCTATCTATCTATCTTGCCGCCTACGACTTTGTGCTCTCCTGGCCGTTTCGTTAATCGGATGTATACCAAAATTGGTATGGAATAACATGACCGTATTACGAACATAAATGACAGGTCATAACATGAAAATCATGACATGCATGTCATGAACAGCATGATTTACATTCCACGGCCTTGGGGCCCTTGCGGCCATTCCGTTAATTTCATATATACCAAAACTGGTATGACGTGACAAGAGTTCATGGCGAACATAATGATAGGTCCTAACGTGCAAATCATGACACGCATGTCATGTGCGGCATGATTTACATGACATGGTCTCGGGGCGCTCGCGGCCGTTTAAATGAATGGATATACGAAAATTGGTATGACGAGACATTTCAACATGACGAACATAACTGACACGTGGTAGCATGAAAATCATGACACGCGTGTCATGTATGTCATGATTTACATGCCACGCTCACGGTGCGTTCGCGGCCGTTTCGCTGGCTTGATATACACCAAAATTGGTATTGCGCGACGCGACTGTATGATGAACGTAAATTAGAGGTGGTAAAATGAAAATCATGACGCGCGTGTCATGCACGACATAATTTACATGCCACGCTCATGACGCACTCGCGGCCGTTTCGCTGGCTTGATATACACCAAAATTGTTATTGCGCGATGTGACTCTATGAAGAACATGAATAACAGGTGGTAACATGAAAACCATGACATGCATGTCATGTATGTCATGATTTACATGCCACGCTCATGACGCACTAGTGGCCGTTTCGCTAGGTTGATATAGCGCAAATTTGGTATTGCGCGACGCGACTGTATGACGAACGTAAATTAGAGGTGGTAACATGAAAATCATGACACGCGTGTCATGCACGACATAATTTAGGTGCCACACTCATGACGCACTCGCGGCTGTTTCGCTAGGTTGATATACACCAAAATTGGTATTGCGCGGTGTGACTGTATGAAGAACATGAATAACAGGTGGTAACATGAAAACCATGACATGCATGTCGTGTATGTCATGATTTACATGCCACGCTCATGGTGCATTCGCGGCCGTTTCGCTGGCTTGATATACACCAAAAATTGGTATTGCGCGACGCGACTGTATGACGAACGTAAATTAGAGATGGTAACATGAAAATCATGACATGCGTGTCATGTAAGACGTGATTTACGTGGCACGCTCATGGTGCGCTCGCGGCCGTTTCACTATATTGATATGCACCAAAATTGGTATTGCGCGATGTGACTGTATTAAGAACATGAATAACAGGTGGTAACATGAAAACCATGATATGCATGTCATGATTTACATGCCACGCTCATGGTGCATTCGCGGACGTTTCACTGGCTTGATATACACCAAAATTGGCATTGCGTGACACGAATGTATGCCGAACGTAAATGACAGGTGGTAACATGAAAACCATGACATGCATGTCATGTATGGCATGATTTACATGCCACGCTCATGGTGGACTCACGGCCATTTCGCTCGTAAGATATACACCAAAATTGGTATTGTGCGATGTGACTGTATGACGAACATAAATGACAGGTCCTAACATGCGAATTATGTTATGCATGTCATGTACGGTATGATTTACATGACTCTGTTATGGTGCGCTTACGGCTGTTTAGATAACTGGGTATATACCAAAATTGGTATGGCATGACAGGAGTGCGTGATGAACATAAATCACCGGTCATGCAGTGTATATACGAGAATATACGTTTCATTGGCATAGTATATACCACATTGTGCATGCACGCGTGCATGGCAAACATGCGATATATGGCGAACTAGACGCCATGGCATGAATGATTTCATTCGGCTCAAAAATAAACAAAGCGATGTATGCAGCTCTTTGCTGGCTGCTTCGCGTTACATCGATTCCCACAGTGCGTGGGATCTGGCGGATTTTTTAAGTGCGTCACGCAGTGCAAACCACCTTGAGCAAGCACACAAAAAGAGCTGAAGTTCGTTCTGCGAATTGGGAAGCAGTTGCGGCGATAACGGATACGCGCCTTCTTAAAGGGACACTAAAGGCAAATATTAAGTCGACGTTGATTGTTGAAATAGCGGTCCAGAAACCTCGTAGTGCTACTTTTGTGCCAAGGAAGTGCTTATTTTGAAATAAGATCACGTTTCAGTGGTCCGCATCGCGTTAGCGCACTTCAAATCACCCTCCTGAAAGCGGTGTTTCTCACGTCACTGCTGCCGTGCCCAACGTTGTCCGCCTTTACTGCGCAGCGGCGTGCACTGGCGGCGTGCGCCATTCGGGCATCCGGCAACATCACATGCACGCGGTATTTTGTCGAACTTTCTGTCAGAGCGACTTTCACGAGCGCGCAAAACACACGCGGCAGTACGCGATACCGAAACTACCACTGAGACGCGACCGCGTGAGCGAAGCAGGGTGCCGGCGAAGCGCAGTTTGGCAAAAACGGAACTTTTGAACCACGCGCGCCGTTGCCCATGGCAATACCAAAGAGGTTCTTTTGTCCATGAATCAAACAGAAACGAACAAGCAGCATTTTATTACGTCTATTTATGCACGGAAGGTTCTTTTTTTATTGCAGCTAGTTTGATTACGAGTGATTAATTGTAGTCGAACTCTCTCACGTCATCGGGATCATTTCCAAAATGTCCCGCTCGTGGCGCTCATCGTGTGATACATTTAGCTTAATTTCTCGGTACGTAGTGCACTGCTGTTGATAATATTGCCGTTTTAGACGTTGTCATAGATTGAGCTTTCACTCTGACATAAATTGTTATTTGCCTTTAGTGTCCCTTTAACCAGGTGCAGCGTCACGGCCCCGGTGGCTACGAGAATTTCAAAGCGCACAGCCGGAAAATCTCAGGTGATATGATCAGCAAGCGGCAATCGTCCCTCTCCCGCACCGCTTTCCCTCGTCAAACAGGACTTATGTTTCAGCGTATACTTCAGGAAGTTTATCGAGAAGCGCTTAATTTCTATAGTTGCACTCCGCCTCTATTTTGTAATGCGAGGTGGACAAACTATCGCACAGATGAAACACTTGAAAAGAGCGGCAATATGCGACCGCTGCGACATAGTTTGCCGCCCGATGTACCTTCCGATTCTGCGGTAGCTTCTGACAATTCTTTGGCATTATATCGTCCCCTAAGTCAGTGACGTAGCCAGGGGGTAGAACACCTGTAACGCCCCCCTCCCCCCCCCCCCCAAAAAAAATGCCAAGAGATACAAAGCACAAAATGACACTCGACCACACTTGCCAGCTCGGTCCCCGCATCAGAACAACGAAGTGCCCCCCCCCCCCCCCACACACACATATACAAATTTGAAACAAATTTCTGCCTACGCCTCTGCTGCACAGACAACAAAGCGGGTGTTCCTCCAGCTGATATGTATGATAAGATAACTGCTATCTGAGCCTCCGCTTCACTAAGTAGGGCGCTTATGTTTTCAGAGCTGATCGTTCGGAGAGGGCAAGCACGAAACAAAAATTAAGCTTCCGCCCTTGTACACACGAACATCGTTGTATACCGATAGGGCATGACCTGAGCTCAAGTATAAAAACACCAATAAGAGCAACAAAAAATAACAGGAGAAAGGTCCAGTTCACAGGCGCATGGGCTGTATATTCCTCGGATAAAGGCTCCGATGAAAAGTTAAGGGGAGAGACGAAGATCCTAGAACACCATATGGGGCTATCAACCGCTGCTGCTGGTCGATGGGGGACGAGGAAGCGGGTGAGGAGGGCACGAGGAAGAACCAGAAACAGTGCGTTTCATTTCGAAAGAAAAATATCTGCCCCTTCTTTCCCCCCTTGTCTCGACCGCGGCGTGCCGGTGCTACTGCTTCTGCGGCTTCGAGAGCACACCAGGCCAGATTTAGAGACAAGTGTCTCACATCCCTCATCGTGGGGCCGCGTCGTCCTCCTTCCTCTTCTTATGGCTCTTTCCACGTCTGCATCGAACACTATACACCACCACAAACCCCAGCTGACAGCAACGGCGGGACTTGGGGTTGGATATTTCTGTAACAGCACACGTTGCCTTATCCGCAGCACCGTTTCCGACGCTGTTATCACGGTTTTAAAGGGACACTAAAGAGAAACAATGAATCGGTTTAGATCGATAAATTGTGCACTGAGAACTCTAATTTCGTTAATTTCACCATCGTAGGTTTATTAATAGAGGAGAAAATCAAGTTCAAAGTTTCATATTTCAAATTTCGCACCGAAATCTCCCCGCGTGACGTCACGGATTTCAAAGTGTATTTATCGTATTTTGGCGCCATTGGCTCAACAAAATTACCCCGAACTTGGTATGTTAAGTCTATGGCCCCCTGAGAGGACAATGTACTTCATTTTTACCGATTAGGAACTACGTAGTCCCTAGTAGGCGTCGTCAAAACATGTGGCGTCACGGCGAATGGTGCGGAAACTTCTAGGTGACGTCGCCACCCACATTTTGTTTTTGCGCTTTTTCTCGCTTACTAAGCGTCTTCTCGCAGCAAGCGTGGTGTTTTTGGTATCGTGAAAGAGTACTTTACTAATATGAGAAAAATCGTTTTACTCTTTAGTGTCCCTTTAAGGAGTTAGGCCACCTTGGTCGCTATTAGAAAGATCGACTCAGTGGGATGAGAGGGAGCGGGCTAACGTACCCGCGTTCTGTGCCTTAAACGAAAGCTGCATCATCGCAAGAATTTATATGGACTTCAGGAGAGACAGCCTAAATAGACGAGTTGAAAGAAGTATGGTCGATCAGAATCAGCCTGGGTGCATTTGGCGATGTGGCTGTCAACCGAATCCCTTTACCGAAATAAGTACAGCCGATCTATACCTATTATATTTTTAAAAGCTCGGACACACGCAGTAAGTGTCAGTGACCTCATGGCGAGACTTTGAGTGATACGAATAAAAGAGGGCGTTGACATTCGTCTTCTCGCTTTGTGCTTTCAACTGGCACGCCAAGCTTCTGAGCACGATAAGAGTGCTTCTTTTTTTTACATCGTAGATGCCTAAATAAACTAATAGACTTCAGATAACTTGCCCTTTGTGTTCTTTTCTTGGGCTGAGAAACAGATATCAGTTCTGGCAAGATGTATGCGTAATCGTGTCTTCATCGGGGAAGTACCAGCAACCATCGTACCTCTTCCAAGCGCCGCGTGACATCTAAAAGTCCTTATTCGCGGCGACATTTTGCTGCAAGGTGGCGCGTTTCATTCCCCCGGGACTTTGTCGCGTGTTCGTGTCAATTCTCCACACAAACGAGTTATGGCGGACGGCAGACGACACTTATTTCTCTGGGCTGGCGTCGCGCGACTATTTTTATTTTTATTTTTTTGCTCGCGGCTTCTTCGGCTAGCACTAGCAAGCCCCGCGGTCGTACGTCACTTGTTACGTGACATCGAGACGCGGAAACGAAGGTTTCTCGTGGGAATTCGCGAGACGCGTCACGTAGTAGTGGTCGTACGCCGATTTCGGCTCCCTATTGGCCGGTTGCCCAGCAGGCGAGGAATTAGGATTACTCACCATGCGGTGCAGCCGAAAAGTGAGAGTGAAGCGACAGGAAACAAAAAACAGCGACCAAGCAGGAGAAAGACAAGAGATTACGAATATATAAAAAACTATACGACAACCTAGACTGTCAAATTACAGCCAATGCTTGAACTTGAGTACGTACACACATTTCAGGGGAGAGAAAAATTACAGGAATCAAAACACAGTAATGCAAATTGAACAGGACGTGCCTGAGGCTTAGATTACACGGCTGTGATGAAGAATCCAGCGTATCATTCTTGAAATAGGCCTCCTTAGCTAGGCGGCTATCGAGTGTCGAACATAAGATGCATTCGAGCGGCACCGTACCGCCAAGGATTCGCTTAAGGATGATCAGGAACAGGGAACAGAGTTTTAAAGACGATAGTCTTTACTTAAACACAGAAATTTTGGTCTTTCTGTTTGTCGGCACGTCACTCGATTCAGCCAATCGGCCAAAGTTGAACCACTTGCCCAAGGGCCAGCCATCTTGAACGGCTGACTAGGTTCATACTTGTGTACATTGTCGATCAAAAAGCAAACATTACGCATATGTGAGGCGCAACATCACTAGGTAAGTATTAAGTGGTGTGTTCCTTTAATAGAAAGTGCATACATACGTAATTCTAAAGACCCTAGTTTCTTAAGCTGCGCTGAAAATGCGACTGCGCTGAAACTTGCCTTCCTCCGTGCCCTCTGCACGAGCTCATTGTTGTGTTCCGGTTTCGGTTCTGTATTGCACTGTACGAATGCCATGGGGCGCCGCTCTGGCATTCCTGTTTTACCCAGGCGACGTGTAAATAAAAGAGTGTATGGAGAGTACTCGTTAAGTGCGGACGTTTCTTCTGCTTCAGCGCTTCGCGCCAAACCGCCTGTTCGGCCTGGCTGGCGTCACCGCCGGTCGCGTTGGTCACCGCCGGTCTTCGCCTGCGGCTGCGCCGGGACCAGACCGCAACACAGCACTCATGTTTCCCGACGTATTGCCAGATGGCGTCCACATCTCACGCAGCGCCTCTTCTATCGTCTTTAGACGACATTTGCAGCGAAGCGCGCAGATACGCGGCCAATTTTTTTGCATGTGTAGTTGCAGAAGGCGTCGTAATGTTAAAGTCAGTATGGTGGCAGTGAGTTTCGAAATCCGACGATCCACACCTCTGTAAAGAGAGTCATGCGAAATTGCGCTAAAGCGCTTTATAGAGATATACATTTCAGCTGACGTCGAAGCATGGCTGTTACTTCGATATGGGCATGCTTCTTGAGCGAATAGTGTTTTGGCCTTTGTTTTGTTAGTGTAGGAAAACCATAAGTCCTGCATTTGGCTGAATTTTCTTCATTAACAAAATCTGTATTTGTATATACATGGTCTTTACAACAAATAGTGTATGTTAGTATTAAGCAGCATTAGAGAACGTGCTCTCTTCGTAAGTGCGTGACAAATCTCACAAATTTAGTTATGATACAAACAGCGCGGCCCCCTTCCCCTTTCCTTAAATAAGAATCCCCAGGACTTCCATCTCACCGAAGCACCGAAGCATCGAAGCATTTTACATGCACTTTAGAGAAGGGTGCGTTAGCACACCCTCGATCGCCCTTTCTCAAAAAGAAATTACCTTTTTGAAGGAAATCGTATCCCCGCATACGTAATTTCTTGACGCGTTTTCGGTGACAGTGTCTGAAGCCCTCATATGTTTATTTCTCTTATTTTTTGCGTTCTACATCCTATCACTGAACCCCCCCCCCCCCGTCATTTCGTGATCCTTCTTTCTTGTACGTACATAAGGCTGTACATGATCGAAATAAAGTAGTTGTGAGTTTGCGTATCACCCTGTGCTGTTTTCCTCGTTTCTTTTTAGGGGAGAAGCTCCTTATGCCGTGGGTCTGTCCATCCTCCGTTTGTAGCGTTGTAGTAGCCACCTCTAGCTCGCGAAGCGCGCATTCTGGTATGCAGTAGAAGAAGAAGACGACGTTGACGAGTGAGACTCTCGTGCGTGTTCGCCTGTGGGGCATTCTTTACTGCGCGCGTTCTGGTATGCAGTAGAAGGAGAAGACGACGTTGACGAGTGAGACTCTCGTGCGTGTTCGCCTGTGTGGCGTTCTTTCTTCTTTACTGCGCGCGTTCTGGTATGCAGTAGAAGAAGACGACGTTGACGAGTGAGAAGTGTTAGTCCGCTTCCCGTTCCGATCGATCCGATCGTTCCGATCGCGCACGATCGCTGGACGTTCCCTCGATCTGGGGGTTGTGGCCAAAGTTTCTGTGGTTGCTGCTTAACTTTTATCTTGCTCAGTGCTCCTTTAGTGCTCTTGCCGATCAGTGAGTGCTTTTTGCGCTTGTAAGAACAGACATGCCGTTTTCCTCACCTGGACCAGGGGCTTTCCTCTGGTCCGCTTCTCTTCCGCCGCAGGAGATACCAGTGGCCCTGTTCTTGCGAAACGGCATCTCTTCTGTTCCTGTGGCCCTTGTCCCAACCCATGATGGTAACATAAGGATGAAGAATCCCAAAGTAATACAAGCGGAGCTGCGAGCCGCCACAGCACACTTTCAGACCATTTCGGAGGTCCGCCAGTTCGGCAGGGGAGGTATCCTCTGCTTTTCGTCTGACCAGCTTTGTGTTCAGGACCTACTGAAGTGTTCTATGTTCGCTTCCAATCCGGTGAGCGCATTCATCCCACCTCACTTAGCATGTGTGAAAGGACTTGTGCGTGGTGTTGACGTCAACATGACTCCGTCGGAGGTATTAGAGATGTTTGCAGAGGCTGGTGCTATTTCAGTGTTTAGGTGTGGGCGAGTTATTGATAAGGCTAAAGTCCCTACCGAGTCGGTGATTGTAACTTTTGCTGGGTCGAATCGACCAACGGAAATTAAGGCGTGGCCTCTTATCTACCGCGTTGAAGCGCTTTCGCCTCGACCCCTGCAGTGCGTAAAATGCTGGCGCTATGGCCACACGCTGAAAGGGTGCAGATCTGCTCTCAGATGCCGAATGTGTGGTGAGCCTCACAGTGCAAGTGATTGCCAAAGCAAAGAAGAAAAATGTTGTCTCTGTGATGAAGCGCACAGTGCGGACAATCCCAACTACTCTGCAAAGGCAAGAGAAATCCGCATTCTCGAAATTGTAGATCGTAGACGCTGCTCCCGGAAAGAGGCCTTAGCTGAAATTCAGAACAGGAGTCAGGGATATGCCGGTGTAGCAGCCCGTAATACATCAATGGAAGCGGCTTTTTCCCAATCCATAGCGGACGTGGTTGAAAGAGCAATAGAAAAGGCTATGGAGCGCCTTGCTGCACACATTTGTGAGTCTCTGTCACAAATTTTAGCCAACCAGATGGCTCGCACATTGGGAATGCCGGGGGATGATGGGATAACTTCACAAACCGCAGAGCTTCCACGATCCCTGAATGACACAGCACCTACAATCACGCCGTCGTATGCTGACCATGCAGGACCCTCTCTAGTTGGCAACCAGTGCCAAAATAATGATATTAATGATGAAAACCAGGAGCCTGACGACATGGACTTGGACCCTAAATCGCTAAAACGATCTAGATCCCCTCTATCGAAGAAAACAGGCTCTCCGAAACATTAAAAAAACAAAAAATACCTGAAGGACAAGGAAACCCTTTCTAAGGTAGATTTCTTAAAAGAATCCATTTTAGACAAGGCGGTCTCGGAATCAATTCTTTCGACAAAATAGGGTCACTCAAAATTCTCCACTGGAACTGTCGCTCTATTCACTCGTCAATAACAGATCTAATATATTTGTCTTCTAAATTCACACCAGATATAATTGCATTGCAGGAGACCTGGCTCTCCGTACATAATGTTTTTCATTTAAACAGTTACCGATCTTTTAGACTAGACCGTCCATCGAGAGGTGGAGGCTTAGCATTTTTTATCTCAAACAGAATTAGTATAAAGGCGAAAATCTCCTACAAGTATATGTCTCCTGAATGTGAAATGTTCGCAATAGACATTACATTACCAGGATGCCAACCTTTCTCGCTAGTTAATGCGTACTTTCCTGAGGGTGTCCAAGACACAAGACGGTTAGATATTGCAATCAGTTCGTGGTGTAAGGAAAAAATTTTAGTCGGGGATTTTAATTCCCATCATACGTGCTGGGGTTTTAAAACTGATCAGTGTGGCAAACGATTGTGGGAGTGGTCAACAGACAATAATCTTTCGTGCCTAAACGCGAGAACTCCCACGTTTATTCGCAATCGGTGCCGATCGGTCTTAGATCTAAGTTTCGTAAGTACGGCTATTTCTAGCTCGTCCTGGACAGCGCTGGACTGTGCCACAAACAGTGATCATTTTCCAATAACTTTCGAGATTTCTTGCCCAATAACCCACCCTTGTTCTCAAGTTCGAGTCTTTGTGAATTATAATAAGTTTAAAAATAACCTGAAATCAGCGTTATCATCTCTCTCTCAAGAGAGTAACGATTTCAAAGCGATGAAATTAAACGCGGTTATTAAACGAGCCTACAAACGAGCTGAATTTACTGTCGAATCTGCCAATAGAGCACCGTATAGTCCTTGGTGGAATGCAGAATGCACACGAGATCACCGTCGACGCAAGGCAGCTTGGAAGCAGCTCATTCATAATCAATCCCCTAAAAATTGGTCTGATTATAAATTCATAGCAGCTAGTTTTAAACGCACCGTTGCCCAAGCAAAAGAGGACTACGATCGGAGACACTACGAGTTCCTCTCTAACCCTAAAAATAAAAAAGCACTGTTTAGATACATGAGAACAAGGAAAATACTGCCGTCTCCAGTTAATTCGGATTACGAACTCCTATCGACAGCGGAAATGACTACTGCTCTTGAGTTAATTGCTACAGGACTGGAGAATAGATTCACATCGACTATACCAAATAATTGGCAAAATAGTACAATCACGACAGATTTTGATAAAGTTACCATGTCCGAACTATCCCACGTGATTAAGCAGTTACCCTTTTCAGCTCCAGGCCACGATGGAGTTACAGTGCAAATGATCCAAATTTTATTCAAGTTATCTCCTAGTGAAATTCTTAATGTTATAAATTATTCTTTAAATTATGCCTGGATCCCTTATGATTGGAAACTAGCGAAGATAATTCCGATACCTAAGAAACAGGGTTTCAACATAGAAAATATTAGACCAATATCATTGACTTCAAACATGGTCAAACTCATAGAGAGGGTCCTGCATGGCAGAATAACTATTTGGATGGAAAATAAGTCAATATTAAAAGCTCAGCAAATTGGCTTTAGATCCGATTGTTCAATCTGGTGTGCACATGCAGACTTAGAGAGCCGTATACAACTTGCTCGAAAACGAAGACAATATGCCGCATTAGTGACATTGCTAAAGCATACGACTGCGTTGAGCATTCCATTTTACTTAACAGACTACAGGTCTTAGATTTTCCACAATATATGACGGCGTGGGTAGGAGAATTTTTAAAATCACGGGAATTTTATTGTGTCAAGGATGGGTGCTCTTCATCTAAATACAAACAGAGTCGCGGAGTTCCCCAAGGAGCGGTTCTATCTCCACTACTATTTAATATACTAATGAGTTCAATTCCAACCTGTCAGAATATCTATGTCTATGTGTATGCAGACGATATAGCATTTTTGCAGCCGACAGTGATATTTATGTTCTACAGCAAAAATTGCAAATCTACATGAACATGTTGGAAATATGGCTTCGGTCGATATCAATGGCATTAAATATAAACAAGAGTGCTCTCCTAGTGTTTCCTATAGCAGGGTCGGTTTCACTCTCTATTGCATATAAACAGGAACCGATTCCGCAAGTAGACTCTCTAAAATATTTGGGTGTTTTATACAATGAAAAACTTAACTGGAGTCCACATATCGAGTACATTGCCGCTAAGGCGCAACGGGCTTTGGGCTTATTGCGCAGAATGAGCAATCGCAAATTTGGTGTACGTAGGGACACAATGATAATGGTATATAAGATGTATATGCGTCCAATATTAGAATTTGGAAGTGTGTTGTTCTCGGGTGGACCAGCTTACAAAATTAAGCCGTTGATTATCTTGGAGCGGGAAGCTCTGCGCTTGTGTATGGGGCTCCCTAGGTTTGCAGCAGTTACTGTTATGTATCAGGAAGCGCGTCTGCCTTCATTGCTCTGTCGATTCCGTGTTTTAACAGTACAGACATTTCTAAAATTTTATAGCTTGCCGGTAAGAAGAGCGGAATATGTTTTTATCAGTGACCCAGATTCCTTCTTTCTCGCTCATTGGCCACGATATCACACACCACAGATAATCTTCGTACAAAAGAAACTGGAAATTATAAACGTCAACATCAGAGAGATAATTGTAACCAATAGCTCAAATCAGGGTCTTATGATAGATTACGAAGAGATTTTTCCTCCAAAATCTAAATTTCAATCCCAAAAGTTCTTAGAGAACATGTTAGAGGATTTTCTTATACATGCACAAACACGAAACGTAATAGCCACTGATGCTTCCGTGAACGAAGAACGGGCAGGCGTAGGAATTGTCTCCCAGTCGCTGGGCTGGTCATTCGCTGTGAGGTTACCCGATTTTACTCCGGTTTTCGAAGCTGAACTCATGGCCGTCATCATGGCACTGCGAAAACTCCCGACAGACGAGATCAGGGCGATAATAATAACTGATTCGCTCTCAGTATGCACAGCACTTACAGCTCCACATACCTCTCGTGCCCTCAAGACATTTCGATCTTTAGTTCCGTCTCAGCTGAAGCACCTAAAACTAGTATGGGTCCCAGGTCACTGTGGCTTAAAATTAAATGAAATGGCTGATGCTTTAGCGCGCGCATCGCTAGATCTCCCAATAATCCAGGTTCTTCCAGTGGTAGAATATTTCACCGCAATCAGATACAGAAAATTGGCAATTCACACCGATAGGATGGAAACAATAACTATGTGCACGGAATATAAACATCTCAACTTCCCATGGAAGTCTCACTGGAGCCAATCTAGACAATCTGAAGTTACGATCACCAGATTTCGATGCCGTGTCCCCCCATTAAATCTATACTTGCACAGAGCTGGTCTGACGATATCGCCCCTATGTCAATTCTGCGGAGAACTAGAAAATATTGCACATTTCTTTTTGTCATGCCGAAGATATTCAATTATTAGATCACGACTGCTCATTACTCCGCTGTTAAAAATAGGCTTAAACTTAACTGAAGAAATTATACTAAGCTTCGGAGCCTCAGGGTTGGGATACTGCCATAGGGATGCCTTCAATGCCGTGTGTAATTTCATGCAAACCACTAAACGTGTACCATTTTAATCTTCCTTCAAAAACGCTCTTTAATAAAATGCGGTTCAATATATCTAATCTCACCAAATTGCTCTGATCAGGTTAATACGGCTGTCTGAAATACGAGCGCAATAGCATAATTTTTGAAGTATTAATTTGATGTCTTATTTATTATTACCATTTCTACTCTTAATTTTTTTTAACCATTTTACATTCTTCGAATAAGATTTTAAGCTTCAACTACATATTCTTGGCCCATCCCCCAGAGTGGGTACGTGCCATAGAACAGAAGGCAAAACAAAACAAAACAAAACACTCTTGGCACGCTTTCTCTTTAGCTCGGAGTCGCCAGATGGAAGACAAGGCTGCGGAACGGAGGGCACGGAAGGCGGCGGCAGCACGCGCTCGCAGACAGAATCCTGAGGTGAGAGCCCGCGAGGTCGAAGCTACACCTCGACGCCGCGAAGCAGATTCGCCGTTCGAGCCCGCGAAGCCGAAGCTGATCGACAAGCTGCACGGCTGCGGCGAGAAGAACCCGCCGTTCGAGCCCGCGAGGCCGAAGCTGCTCGACAAGCTGCAGGGCTGCGGCGAGAAGGCCCCGCCGTTCGAGCCCGCGAGGCCGAAGCTGCTCGGCAAGCTGCACGGCTGCGGCGCGAAGACCCCGCCGTTCGAGCCCGCGAGGCCGAAGCTGCTCGACAAGCTGCACGGCTGCGGCGCGAATCGGATTTTCAAAATGTGAAGGACCGTGAAGCGGCGAGAAAGCGCGCGTACCGGCAGGCAGAACCCGAGGCTGTGCGAGCATGTGAAGTGGCTGCAAAACGCATCAGGTGGGCTCTGCCCGAAGGCGCCGACGCGCGCTTCCAGCGGGACTTCCTTGATAACAGTTTCGGCCATAGTTGCGGTGTGTGCAACAGATTGTGATTCTCAAATAATCTAGTCACAATATCTTCCATCAAGAAGGACCACGCTCGCGCCAACGCCATCGCCGTGCTGCAGCGCGAGTTCGCTTCGCCCCACTCATCATCATTCACCACGTGGATATGCTGTTGTTTTTTTTTTTCTCTTCCGTGTCCACTGGCAGCGCACTACAAGCGTGAAGACGTACCAACTAGCCCCTGTTGCCGCCTTATTGGCTATTATTGTTGCGCGCATGCGGATACACGAACGAATAATGAAATCGAACAGACATGACTTCCGGTGCTTGTAAACTGCATCCACTATTCCATTTAATTCAATTCATTTCAATGTTTATTTATCTTGCACGGCCTTTGCAGCAACAAAATAGATGAAGGCGCGGGTAATATTTTTCAATGCGCACTCGGCTTAAGGTCGTTGTCGGAAGGAAGAGGAAGTAGCCGTTTACCAGATCGCAAAGACGTACAGCTACAGGAATAAAAAAAGAGGAAATCGAGGTAAAGTGAGTTATTCAGTGACATTTTAACCTCGAAAGCAGCCTCTCAAAGCGATGTCACGTTTCGGGTTCTCCATTCGCACACCCACTCGCGAATTAAATGCCCACGGATCGCTGGTAACGCTGTCTGCAAACGTGCTGCGACTGGACGGGAATTCCGAGCACGTCTGTGCGCGCTTCTTCATAGTCCGTGGGCCGCAGATTAAATATAAACCAGCGAGTCCGCAATCTCCTCCACCGAGGATTACTCGGCGATATAGGTCCGACGGTTAATGTACCCGTTCCAACTTTTTCAGCCGTCTCTATAATTAAAGCGCACCTGTGTACGAGTGCTGACTAAGTTTGCGTCTTTATACGCTATACCACCTCTCAATATACATGCAATGCAGTGGAGGCTACAGAATGCTTAGCACTTCGCTTAAGATAGATAGATAGATAGATAGATAGATAGATAGATAGATAGATAGATAGATAGATAGATAGATAGATAGATAGATAGATAGATAGATAGATAGATAGATAGATAGATAGATAGATAGATAGATAGATAGATAGATAGATAGATAGATAGATAGATAGATAGATAGATAGATAGATAGATTACACTGAACTGACAAAGGAAGAACCCTTCGATCGCTGGGCGGCTTCCGACTTCTTCAAGAATACTGTATTGTGTTTCCAAACTCCTTTCTACCTCAAGTATAAGACACACTTCTGCATGGGGACGTTGCACGCTCAACTCTGTCTCGCTCTCTCTTTTTTTGTTTCGCTTTCTCAACGACCGCGTGGTGTCGCATCGGCCGCCTGTTCTGGAATGCGCTACGGCTGCCGTTGCTGATGCTTCCTATAGACCGGCTTGCGCTTTTTCTTTCTCGACTCTCGCGCCAATTTCTTTCGACTGCGCATACCAGTAGGACCGGCCAGACCCCTCCCCACCTACCACCTCGTCGTCTTCAACTTCTGTTTTACATTTTTGTTATGGAGCGATTGCCTGGAAATTTGCATACGCGCCGTTGGACAGATAGAATTCAATATAACAGGAGCATAAAAAACAAGAACTGAAGCGAATGAGGAGCTAAAGAAATCAAATAACAGCAGACTGGAAGGCCGGGGGGAGTAGTGCGTGTGTGTGGGAGGGGGGAAGGGGGAGGGTGGTTGAATTCACTGTTTTACATTATTTCCTCCGTCTGCTTGCAGCTACAGAGCATCGCATAGGATGAAGCGGAATACGAAGCGGGCGGCAGCGGCCGGAGGGGAGTCAGACGTACGTGGGACCGACGACTTTTAAGAACGAGGCTCTAGCGCTGTCTAACGAACTGCTCCTCTGATTCACTAAAGGTCTACTGCCATCCCCCCCCCCCCCAAGCCCCCGCCCTCCCCCCAACATCTTTCACCATCACGCCTCCTTCATGCCACTCCGAAAGTCGCTCAAACACGCTGAGAAAGTTCCGTATGCTGGGACGGTAAGCGTGGCCGTTTAAAATTCACGAAACCTGAAATATATATATATATTTTTTTGCGCCTCGATAACGGAGTCCCAGATTGACAGAGCTGAGCTTGTTGGTACGTATTCATGCTAAAGCACTGGGCGTGCGAACACGTAGACAAAACAGAGAAATCAAGACGTGAGAAGTCAAGGCGTCTTGACTACCCTTTGTTTTTGTGTGTCCGCGTTTGCACGCCCGGTATTTTTTTTCATGAACAGAGTTTCGTTGCAATAAAAACTGCGATTGCAGGGCAGTGGCAAGCTGCGCTGCGGTCAGTCAGTCATGCCTAAAAGGAGATGTAGCCGTGCCTGCTGCGAGACGAGTCCTCTCCTGTGCGATGCCGGCCATGGCCCGTTCGACCGGAAACCTCACCCTTCATCTGACTTGGTTCCGCTGCTTAGATAGGGAGCTGTTCTTGGCTAGCAAGGGGGAGGGAGAGGGGGGGGGGAGAGGAGTCAGTTAGTGCGCGGTTCCTTACAATATGCTGCCGCATCTTGCGTGCTCATGCACAATGCCTTATGTATAGGTGTACATAGACCTTACATAGACCATATACATAGACCTTACGGGTCTATGTATATGTACATAGACCCGTAAACAAAAGCAGTATTCATAAATGTAGATAATCAACCTAAACACGGGTAGTCGGTTGTCCTGAACACACAGACAAGGACATGCCAGAACGCTCCTATTGTTTAAGAAGTGACCCGAAGTCACAGCCATGCTTCGATGTTATCTGAACAGAATATTTATATATTAAAAAGTACGTTCAATAGGGCAAACGTGCACGAAGTCCTTTCTAGAGGTACGGATCATATACCTTCGACACTTCCCGCTAACGCACTGACTTGCACTTTTACGACGTTTTGTGCAACCACATCTGCAAAAAGTTTCAGCTCGCTATTACTGATTATGATTACGGTGACTCAATTCTGTGAATCGCGGTCCACCTCCTATGTATCAGACGTGACAAATGTATTTTTTGTCACCTGTTAGAAGGAACGAGACGAGGAACTTGCGCGCACAAGCCAGGGAAATCGGCTCTTGACTACTTTGCTGGCGATTCACACCTTGAATAGGCTGTCGATGAGGCCTATGTAGAATAAATTTAACTGTTACGGTGACGCTGTTGCAGTGGTCTGTCCACACTAGTTAGGGGTTATCTTTCGCTTTTCTTCGACTAAACTTGCCTGATGTTCTCATAAGAAAGAAAGGTTCTAAGGTGTAATAAACACTCACTGACTGTGTACGAAGATCATGCCACGCCACCACCACAAGACTCTGGGTTTATTCGCCGCTACAGGAATGATATCGCATGGTCTATCCGTGGCCCATACTCAGTTTTTTTTTTTGCGTTCATGACCTTGGGCAGCGACACCAAAACAATGCCGATTCTCATTCGTCTTTTTTTTTTTTTTTCGTGGAGTTTTCATCTGCTCGAAGTACGTCTGCTGTTCTTATCACTCGTCTTCTGCGCCTCGGGTATAGTTGTATGTTTTTTTTTTAAAGAAACCCATTAAAGAACATCAAAAGAGAGCGCCGTGCCAAGTGGGGTAAAAGAAAAAGAGCCTAATAAACATCTCCCCTCCTGGAGTTCTGAGAAAGAGGTACTCCGGCGCCTTTTTCCGGAACAATCTGTCTGTCAGCACCCCTAGACACTTAACTTGGCGACTGTCTTTAAGCCTGGTTCCCATTCCTTTCTTCTTGTTGTTTTTTTGTTGCCATTTCCCGTCGTTTTCTGGTCGCTTATTTCCCCGTTCCTTTGCCCCCACTTCTGTCTTGTCTCCCTTCGTTTGTCCATTATCGGTACGTCTGTTATTAGAAAGCAGAAATGCCGCTTCCGTGTTTCTTCTTCGGGTTCGCTTCTCCTCGCCGCCAGTTTATCCTCGACCTTACTTCAAGAACGACGGATAGCGGTGTGCCATTCGCGCCAGCTTGCCCACAGACTCCCTGGTCACTCGTCCTTCAAGTAGTTCCCCTAAATATATTGAGCCTGATTATTGTTTTCTTCTTTTTCTCAACGTAGTCGCAACAGCCTCACAAGCATCGTTCACCCACTCGACGCAAGATAATTTTCCTTACTTTACGAAAAAAAATGAAACGAGAAGTCAGCCAGTTCCACGCCGTGAAAAGCGTCGGAGAGCGAAGTTGTAATGATGATTATGACTTTCAGTACAAGAACGTCATCATCATCATCATCATCATTCCGTTGTATTTATTTTTTATTCACTACCCCCTCTGATCACGTGACCTGCCTGACGCCTACTACTACTACTACTACTACTACTAGTAGTAGTAGTAGTAGTAGTAGTAGTAGTAGTACAACGACGACGACGATGCAGAGTAGACTAAGACAGCTTTGTTGTAAAAAAAAATGTTGCAGTGGCTTATCTCGACTATGCCAGGATAACGTAGCGTTAGCAAAGGTTCAGCTGATTGTTCTTAGCTTTCCTGATTGTCTAGGATTAGCTTGATTATCATGCTTACTGCTGCTCCAATGACACACTCATGGTATACATATTATGTGGCCATGTATATTTATTTTGCCAGGCAACTACTTCGGGATCCGATGAGTTAAGCTTCTCCGCACTTCTGCTCCCTTGAGCAGCATTTGCGCTTTCCTTCTCAATGGCTATACGACACTGGCGAACGCCGGTCAGATGCGCTATCAAACGGCTCCAGCGCAATGTGAGACGGCGACTGCACAGCGAAGGCGAACAGCTGCGCGCGAGCCGGCGCCGGTACGTCTACCTCGGCTACGACGTCGCTCCTCTGGAAAGCGCAGACCGGCGGCAGCGAGTCGCGCGCGGCAGCGGCAGAGTGCACGGGAGGTGCCGGCTCTGATGCGCCAGCTGTGTGACATCACTGATCCTCGCACATGCGCAGCACGGCTCTTGAGGAGCCATGCGAAACTGGCTCGGCTAGGCCAGTGTAGCTAACGCTCCAAAACCCTTCTTGTTTCAAACCACGTCCGCGCCTTCGCCAGATCTTCGGGAAAAACAGCTCCACTAACGTGAAACCTGGGGAGGTGCGAAGCACCGGTGTTTCCCTTAAGGACGCGTCAATGGCAATGAGAGAATAGCGTCTTCTCATTGATACAGACAGCATCCATCGCAGTAACAGCTTTTCCTGCGCCAACGCGCCGTCTTATTTGCCACTCGGAGAAGCGCACATGGCGTTGTCTCTCGCGGGCGAGCGCGCGTTTTCGCAAGCTTTTCCTGAGCGAACGTACCGTCTTATTTGCCACTTCCTTTACCGTGACGGGCCACGACGACAGGAGATGCCGACAGCCCGAGCACATAAGGTGATTCGTACCCACGGTGTAAGATATGATCTGGATACTCTCAGTGGCCGTTGCCACTCATTGTAGTTGTTTCTTTGTTAACTTCAGTTATGGCCTGTGCGTCATCAAAAGGCACCTTCCTTTCCCCCCAAGAACCTTCCCAATAGGGGGCTGGAGCGTATAGTTTTATTACTGTGGCTGTTTCGTTATTTCCCTGTCTTTTCTAACTGTTCCACGAGGTGGCGCCACTGTCCATGAGGGAGACTAAAACCCTCTAGGGGAAATACGAACAACGCACCGTTGGAAGCCCCCGGTGTTTCCAACAGACCCTCATAAGAGATGGAGGGATGATAAAATCTGAAAAGAGCGGAGCTAGCGAGGGTTGCTTGGGTTTCCGGACCCTCTGTCGGCATCCTTCAGAAGAACCCGGTCGCATTCCCTTGGCAGTGAGTGTGGGGTGACGTCGCTATTCATGATGCAGTCTTCTGGCAGCTCTTTCTCTCGTTTACCTCCGCTCTCCTCCAAACTTGCCTTCACCCCCTCCTCAAGTCTTCGACGTACTCCCCACAGCCGTAACCGCAGTTGGAATTCTGCAGGAGAGCCACTATCTTGCTGGCCAGTGCACGGGATCAAGCCAACTCCATGCCCATATTAAGGAGAACACCTCAGGTGCCTCACCACACGCGAAAAAATACCGTCGGGGGCGTCAACGTCAACATGAGTGATGCAAAAAAGAATCATCATGTGATGATGTTACCTTATGACGAAATCGTGACGTCACAGCTGTCCAGAATTTGTGACATCATCATGAAGTCATTGTGAATCTTCACTTCAATGTGTGAAGCAGCGCACGGAGACAAGACACAATAGGAATAAACGATTCGACAGGACAACTTTCAACTTTACGGATCATCGCGACGTCACCTGATGACGTAATCACATGGCATCGTGCACCGCTTGTTCAAAGGTTGGCTGATCCCGGATTCACTGCAAATGCAGGTGAGGTAGGGAAAGCTTTGAATGCGTCCAATCCCGGAGGCAGAGGAAAACCACGTTGGGTGCGAAATAACTCGTACTGGGGCGTGGGGTTAGCGGAGGGGGAATCAATACAATTGACTTAGAAGAAAGAGATGGCTTTCGCTTTCCAGTATTCTTAGGCAAATCTATAACAGACCGTGTGATTTTTCTTTCTTTCTTTCTTTCTTTCTTTCTTTCTTTCTTTCTTTCTTTCTTTCTTTCTTTCTTTCTTTCTTTCTTTCTTTCTTTCTTTCTTTCTTTCTTTCTTTCTTTCTTTCTTTCTTTCTTTCTTTCTTTCTTCTCTCGATTACGTACGGCCTGGTACAGTTTAAGCCAGGCCATGGTATATCCCGTGTACTGCCTACCGAGTGGGGAGCATCGACACCGTCACAAAACGCTTAGTGTGGGTGTTACGATTCGTTCGATGTCGTCACTTTGTTTTAATCTCTTTGTCTGTGTCTTTCTTCCACCCCGCGTTTGTTCGCGAGGTCTCTCCCGATGTCCTAATCTCTCGGGAAGGGAACCACCTTCAACTTTCTGGCGTGGTGCAAATAGAACGCCGCCAGCTGCAGCAGTGACATTACGAAGCCCCGTGAGCCTTCCTCTGGCTGTCAGTGTAGCGCATGCGCAAATCACCGTCGGGGCGCAGGCTTAGCTGATCGTGTGAGCTCTTGGCGGAGCAGACGACGTCTTCCTCTATCAAAAACGTCAGTTTTGCGGTGCAGGGGTTACATAAGTATGAAAACCGGAACAGAAACACAACGTTCTCAAGTTACGTAGCTGTATCTGTGACGAGAACTCTACTGTCCTGTGAGATGAAGCCTGTAGAAAGGCGCAAGGATGACGAAAGCGTTTGGGCTTGGGAGTTATAGAGACAGTTGAAGAGTTCTTTACGGTTGTATTGTTTTTGGTCCCCTAGACCACCTAGAAGTCAAAATCTAGTTGTGGTGTTGCAGTTGTGCACGAGTCTACAACGAACACGTAGCCGTGAGTATTGTTCAAGACGGTGCCCAAATAGCGGAGCTACACGCGTTTGATGATCCAAAAGCAGACTCCGCTCCTTTCGCTCTTTCCTTCGCTATGCTCCGTTCGTCGGCTCGTCTATCCTCCTGGCCTCCTAGTCGGGTGTTCCCCCTCGCCATGAGAGGAGGAGCAGCAGCCGTACCTGTGAGTAAACAAACATGTACCTTTTGTGAATGACATGAACAGACGCGAATGTTGGCGTCACGGCAAACGCTGACGCGGATGAGGATTACGGAATGGCCCGGAGAGGAGAAAGTATTGTTTCTTTGAATTTGCGGCGCACCCGCGGCTTGGAGCCCTGTCGCCTTTGGTATTGTAGAAATTGGTGGCATTTTCAGCTCGATGCGCTCGTTTAAATTGAAATGCAAACAACTTATCGGAGGTGGTTTAGAGGCCCTTTAACCCTTTTGGACGCCACCTATGAAGAACTGTCTGTATATGTGTCAAATCGATACAACGTTATCTCAAGGCACTCAATAATCTATTGCAACAAAAATAATGTCAATATGTTAATTTATTTGAGCTACAGTAATTAATTTGAATTAAGTTGTAATTAAATATCTATTTATCTCGAAGTCATTGATGATCTGTTTTGGCATAAAAAGAATGAATAAATCTCAGAGTAGAAATATAGTGCAAGTTCATTTTTTGCTTTGTCCATTTCGAGCAAAAAAATTACACTTTTCACATAACTCACAGGCAGCGGCATGTCGAACAACTCGTCGAATGTGGTAGCATCTCTAGCGAAGTGGTCATGTGCAACAACGCATTGCAAAATGAAGTTAAATGAAGAGAAATTTATTTGCAGGAGGTTCAATTAATCCAAAGCGCAATGTATCGGGCTCTTTCTTAGCCCCTGTAGTTGATACAAATAGCAAAAACAAGTGATGTACACAACTGTGTACATAGCGTGTCAAAGGGTTAAGGCGAAAGCCTTAGGTGCTTCTTCAAGCGCGAAAATTGACCGCCGAAGGCAATATGATCCAGTTATGCTAAAAGTCATCATCGTGTGATGACGCCACTATGATGTCACATAACGTGACATCACGTGATGACGTCATCACATGACATCGTAGCTTGGTCAAAGTTGGGCCGATCACGGAGGCCGTGCAAATGTATGTGAGGTGCAGAAAGCTTTCAATGCCTCCGTTCCTGAAGGCAGTGCAAAATCACGTTAGCTGTAGAAAGCTTTTGAAGGGTGGCGGGGGAGGATCAATACATCGAATGCGAAGAAAAAGTAGATGGCTTTCGCCTTCGAGTCGCCTTAAGCGAATGCGCAAAGAAGCATAAGACTTATTTTATTTACCGGAAGAGCGCTTCTTGGCAATGCTCTTACGGTGAAACATCCGGACCAGTGTAACAAACTGACGCCTTCAGAAACCTTGCAGCGTACGCCGTCTCATTTACCTATACCGTACACATGCCACCTGAATGAGTTCCTGTCGCTTCATTTATCGTCATAAAACGTCTTCTTTTTTACGTGCTTATTGTCTTTTTTTTTTTTTCAGCGAGAGTTCAGAACTGGCGCGTTTCGAAATAGACGGTCCCCGGGTAGAATATCGTTTCCCGCGAGAAAATTTATGCGCTATTTTTCTTTCTACTTTCTTCTTTTGCTCGCTCCGTCGCTCATACCGCTCTTGCTGCTGAGATCGCCTTCTTGCGGCCAGCGGGAAAAGTTGGAGGATCGCTGGCGGCACCAGCGCCGCCTGCCGGCTGGAGGGCGGCGATGACAGGTCGTGAAAAATCTGTTTCTCCCTTTGTAGATCGCGGAGTTGTACTTATGTCGTATCTTCTTGTTTTCGTTGTTTCATTTTTCAACACCCTTACTAATGGTGGAAAGAATCCTTGTAACTGCGAATGCTCGCAGGCTATGCAACGCGTAACTTGATCACAAGCAAAAAGAAAAAAAAAGAAAGAAGCACGAAAAGAAAGAGAGTCATGGAAAAATAAATTGTTGATATGTTGAGAGGAATTTCTTCAAACAAAAAGAGAAAAGAAAAAAAAAGGAACGAGAGAAAGAAAAAAAGGAAGAAAGAGCCCTCGCGTTTCTTGTCAGCCCCACAATGCAAGCGACCAGAAACGCAGAAATGCAGGAGAGATGGAGAAAAAATAGCCCCTACACGACGTGTGCGCAGGAGTTATTTCTTTTACGTATTTCTTGAAGAACGAGAAAATAAATATACGGTACGTGTTTGCTTTTAGAAGAGTGATCAGTCTTTTTCACGTCGAGTTATACCGTACAGAGCTCCCGAGTGAAATTTCTCCGAGCCAGCGTTTTTGAAAAAGAAGACTCCGCGATCTCGACATTGCCGCAAGCATTACGTCAGCTATACACGTTTTGGAAAGATTCTGTGAAGTTGGAGGAATGGTGGCAGGAAATTCACGTTGTTCGGCTTTGCAGCAGCGGCCGGTGTTTGTCGCGATGTTTCCGAGGAACGCCTTCTAACGATGTTGGGGATTCGCATCTCTCGTGCATTTTGCTTGATGAATGTCCCGTTCGCATCCGGCGGGCTGTGCGGCGTGCGTGAGTGAATTGATTCGTGTACGTGTGTGTTGTTCATGCGCGAATACTTATATAGTACGTACGTACATACGATAACATGCACACCTGCAACAAAACATAAGAAATCTGCATGGTCGTAAATTTACAGCATACAATTTCTTGTGTGTGTGCGTCCACGTTCATGTGTTTTACGTAAGCACGCAGACTTATGCTGTAGTCGCTGCCTGACGCCTTCTCTATGGCAACCCGCATATTTGCATGCACGTCCTGCATTACTTTTTTTATAAAAAGGTGGAACATACTAAAGCGGAAACCTCGGATGCCTCATGAAACACGAAAACTGACCGTGGGCAGCGGTGGCGTCAACGCAAGGTAACGCCAAATATCATCATGCGATGATGTCATGGGTCTGCAAAATCTGTGACGTCACACTATAAAGCCATCAAACTACATAGTCACTTGGGCAAACGTGGGGCGATCTCGCAGGCAGGGCTGAAAAACCACGGGTGCAGAAAAGCTTTCGGGGAGTGGGGGGGGGGGGGGGGGGGGGAGGGAAAATCAATAGAATCGAATGAGAAGAGGGTGGCTTTCGGCGAATGCATATGGTATGGTATGGTGGGACTTTCTGCCTATAAGCCTCGTGTCTAGGCGCATTTGATCCTTTCCTGTGTGAACTCTCGGAAGAGGAGTTAAATACATTCTCCGCAAAACACTCACACAGAAGGAGCAACCGCACTCCCTTTTTTCACTATAGCGTGTATATTTTTAGAAAAAACCAACACTCTACCGCCACTCTCCCTTTTTTACCTGTCTGTGAATGTATATGTGGGAAAGAAAGAACCAAGGCGCTCGTGCCGCCGTGTTTCCATAGTATCCCCGTCCTTTTCCTATCTCCAGCGCAATATACCTTTTTGCATTTCCCTTTCCCCATCACATTAGGCAGCGCATAAGGCACGTGACACCTATTTTTCCTTTAGCTTACCTATATCCCTCTTAGGAGTTCACGAGCATGCCTATACTGGGACGTACGGGAACGCGGGGATTGTACGTGCCATTGCTTCCCCATTCCGGCCGCCTCGTAATCCCTCTGCTTCAATGGCACGAGGATATTCGCAGAGCCCTCACACTACAGGCTTTGTCCCTATATCATCTCGGTGTAGGGAGACGAGCCTGCGCATTCCACCTTACTTCCCTTCCTCGTTCCTCCCCATCACCTTCGGGAGAGCCAGCGCATAGTGCTCTTTCTTTTAGGGAAGGGCGGGGGAGTATAGAGGCCATCACAGTGTATGATTGCATTCTCCCGCCCACCGCTTCCCTCGAAAATTATTTCGTTCTTTTTGCAAACCTCCGTAGCGCTCTTTTTTGTGCTACGTTGAGTTCTTGCTTAACGTCTTGTGTCCTCTTTCCTTTACTCGAGCCACGGTCTTCTTAGCGGCGAGGCTTTCTTAACGAGGTGCCCGAGAATACTGTGCATACAGCGCTCTCTGTGGGCACGGTTTCGTAACAAATGGACCTTTTTTTTTCCCATACGCTAATGTTCCAAGGCTTTCTGTTATACGGTGCTGCATTTGCCAGTCATCACTTCTAAGAAGGCTGTGTTGGAGTAGATAGGTAGAGGGTAGGGGAGATGTTGCAGAGCCTCTCAATTTTTGGTCTCATGCTGCAGATGAAAACGGCGAGCGCACGCTTGAATCTTGAAATAATGAAACGAAGGAAAGGAGGAAGAGAAGGAGGGTAGTAATTGACTGGGAAAAGGCGGCAGTACGAGTCTCACGTAATGGATATAAATAGGACTCCCTGCACCGGAAAGAGCGAAAATAAATTGGTAATTTTCCCTGCGGCTCTTCTGGAAATGAAGCTAGTATGGCTGCTTAAGTCTTTGACTTTGTTTAGGCAAGCGAATTTCACGTGTGTTGGGGTTGTTTTTATTTATATCAAGAACAAAAAAGGGAAAGTGCATGATGGGATGCATTACATGATGGGATGCCTGACTTGAGGTTCGAATTGAGACGGGATTTGAGACGGTTTAGGAGTTGTTGGGTTACGCCTTTTGCAGCTAAGTCTTGTTGGGGTAAGTTTGTGTGTTATTGACGCTATACTGTATATTCCACAGCCAGCTTTGTTTGATTTGAAGGGAAGGTTGCGGTACTTTCGAAACCCTGTCGCAGAGATAATCTGCGATAGATTATCCCTGCGACAAATTAGCCCGTGTGCTTAGATTTAGGGGCACATTTATGGACTTGTCGAAATTTCCGCAGCCCTCCACTACGACGTCCCTCATAATCATATCGTGATTCAGGGACGTAAAACCCCAACAATTAAAATTAACAATTGGCTAGACCTACTTCTGCTTGCTATCAATTTATAAGAAGTATAGGATGTGTAGGTATGGGGTTGCAGAACCTACCGCCATCAGCAGAAGTTTTCGGGACGCAAAATTTTTGAAAAGTGTATAATACATTGTGTGGGAACATATATCCTTCTATAAAATGTTCTAGCAAGTAGACGTTATTGCTACCTATGCAGTTACCCACTAGATTAAACACATTATTCATTAACAGAGCAGAAATTCCTATTTGCAGTGGGGCCCACGTCCCGTAAACTTTTGCTGCCTGGTGTACGTGGGTGTACAGCTGCGCATTTTCTGTGTGATTGTTGAGACTTCATCACACAGAGAGGTCCTCAGCACTACGAGCTTGACAAAATTGTTAACGCTTCCCAATAGGGAAACGAATGTTATCGCCCACCCCCTTACGTGATTGGGGGGACGGCTGTCATCCTGCCCCCACCCGTGCCCTCGCTTGTGCGCGCGCGCGCGTTTGTGTGTGCGTGCGTGTGTGTGTGTGCGTTTGTGTGTGTGTGTGTGTGTGTGTGTGTGTGTGTGTGTGTGTGTGTGTGTGTGTGTGTGTGTGTGTGTGTGTGTGTGTGTGTGTGTGTGTGTGTGTGTGTGTGTGTGTGTGTGTGTGTGTGTGTGTGTGTGTGTGTGTGTGTGTGTGTGTGTGTGTGT
The DNA here is from genome assembly GCF_013339695.2 of Rhipicephalus sanguineus. Taxonomy (NCBI): domain Eukaryota; kingdom Metazoa; phylum Arthropoda; class Arachnida; order Ixodida; family Ixodidae; genus Rhipicephalus; species Rhipicephalus sanguineus. The sequence continues at coordinate 28,378,728 of NC_051185.1, read as the reverse complement.
GTGTGTGTGTGTGTGTGTGTGTGTGTGTGTGTGTGTGTGTGTGTGTGTGTGTGTGTGTGTGTGTGTGGTGTGTGTGTGTGTGTGTGTGTGTGTGTGTGTGAATGCACCAACTGCATGGTTGCGTCTTCCATGGTCCGTTCTAACCTCCCGCCTTTCATATCTTGGAAGCGAACCCTTGCTGTGCGCGCAGTGTATAAGATCGCTCTTGTCCACTTAAGCAGCCAGCACTCTGCTTACTTTGTGAGTCATGATATTCCTTTAGTGTCGCAGTGTTTGTATATGCGAAATAAATGCGCTCGCATTGAAAGAGAGCTCTCTCTATCATATTCGGGGAAGGGGCACTTCGTGAAGCCCCTATGGAGCTGCGTAACTACACGGAGCGGGCGTTTCGGTATTTCCAAGCTAAAGCCGGCCGCATCCTGCGGTTAGACTATGAAAAAAAACAACAAGGAAGACGAAGAAAGGACCCACGTAAACATGGAGGCAAGATTTATTTGCAGCTTTCACTCACTCACTCACTATTTAAGTGACCGACTCACTCACTCACTCACTCACTCACTCACTCACTCACTCACTCACTCACTCACTCACTCACTCACTCACTCACTCACTCACTCACTCACTCACTCACTCACTCACTCTATCTCCTACTTCTATCTTTCTTCCACCTTAGCACCCGATCATTCAATATGACGACCACTTGCGTTGAACGTCCACTCTGTGCACACTGCCCCGAGCATTACCCCCCACCCGAACATCAACCCTTGTTTGGTGCCGCTGTTTCCTTTTTTGAGCCGCCAACAGCAGAAGCCGTCGGCTTCGTTTGCGGCTTCCAAGGCTCCTGCCGCTGGCGGTTGAGGGTCGAGGTAGTTTCTCTCCTATACAGCCTAATTGGAAAAATGGCCGCCCCCGGCAGCCTTGTATACACTATATGCAACACCCCCCCCCCCCCCCCCCCCCCCCCTTCTCTTCTGTAGGACCACATGGCGGGAGCGTGGCGGTGAAGTCTAGCGCGCCGCAGGAGTCCCTCGTGTCAGCTAAGTATAGCGCCCTCCAGGGTCACAAATTGTAGAATAACTGCCACTTCCAACTCCGCCCCCCCCCCCCACACACACATACGCATAGCTATATAGGCACCCCTCACCAGGGTCTCCCTCCCCTTCCCCTAACCCAGTTTCCCCTGGCCTACGCCTCTTGCCATCGACATCAACTTTTGGCCCTCTATTTAATGATTTCTGGCACCTTCGGGGGGGGGGGGGGGGTCACTATTTTCGCAGCAACGTTTCGTTCTCTATTAAGCGACAGCAGTAAAGGAAATATTTAAGTGACCGACTTTTTTTATTGCTGCCAATCTTATCTCAGTATCACTTCTGAAAAGGCGCTCTTTATTTACAATGAAAAAAAAAAAACATGGTTGATCCCTCCGTTATAGGAATCGGAATCGGAGCCTGGGAGCGCCACACTATCTCAGTATCACTTCTGAAAAGGCGCTCTTTATTTACAATGAAAAAAAAAACATGGTTGATCCCTCCGTTATAGGAATCGGAATAACACGAAAGTAAAACGTGCCCTTATAGAAGTAACTGAATGTTTACTGCACATTGATATAAGAGAGCTTGCACAATGTATGTTGATGTCTGGGAGCTATAGCACCGTTTAACGTGGATGCACCCACTTTGATGCTTGGTGGTACATCTCCATGCCGACGACTAACGTCCATGCTCAATGAATAAACAAACCCTTGTGGTAGCTGTAGTAAGCGGTGAAAGCGTAATCAGAGAACGAGTTGTGATAGCCAGAAGAGCCTCGCATATTGAACGCAGAACTTGGTCGCCATCCTGCGGCATGTTAAAATGTGATTGAACACCACGGCCTCACTAGAGGGAAACGCAAAGCGCGTCGTGCCGCCGCGGTAGCCCGGCCGCAATTTTTCTCGGGGAGAGCACATAGGCGGGGAACGCTGTGTTACAGCCAGGTGAGGCAGGCGCGCGTCGCAGAGCTATTTTTGGTTTGAATAGCGTGATTCTATGAGCGATGCCGACGCTTTTACGACGCTTACGTTAAGGTCGCCACCTCGCGGTGTGTTAAGGCATTGACAAAATTGTACTTTTACTGAAAACGCGCCGAATGGGACGAACGTGTAACGCGTTGCAGGTACTAATCGCGGAAGCTACAGTAATGATGAATTACTTTACTTTGCCGCTCCCAGAGAGCAACACCACCCCGCCGCCCGGCATAGTGGTAGATATAAAAGGCGCGTTTGTAAAGCCTCCAGAGTCTGTGACCGTGGCGCAGTGGATAGCGTGCCCGGCATCTGTTGCTGCGGACCGAATAGTCGTGGGTTCGATGCCCGGAGACGGAACTTTTTTTCTTTGCCATCTGATCGTGTACATTTTTTCGACGTCATTTCCGTGACGGAAATACGTCACTGAAGTCTTGGTGGACCCCGGCATAAAACACTTTCGTGTTAAAAAAAAAAAGAAGTTCAGAAAACAGGCATCAAAACTGTCGTCAAGAAAAACTCGCCTAAACGCTCACGTTAATCAAAACTATTAAACGTGTGCCGATTGATGCAAACTTTCTACGGTTTCTAGTCGTATACGGGACATAATGTCATGTGTAACGCGATTGCTTCAGAAGTGCGAGTGCATTCCGATTCCCCGAAGGATATTGCTTCCCTCTTTCTCTTTGATCAGTGGCAACGCTATTTATCAACAGCACTTATTTAAAAAGAATTGCGGGCAGTTTGCACTAAGTTGCGCAAGGCTTGGCACAGCGAACCTTGTCACTCCCCGTCGACCGACACGTCTAGCTTCGAGATGCGCGGCTTCCTCCTCGGGAGTACACAGCCACGCTATGCACTATAGAGGGGAGGTTGCGCGCGATGTCTCCGTCGGTGGGCGTGGATTAGCTACTGCGCATGCACGGCTTGGCCAGGTGGTGCGGTATCTGCTGGCAAGACGATGCGATGCTTGCTTCCTCTTTCTTTTTTTCTCTTTCTTTCTCTCTCTTTCGTTCATTTTCTGTCTCTTTCTTTTTCTTTCTGCATTTCTTTCTCTCTATTTCTCTCTTTCTCATTCTTTCTGTGCTACGCTTTACTCTCGCCCCTCCTCATTTCCCTCCTCCTCACCGTCACATCTCTCCTCCTCATACTCGGGTCCCTTTCCCACCCCCTTCCCACACTATACTACACAAGGCTATGCTAAGCTCTGCTAGCGTGCCTGGATAGCCGATTGGTTGGGACGCCCGCCTTCAAATCAAGGGTACGAGGGTTCAAATCCCGCCTCGTGAAGAGTTCTTTTTCGGCAGGAATTTTTCTCTTACTTTATATCTTTCGTTCCGTCTCTTTCTTTCTTTCTTTCTTTCTTTCTTTCTTTCTTTCTTTCTTTCTTTCTTTCTTTCTTTCTTTCTTTCTTTCTTTCTTTCTTTCTTTCTTTCTTTCTGTACTCTTCCTCAGGTGGCTGCACAGAGGCACATACCCGTAAAGATGATGATAGTTTTCGGCAATCGACTCACAAGGAATGATTTGCTAAACAGCGTCGCTTTTAATAATCGTATGGTGATTTTGTCGTTTTTTCTCGGTCCCGCTTCAATGCAGTCGAGGCAACGGTTTCCTAAGCGGTATTAAAACAGACGTCCTGTACTATAGCGAAAAATACGGCACACTCCGCTTCCAAACCGGGCTATTCAAGCGAATGACCTAGAACTTCGAATCCGTCCAAGGATCGACGCATGCGCTTTGCGGTTTACATCTGCTCCAAAGCAACGCAGACGACGGTTTTGAAGCCATAGAAGCAGACTTTCTGTATTAAAGCGAAGCAGACCCCACTATACGTTTCCAAAGTGCACTGTTCAAGCGAACAACCGGAAAACTCGAGGTCCTGAGGAGGATAGCGCATGCGCTTTGTAATCGTATGAATGTGTAACGGTCGCCCGCCGTTAATCATTCACCGCTATACTCCGAGAGATGTGGCATCGTCTTCGAAGCATCTCTTGCTTCCAAAGTGTCGGTTCTCCGTCTCAGCCTAACAAAAAAGAAAAAGAAAGAAGAGGAGAGGTTTTGGTCTTTAGCGTCTACAGCCATACCCTTACATTCTGATGGCCGCTTGAAAGATCGCCCGCTAGCACGCTAGCTCCATTCCACATACATCCGGCCCAGAAGAAACTCGATCTATGGAAAGAGAGTACGGTTCTTTCTCTTTATTCTGACGCGACTGTATCCAAGACGACCCGGCAGTTGCGGCTCCAAAGCTCTAATGACCGGAGGGGCATCTCTTTCTTCGCGCTTTCGATACAAATCGAGGGCTTGCTTGTGAGAAAAACAAAACAGGAAGAAAAGTTGTAAAAGAAGCCGGGTAGAGATGTGCGATTCTGGTTTCAATGGACGCAGCGCGTACGCCTAGCTTTTCGAAGTCGTTCCTAGAGCATCGCTTTTGTTTACGCTGTTCCATGGTGTACACACCAGTGTGGGATTTTTTTACTTCGGGTCATGTACGTATACGTGCTTGGCCAGTTCGTCTCGCCAAACTTCGTTTTGATAGGCCCCCACGGAGCACAGATCCTTGGATTCGGCCCTCAGTGAAGCCTTCGCGCATCCTTCAGTTTCGCATACAATTTTTTTTCTGTTGCAATGTTCCCCCTCTTGAATGCATTTCCGGAAACGTGAGGCGCCTGCTGCAGACTCTCCTGTCTGTTCTTTAGATGTGTCGGCACGTTTTCGCAAAACGAAAGGTCTGTGTACGTGTGAGCTGTAACGCAATACGTGGCCTATTTTGCCACTCCAAACGAGAGGGTAGTTTTCAAAGTTAGAGCCTGGGAGCGCCACACTCTGTCCCTCCACGGTGTACACAAGGCGCATGCGCGGTATCGATGTCGTGTGCACACGAGAAGGCCAAGCAGACGGTTATTCGAGAAGCATGGGCTGGAGTTGGAAGTGCTTCGGTAAGTACGCGAAGTGTACGAAGTTTACAGCGCCCTCAACAGCACGGCACTACTTTAAGCATCAGAGCAATGCAGTCAATTCCTAAAGAACACCTCGCAGCGATAAACTGTGCTGTGCTACACATAAGGAGGGTGGAGGGGGGGTGGTGGTACGGGGTCTTTGGAAGAGACTGCATGTCTAGGATAACGTTGTTTATGTCGGGACGTGCTACGAGATAACACGTTTCTGCTCTTCGCATGGACGGGGTTGAGCACCCCCGCAGGAGAAAGTCGCATGTATATGCCAGTTTAGGCCTAACGCGACATCTAGGCCTAAACCAAACCCTCTATTTGAGGCGCTTGGCCGTATGTTCTTTTGGGGTAAGTTTTGTTGCCGTTCACGTGAGGGCACCGTGCATTATTGAGCGTTTGCTGAATCTTACAGTGGCGATGCAAAGCAACGTGTTTGTCGTTTTTCGCGGTGCCAGTGTCATTTTAAAAAAGAAAACTCGTTCGTTTCGCTTTTACGTCCGGGGTATAGTTAGGCCTAATCGACTTTCGCTTGACCGGACAACACTCGCGTGTCGTTTTTGTTGCTGTGCCTCGAAAGAAGCAGGACGAAACAACACCGATGGGGAAGCAGTTAATGATGCACTCAGGTAGACAAAAATAAAGAGACATCTGATTTGGGGAAGGTGATCGCACTCTTGAAAATAATATGCACCAGAAAACGACAATATCCGTTTGTTGTTGTTTATATTACTTCTTGTTTCTTTGTTTGACTGCCATGCTCTGTTACAAAGAGATTTTCTTTCGATGTTTTACAGAGGCACCAATTCGCATCTGTTCTTTTCTTCTTAAGTTCGATTTCAAATGCGATGCACTGACGCGTACACAATATCGAAGTCTCGTTCACAGACTTAGGTTTGCAAAAAGTCCTCTTAAACATCGCATCGGTTATTAAGGCACAACTGTTCTCACGCATGTTAACTCAACCATTTAGCCTGCGCCGAAGAAGCATCAACGTTCCTTAATTAAGCGATTACTTCGGCTATAACTATTCGAGTTCTCGGCTGCTGACCTAAAAGTACCTGCGATCGCATTGCGATGGAGGCGACATGCTAGCGGCCCTTATACAGTGCGATTTCAGTGCACGTTCAAAAACACGTGATAGTCGAAATTACCTGAGCCCTCCACAGCGTGTCTCGTAACCTAATCGTGGTTTTGACACGTAAAACGCCACATATATTATTAACTATTAGAGTTCGTAGTCATATTTTCATGACCTTTCGCGCACCGTGGTGTTCGTATGACGTCGGTGTTAAAAGTATCCCCAAACTACACTTTTCCAATCAGGATTCTTGATTTATTTGTGAACATAGATTCATCTGATGGTCAGTTTGTACACACAGCTGCATTAAAATGTCGAAATATCGAACACAATTTGAATTTGCAGCGCCCGCCGCTTCCGTGCGTATTTGCGTTTCCCGAGTACAAAAATAAAATGGCGATTGTCAATAACCGTAGCGAAAAAAGAAAGTTGTCTGCTTGCAAACACGAACGGTAAGTGTAGGCGTATGCAAACAACATTAACGTCCCAATCGTGCGCCTATGTCTGTATGTATGTAAAACTATTTTTCTTCATGTACTTCTTGCACGTCGATATATGAGGGGATGTTTTGTTCCCTATATCTACATGACTCATTTCAAAGGTCTCACCTCTTGTTGACGCATTTCGACTGCGTTCTTTGTGAGCGAACAATACGAGGCTTACAATTCGAGGCGTCATCGGCATTTTCAACGATTCGAAGAAGTGAAATGGTGGCGTGTCTTTTTGTTTGTTGGTTTGCTTATTTTTCTCGCTTTCCGTTCGCTCACAGCTCTGTTGAAATTCCTTTCCAATTGCGTCAGCGTTTACTGAACCCCGATTGAATTATCGATTGCGCGTCTTTCCTTGCTCGAACACATAAAAACGTTCGAAAGTGACGAAAAAGTAAACACCTCGCACGGCTTTCGTTTCGATATATTTTTTAACGCGTTCGCTGCATGGATTTTAACTTCCCGAGTATAAAAGCTTCTAATTAGGGGTGTGCGAATATTCGTCGAATATTATATATTTCAATAGCTACATGTTAAATAAAATAATGTTACTGTAGAGGAATTTTCCTTTTGATAGTTCGATATTCGATTCGCGTATCGATTCGTATTCGAAAAATTTGATATTCAGGCATCTCGTTTGTACTGTAACAAGGAGGATCTAATCAATAAATCAATCAATCAATCAATCAATCAATCAATCAATCAATCAATCAATCAATCAATCAATCAATCAATCAATCAATCAATCAACTATCTATTTTATCAATCAATCTATCTATCTATCATCTATCTATCTATCTATCTATCTATCTAACGTATCATATCTATCTATCTATCAATCTATCTATCTCTATCTCTATCTATCTAATCTATCTATCTATCTATCTAGTCAATCAATCAAACGTACCTACCTATCTATCTATCTATCTATCTATCTATCTATCTATCTATCTATCTATCTATCTATCTATCTATCTATCTATCTATCTATCTATCTATCTATCTATCTATCTATCTATCTATCTATCTATCTATCTATCTATCTATCTATCTATCTATCTATCTATCTATCTATCTATCTATCAATCTATACTATCTATCTATCTATCTATCTATAAACGGAACTTTTATTTATGCAGAAGAAATATGGGGGTGACGGAAAGAAAGCCGCAAAAACTGCAGCGTGACATGGCTCCGGCCCCCTACAGAGTACCGCATCACAAGAGCATGGAACAAAATGTAATTGTGAAGGAAATAGAAAGCATATACAGGGTGTTTCAGATAAAGAATCACAGCATATCCACGAAGGGAATGATGACGAGTGGGCAAAGCTCCGGGTAATCATCAATCGTGAATCCCCCCCCCCCGTACATTGCCCACTCGATCATGCAAAGACGAGACAAAAGTGTGTACAGTATATACAAAGTTGTTTAATAATCACACTGCGTATATGGTGCTGAGATGTGGGCGGCGTTTTCCTTTCATTATGACCGTCTTATGGATTCCGTGGAATGTAAAGCCAAAGCTTCTTGTATGAGATCCAACCTGAAATTTGAGAAGACGAAGTCAATGAAAATCCCTCTGATCGAGCCTGAAGGAAATACGGAGCTGGACAGGCTTCTTTGTTTCTCTTTCGTTTTCTCTCTTTCTTTCCTCCTCGCTCTTTCTTTTTTGTTTTTTTCTCTTTATTTATCTTTATTTCTATTTTTCCTCCTGATTTTTTATTTATTTCTTTCTGTTTCTTGCTTGCTTCCTCTTTTTCAAATTTTTATATGTGGTTTCGCCTGCGCTCGAAGAACAAGAGGAAGAAGACTTCTATTTGGAACGAGCGCTCGCTCAATTCATCATCATCAAGGCGCTCGAAGAACAAGAGGAAGAAGACTTCTCTTTGGCGCGAGCGCGAGAGCGAGCGCTTCCAGTACTAGTGTGTCACAACGAGGGAGGGACATGGCTCGACCCGAAGGAGCTTCGCCCCTAAACGCACCAAAAAGAAGAAGAAAAAACTTTATAAATAAAGTCTGGTTTCGTTCCTTCCCCTAACTGCAATTATTGTAATCAAGCGGAAACAATACAGCACTACTTCACAGAATGTCGAAGATACCAAAACATAAGGCAAAGATTTCTAAAACCATCTTTTCAAAAACTTTGCCTTGAGCTTTCCACATCGGCATTACTCTCCCTGGGGGCGTCGGCACTGGGGCAATCAATGCAACAGGGGCATATATGATGCCATATTCATTTATATTAAAGAAACAAACAGACTGCCATGTTAATATTATAAGTAGAAATATATCATTTCATTCTCTTACTTAAATTTCTGTAAGTGCTTATTTACTTAATTTTATTATTTAACATTCATTTAATTAACATTCCATTAAAAAGAAAAGAAAAAAATCATAATTACCCTAACATTTCTGCTTGACTATAAATTATCTTTTTCGCATACTCCTTTTATATTATTTTTTCACAAATTCTACTGCCGCACGCTTCGAGGCCGATCCCCCGTAGTGGGTTGAGCTATTCCCCTAAGGAACCAACCAACCAACCGGCAAAGTTCATTCGGGGTGGGCCTCAACCCAGTATTTAAAAAATTACGCATAGGCGCTACGCGTCTCCAATTAGCGCAGTATTGTTTTGAGCCATATAGAGCACGTCAGAATATTTCTTTCCAGTCAGCAAAGCTAGGCAATTAACAAAGTTTGTTTAATGAACTTTTTTGAAAAGTAAGTCTAGACGAAAATCTCGAATATGCGCCGTCCTAAAGCTCGCTTGCACGACGCAACGCATCTTTTGTGAAATCTGGCTTCGCTGTGAGCGGGTTAAGTGCACCGCGCAAAAATCGGAGGCGTATTCCTTCTTTCCCTTCTCTCCTGATAATAGAAACGCGCGAAACGTCAAGAGAATCGGATATCCTTTCTTGGATTTGGAGCTCTTTCGATAGCTTTATCTATATTTTGAGAATCCAATGAAAGGAGCTCGAACTCACTGACAAAACGAAATTTCTTCAGCTTTTCTCAAGTTCCCCAAAGTGCATTTCTTTTCGGCTAGACCGGCGTGCCGTTGTATACATATACACACACACTATTGTGTGCGTGTGGAGGTGTGTGTGTGGAAATAAAAGTAAACATTTCGGTTTCCTTTCTGCGCTGCTTTTCTTCACCATATATTGATTACCGTGCAGGAATGCGCGCTATGAAGGCGGCGCTGAAAGCGGCCTCGCCTTACCGGTGATCACTATCTCAAAGAGAAGGCCGCTCGCCGCGTTGCGCTTTGCCGCCGCTTGAAGGCGATTTGCTCGAAGCTCAGACAACTTCTTTCTTTCTTTCTTTCTTTCTTTCTTTCTTTCTTTCTTTCTTTCTTTCTTTCTTTCTTTCTTTCTTTCTTTCTTTCTTTCTTTCTTTCTTTCTTTCTTTCTTTCTTTTAAATGCGAAGCATTTCTTAGCGAACTTCTGGGACTTTGAGCGTATCTATCTATCTATCTATCTATCTATCTATCTATCTATCTATCTATCTATCTATCTATCTATCTATCTATCTATCTATCTATCTATCTATCTATCTATCTATCTATCTATCTAGCCGCCTACGACTTTGTGCTCTCCTGGTCGCTTGGTTCATCGAATGTGCACCAAAATTGGTATAGCGTAACATGACTGTATGACGAACATAAATGACAAGTCATAACATGAAAATCATGACACCCATGTCATGTACAGTATGACTTGCGTGCCCCGCTCATGGTGCGCTGGGGTCCGTTTCGCTAGCTTTATATACACCAAAATTGGTATCTTGCGACGTGACCGTGTAACGAACATAATAACACGAGATAACATGAAAATCATGACACGCATGTCATGTACAGCATGACTTTACGTGGCACGCTCATGGGGCGCTGGCGGCAGTTTCGCTAGCTTGATCTACCCCGAAATTGGTATTGCGCGTCGTGACTGTATGACGAACATAACTTGAGTTAACCTGAAAATCATGACACGCATGTCATGCGCAGCATGACTTACGTGCCACGCTCATGGAGCGCTGGCGGCAGTTTCGCTAGCTTGATATACACCAAAATTGGTATCTTGTGACATGACTGTGTGACGAACATAAAAACACCAGTTAACATGGACAAATCATGACTCGCATGTCATGTACAGCATGACTTACGTGCCACGCTCATGGGGCGCTGGCGGCGGTTTCGCTAGATTGATCTACACCAAAATTGGTATTGCTTGCGACGTGACTGTGGGCACGAACATAAATAACACGAGTTAACATGAAAATCATGACACGCATGTCATGTACAGCATGACTTACGTGCCCACGCTCATGGGCGCTGGCGGCGGTTTCGCTAGATTGATCTACACCAAATTGGTATCTGTGACGTGACTGTGTAACGAACATAAATACACGAGTTAACATGAAAATAATGACACGCATGTCATGTACAGCATGACTTACGTGCCACGATCATGGCGCGCTGGCGGCCGTTTCGCTAGATTGATATACACCAAAATTGGTATCGGTTTGCGCGACGTGACTGTGTGACGGACATAAAAACACGAGTTAACATGAAAATAATGACACGGTGTCATGTACAGCATGACTTACGTGCCACGATCATGGGCGCTGGCGGCCGTTCTCTAGCTGATCGACCCCGAAGTTGGTATTGCGCGACGTTACTGTGTGACGAACATAAATAATAGGAGTTAACATGAAACCATGACAAGCATTTTCCTCAATGACATACACGACGATGTAGCAGCTCTTTGCTGGCTGCTTCGCATTACATCGATTCCCACAATGCGTGGGATCTGCCGGCTTTTCTTTCTTTCTTTCTTTCTTTCTTTCTTTCTTTCTTTCTTTCTTTCTTTCTTTCTTTCTTTCTTTCTTTCTTTCTTTCTTTCTTTCTTTCTTTCTTTCTTTCTTTCTTTCTTTCTGTCGGCGTTGGGCTTTTAAATTGTCTTACATCTTTTTGCACTCTGCACATTGTCGCCTAACCTTAGCACATCCCCCCCCCCCCCCACTTCGCTTTAGCCAAACCATGCGCAGCATCATGTTGTCTTTTATGGAAGGAAAATACTGAGACGTTTTGTTGCAAAACCATTTCAAGATCAAAACAAGGCAGCCATTGCATAGCTTTTTATTATTTTTTTGTGCCCTAGGAGCTTCTAAATTGCTTTCGTGTTGTGATGATATTTTATTTTGTTCTCGCGGGTTTACGACGCTTTTTAGCTACGCTTACACATTTTCACAAAAGTTTCAAGTTCTCTTCAAAATTTGTGTTCTATTTTTTTTTAAACGGCTCTGTCTCTTCATCACTGTGTAGCTCGCTTTGATTTGATAGTTGCAACTTATGACGAACTCGACTTCTTTTTTTTTTGTCAGGCATGGTGGTTGCTGCGTTTTCAGACAAACAAACAAAGAAATCAATTACCGAAATAGCACCTATTTACACTGAGTGCAACGAAAGAGCGCGAACACATGCGACGTTATTTGTCAAGAATACTGCCTACGATGCAATAAATAAAACTCACAAAAAAACGTTTAAATAGTTCATGAAACAAAGAAGAAACAAAAAAGATACAGTCGATAACAACGATAAGGCAAGTAGATGCATGTGAATGTGCATTTGATCGTTTATTAGAAATACTTTTCACGCTTTCGTTTACCATTTTCTTCGAAAACGCCCGACTGACGAAAACATTCGGCTTCGTACTCCTATCGCAACGCTTTTTATTTTTTTCCTTTTCGAAATGCCAGCCCGTCCTCAATATGTCTTACAAAAAGTGTCAGCTATGCTTCCTTTAAAAAAAAAAGCCTGGAGTGCCTTTTCTTGTACACAAGACCTTTTCCTATTTTTGTCTTCCTGGTGTTCGCATACAGCTTCCCTTTTTTGTGTTCCTCATCGATATCTACTTTAACTGCTTTTATTTTTCTTGCAGTTCTGATATAGAACGTTTCGTTCTAGCACAGCCGTCTCAGGCACTTTCGCCCAGGCGACTCAAAAGCCTTTTCATCCCTGTTGTGCTCTTTATAGGCGAGGTGGTTGGGGAGGAGGCTTTATCTTGTTATGCAGCGCTTCATTCTGTTGCGTATACTTATTACCTTTCAGTGCGGATACATATCTGTGGCTCTGGGCGTATCTGTGGCTCTGTGGCTCTGGGGAAGGAAGGAATCCAACGAATCTTGGCTGCCTTTCGATGCTTTTATCTGCCGTGGACGTCGTCCTGAGAAATTTCATTCGTAAGTGAAGCGTCAGCCCTTGGCACTAAACACTATACCCTTAACGCTACGGCGCTGTTACGCCACCGTTGTTAAGACAAAGAAAAAGATTCGTGCTGTTCACTGTCATTGTTCGATATAAATGTAGCAACCGATCCTTCTCTCGTGTTTCTGCGAAAAATCAGGGCGGTCATTTGAGCTTGTGTGATATGTGCGAGCGTGACTTGTCCCATTAACGTGGCATCACTTCATCTGTGGACATTTAACTGAAATAACTTTGTCGAAGTTAAAATTATAATTACGCTTCGCGATAATATGTAGTATAGTTCACTTCCTCTTGCACTGTCGCAACCAACGTAAATTTGAATACAGTTACACGTTTTCTGGAAGGTGATCGACACGTGCTCATTCCCAGAGGCCCAAAAACGTGGAACTGCGTTGTATTATTAGTGTATTGTTTTATTCGCTTATAGGTTGTGTAATCAGTGATGTTTTAGTAAACGTAACATATGTTGGCAACACGAAGCACCGTAAAGAGACAAGCAAACGAAATTGGAGACTTTTCCGAGGCATGTTTCTCGCATAAACAGCCTCAACATCTCGCACGTCAAATCCCTTTTTTTCCCTCCTAAAGCTTGCAGTGTATACGAGCATGACGCAAGTCTCCAACTATCACCCGGAAAAAAAAAACAATAAGAAACGAACGTTTCGCGACACTATGACAAGGATGCTCTTTTCCAGACAGCTTCTCTTTTGAGCGGCTACAGAAAAAGAAGATAACAGGACATAAAAACAAACAACTCTTGCACTAGCGCTGAGAACACAAAGTAAAGCAAGAAAGACACGATGTTTTCCTTTCCCCTTTCTTCCACCGCGACTTTATTCTTCACGACTTTTCCATAAACACACGGCTGATGCAGCGTCTTCCTTCTACACGCTTCTTGCGGAGACTGCACGCCCTCTTGACGTCCTGTCGGACGACCGAGTCTTGTGCGACGTCAGGAACTAACAAAGGCGGCGCTGAGACGCCCACACGTCACTTACGGAAGAAAAGAACACGAAAACAAAAAAAGAGCCAGGGAGAATAGAAATAGTAGAGTGGCAACAGTCGTTCCGTGCAGCGATATGTCCTTCGCAGCTACCGCGGCTGCAGACTGACTGCGTGTATATGGTACAACCAGAAATCGTGCACCCTTAGGGAAGCCACAGAGACACACCTTATGTGAATTCAAGCTACTTGAGTAACACACGTTAGAAGCAATTCATGATCATGCTGCCCATTTCATAACATCGAAACGGTGCTCTTCACCCAAAGAAACGTTCAGCATCTACATTTCCCAACAAAGGTTTACGTTGTCCAACTTATCCTGCACGGTCGTCACACAAACATTAAATCTCAGCAAGATATACAGTGCGTGTCGCGGAGTTCCTGACAGCTAGCTCTATCGACAACGAAGTTTGTCAGTCAATGCTGCTTCCGACAGACCCTACGTCGGGCACAGAAGCTCTGAAACTGTGTAGCAGTCAACTCAACTATACGCCGGAAACACGTTTTCCTATAAGGGAAGCTCTCGAAGGAAAAGGGGGCAGGAAGACCTAGGGGGCGTCAGTGTGTACATGTGCCAGTTCCTCCTGCTCGACATCGGAGGCGAAGGGGTGAAGCCATGTCTGATCGATTAGCGTCGACGCGACGTTGTTTGGTGCCAACATTCTCGGGTGCGTCGAGCTGCTTCAGAGAGTTCTTGTGACACCGCGGTGCTTAGCCTTCTTTGCAATCACTGCCGAACTTTATCCCGTTTACCAGATGTGAAAGCAGACTGAGTGGTGCGAAAGTGCTGCTTTTTTTCTTTTTCATTGTTTTTTCTGGGCACTATTTTTCTAAGCCTGCAACGTTCTTTAACGAGATACTTCGAACGTTTTCTTACCAAGTTCTGACTGGTATATTTGCTCGTATCCTACCAGGCGTGGTAATCTGTACACTGTCCGATTCCGCCATTTTATCAAATTTCGTAACGGCGTCATTTTAATTGCGACAACCAAAGTGGCTGTAGCAGCCCTCTGAGCCAATGAAAGTTGACCAATGGCGGAACTCGACAACATGACGGAATTTTAAGCTGTCCAGATTAGTTTCTTAGGACCCGCCGGATCCGGCTAATGCTGCCTTAATGATTACCTAATGTTGGCTAAATGTGGCTGAATGATTTCATACGTTGGCTTGCGTTGGCTAATAATTGGAAATGCCGGCTAGTGTCGCCTATATATAGCTAATCAATCGGTAATGTTGGCTCACTAGCGGTCGCATTGTTGACATATGTCACTAAGTGATTGTAAGTGTTCCCTAATCTCGGCCAGTGTTGTCTTAATTATGGGGGATGTACGCTAATATTGGCTCACCGTTGCTTTAAAGGCAATATTTGTCTTCATTCAGTCTCAGTCAAATAATGGAGTTCTCTATCAAATGTTTTAAAGCGGACCTCCCGTCTAGCGGGTCCTGTCTCAGTATACAAATATCTCAGCGTACCACGTGATCACAGACATTTTCGAGATTTCCGCCTCGCCCTTCCGACGTCTTTGTCTTTTCTTGTTGCCTCGAATACGGGGCAAACTCTACCGTTCGCTGCCTTTGTGGTGCTATAGATGTCAATAATAAACACACCTGACCTTTTCGATGCATCTCTCTAGACCATCTGGACTCCGCCAAAGAGAGGCCACTCTGCTTTATCACTTATGGCTAGGGGTGGCATTAACGAAATGCTGTTCATTTCGTAATTGGAATGGCCAACAACGCTCTTTGCGATGCCTGTCATTGCGAGGAGACGCTACAGTACACTCTGCGCGACTCTCCGGAATATGTTATGGTGCTCGACTGCTGACCCGAAGGTTGCGAGATCGAATCATTGCCGCGACAGCCGCATTTTCGATGCAGTATAAAACGCTTGATGCCCGTGTGCGTAGATTTAGGTGCACGCTAAAACGTCACAGGTGGTCGACATTTCCGGAGCCCTCCACTACGACGTCCCTCATAATCATATTGTGCTTTTTGGACGTAAAACTGCAATGGTTATATTATTATTCAGTCTGGGATAAAATGTTCAGAGACAGTCCATGGTGTCCGCTCTAGCGCACCCTGACGATAGACCAATGAGCGTCTGCCCTGTTTGCCCCTTGTTTGTGTCCCCTTTTCTTAGCGCTCGTTTGTTTGCTATTAAGTATGGACCTATGTCTGTTGATTGAAAACATCATAACATGTCGTCCACGGAAACCATTGCCGTTGAAGGCGATGAGGCACCAATTAGGTTTCTAGAATAAACGGACTTGCACAAGCGGCTGTGACAGTGACGTCACGCATCACGCATGATTGACTGCGTGTGTGCTGCGTTATGTGCTGTATTTCCGCTCCATCTTTCATCTCCCCTATCCTCTTCCCATATGTAGGGTAGCAAACGGGCTGTCCTTAACTGGTTAACATCCCTGCCATTCCTTCTTTACTATTTCTTATCTTCGTTAGCGTCAGCGTGCCGTTATTTTCTTAGACGTTGTAGTCGCGCCCAGTCGCTGTTCGTGATTCACATAGCGCCGATAAAAGCGGGGGTCAGCCATGTTGGGGTCTAAGCACAGCTGGTCACGTGACTATACATAAAACGTGGCGGTCACGCGTGGACACTCAACTGGCGTTACACGGGGGCTTTGTTATGGCTGCGTCGCTCTTGCCCTATTTGCTTTGTGTTTTTGTTCATGTTTTCTTCGCGTAAATATTTCCATTCAGTAACTGTAAGAAGTAAAGACAGCGTCCTTTATTGAGATTACTCATGGCTTTTTTAAATGTGAGAAACAATCACCAATCGAAGAAACAAAAATGTAAAAGTATACTCGTAAAACTAACCAGTGTATATCCCAAAACAACAAAGAACTTCACATAGCCAGCTTAGACCTGCAAGAACAAAAGTTCTTTATAAACTAGGTCCCAAGGTCTGCAGATGTCAAAAGGGCCCAGGACTGGAAGGGCATCACAACAAATCGAACCAAGTTTCTCCTTTCAATCAATAAAGAATCACTCGCTGTCAGCGCAGGAAACAAACGGCACTTTATTAGAACAGCTTCACACAACAGTGTTCACATGGCTTCATACACAACGCGGTCTTTCAAAACGCCTTGTTCGAGAACATTACGCTACACGTTTTTCGCACTTGCATATCATTGCACTGTGCGTTTGAACAACCTTGGAAGCCCACTCCTGGTCAGTGGTCTAAACACAAGACTTTAGTCCTGTTGTGGCCAGTAGATGCAATCACTCAGGCAGTTTTTTTCTAATTATTTTATTACAGATGCACGTACGTATTCCCAACTCATCTATTGCTATCTACACGAAACGTAGATTGCACTAGAAGTTCGCAACAGTGCCGCAACAGTTTCTCACTCATGGGAACACTTAGCGGTGTTAGTAGCTTAATAAATAAGGCTTTAGGCACAAAGCTAATCCTCTACGCACTCGCTATATGTGACAATCCTGTTTTGAACAACTCAACCCCTATCAACAAGAACGGGAAATAATGTTTTTCTATTAAATGAAGTTTTGGATGAAATGCTATCGCATCTAAGCTTCCCTTTGTGAAACAGATGTTCAAGAACACACAAGGTAAATTCGCTGCCGTTGCCTTGAAGTTCGAATCTTCCACATTAAATAGATGGTTTTGTCTTCAAAAACATGTTTCTAGTGCGGAGGCTGTAGGTGGGTCCTAATCTATAAACTTAATTCGCAGCGTAAGTTCTCCGTCTTTTATGAAGCCGCCTTCAGCGAGCTTTCCTTTTTCTATAAATGAAGCTCGCCCTAAAATGTGAGGTGCCCTTTCTGGACCAGAGATAGGGTTCCCATAGACTACAGCGGTGAAAAGGAAGAGACGACGTATTAGGACGTATTGGTACTGCCTCTACGGTGACATCGGTGATTCGAGAGCTGGATTGTCCGAAAGTATTAATGCAGTCCATATGAATGCAAAAGTTCGCTGAGGGTTGCATTGCCTGAAAGACAATTGTAGTCCACATGTTCCTGTAGTACCAAATATTCGCGACTGTGGACACTTTTTTGTCTGCGCTAAGTACACTTGCATTTCCCAGGGTCACATTGAGAGGCGAATCTGAGGAAGTACTGGCGCCCGTGGTGCACCAATATGAGTCAAAGTTGGTAACATCCGAAACCCATAGTTCATTTGCGCTTCTATAAATCTGCTGGCGCAGAAATTCCAGAGTCCTCACTGTTTCGTCGACGAACAGTTCCAGCTTCAACGGGATCAAACTCTCTTGCATCCTGCTTGGGATATCTTCTTGCTTTCCCAGAGCAGCAGTGGCAAGGGGTCTCTCTCTTTCGCTAGATTCGTTATTAAGCTTGAAGGATTCGAGCGCTCTCAGCAGAGACTGCTCTTGCTCCGTGAGCTTCGAAGAGAGATTAACCTCTACCTTGCTCACATGCTCTTTTGTCTCGCATGCGGAGTCCTTTAGCGCATGTACAAATTCCTGTAATTTGGATGAAAGATCTTCTTTCAATTTATTTTCGGTGTCTCTAAGCATGCGCGCCATTAGCTGCGACTGGGCCGGCCCATCTTGCTTCAATTGAGCTTGCGTGTCTCTAACCAGGCCTACCACTTCCTGCATTTCGGAGGTGTCGTGCTGCCTAGACTGTTCAACGAGTTCGTTCACTTGGCTCTGAAGTGATGACAGCTGATCGCTTAAGGGATCTCTGACAAGCATCTTCACTTCTTGCAGGCCAGCGTTCAGTTGTTGAGTCATCGTCGAAATGATGTTCGACTCTATGCCTTTCATTCCACGCAGGCAACTACTTTCAAATGCACTGACTGCGCGGCTGATGCAATTCAAACGTGCGGAGTCCGAGGTTCGGGAGAATCCGTTCATTTGTGCCTGAAGAGCGGACAACTTTTCCAGTATTGCACTCTCGTAACAACTGGTAGACGGACTATCTTGCCTGTTCGGCTGAGCACTGCTTGCACAAGAAGCGTTCTGTGAGCATCCGGCAACATAGTGTGCCGCAATGTCTGTTCGCAGTATTCTTCGTTCGCAGCCGTGACACTGGACAGCGTGGAAGGCGCATTCTCTGTCGAAGTGCAGCAGTACGGCCTCGATGGTGCCTACAAACTCGCAGCCGTCAGCATCATTCCAGCAATGAGCCTGTAAGGTAAACGTAAATTGAAAATATAAGCAGCTCAGTTTTAAAGCAGGCGACATAATTCGGTATAACCACAACGGAGAGCCAATCGAGACGTAAACGTTGTAATAGGACTCAGAGGTAAGCGCCATGCACACAGTTCTTAAATGCGAAGTATTCGACGTTAAATCGGACCACGAGCTACCATTTAGTGTAGCCAGTGAAGTCGGCATGCCTGGCTTACCCACCAGAGGGGCAAAACTTCTCAATTTGCACAAAGACATCGATCCACCGTGTAATGTTTGACTCAAAGTGAGAGTCCGGTATAGGCTGCTACTCGGTGACTGATTTGCATGAAATTTATTCCCACACTGCGTGGAATCTGCCGGATTTAAAAAAAAATCGTTTTCAAACATGGAAAAACATGTATTTTATTGCGAACGACCCATTTATACGTTTTATAGCAAAGCACGCGGTCAGGACACGCATGCGTGTTTCCCCCTACTTTTTTCTAGCTTTTATATAATGCTTCCTTTACAACAAATATTTCAGTTGCGAGCAAGAACCGTATACTGTCGTCTCAAAAACAAACGACAGTGTACGGGTGACCTTCATTGTCAAATGAAGGTCAACCAAATAGACTCGTAGTCCATTCTGCCGCAAAATCACCACAGTGTCGGTAATGATTCTAATATCGGGAGTTTCACATGCCCAAACCACGATAAGAGCATAAGGGACGCCGTAGTGGAGGGCTCCGGAATTTTCGACCATCTGGTATTCTTTAACGTGCACTGACATCACGCAGTACAGAAGCCTCTAGCATTACTTCTCCATTGAATACGACCGCCGCGGCCGGGATCGAAGCCGCGACCTTCGAATCGACGGATGAGCACCGTAACCTCACAGTGACTGTCAAAGGCTGAGAAAGAGGGCGTTTCAATACAACGAGCATCTGTGAGAACACTGGCGTCAAAGACAAATGAAAGTTAAGGAAAGGTAAGGGGGCGTTTACAAACCTAACCAAAGAGTTTTCGATGCTTAGAAAGTGGCTGCTGATGCATGACACTGACCTTGAGGTTGTTCTTTGTCTTGGCAGGGAGCTTTAACTTCTGGCACTCGTCTTCGCAGAAAGGCTGGGCGTCCAGGGGACAGACGCTTCCGCCATCTTGGACGACACACCCCGTCACACACAGCTCGCACAGAGCGTGCGAACAGGGCAGCACGACCGTCGTGCTGGGAATGACATAACACACGCAGCACGAGTAACGGCTCAACGTCAACTCGTCGTCGAACCGCGTCGGACGCCAGTTGACGCCGCTCACCGAGTCGCACAGTCGGTGCAGACCTCGAATGCTTCCGCGATCCGGCATGGTAGCGATGACTGCAGAACTTGCACGTTGGGCTGCTTCGGCTGTAATCTCGCTCGGGGCCGCAGACGTTCTTGGACGTTCGCTGGAATCACGTGACTGCAGATAGTGACGTTAGGATGTGGTGGCTCCGTCGCTCCGTGGCTGCCGCCGTTTGAGTGCCGGCGCAGATAAGCGCTATCTGCACATAGCGCCCTTGTGAAAAGTAGGCATTTTCTGCACAGCCACGATTCCCGTATCGCGTCGACGGTTTTCCGAACGCAACTGGCTCACCACTTTTGACACACACATCGGTAGTGGAAAGCAGCAGCTTTGCAATGTTACGAACTGAAAACTCCTTCAGATCCTACGCATTGTGGGAATCGATTTCACGTGAAGCATTCCGCGAGCAGCTGCCTAAGCCTTAGCTTTTTTCCTTAGAGCCAAGTGTGTGAGGTGCATCCACGTCTTTGTGTAAATTGAATAGTTGTGGACAAGGTATGCGTCAACTGGTAGAAAAACTTCCATAGAAGTTCATGTGTCAAAACGTTGGCGGCTAGTTGCCCCCGTCGTCATCTACGTGTGGTGCGGACAACTAAAAGCAAGCAAAACATAAATATGAGATATGACGTCGCACCAAATTTAAACACCTACTTTTCTTGTCCGCGCTAATTTAAACACGGACAAGGAAATTTGCATGTGTAGTTTCGACACCACCAATTACTGTACCGTAGGGCAGGCTTTCGAAGTAAAAAAAAAAAACATCACACGAAGACGGGCGCGTAATGCACCTTTTGAATAGTAACTCTAGAGAAAAATCTCCAATACGCGCCGGCCCCCCCCCCCCCCCCCCCCCCCCAAAAAAAAAAAAAACTCGCTTGCACCACACAACGCATCTTTTGTGAAATCCGGCTTCGTTGTAAGCTGGTTTAGTGCATCACACAAAAAGCGGAGGCGTATTCCTTCTTTTCCTTCTGTCCTGACAATAAAAAACGCGCGAAACGTCAAGTGAAATCGGATATCTTTTCTTGGATTTGGACCTCTTTCGATAGCTTTATCTATATTTTCAGAATGCAATGAAAGGAGCTTGAACTCGCTGACAAAACGAGATTTCTTCTGCCTTTCTCAAGTTCCCGAAAGTGCATTTCTTTCAGCTAGGCCGGCGTGCCCATGTATGAATATACACACACATATTTGTGTGTGTGTGCGTCTGAGGGGTGTGTGCGTGGAAAAAATGTAAACATTTCAGTTTCCTTTCTGTGCTGCTTTTCTTCACCATTTATTGATTACCGCGCAGAAATGCGCGCTCTGAACACGGCGTTGAAAGCGGCCTCGCGTTACCGGTAATCACTATCTCAAAAAGAAGGCCACTCGCGGCGTTGCGCTTTGTCGCCGCTTGAAGGCGATTTGCTTCAAGCTCAGACAGCTTTCTTTCTTTCTTTCTTTCTTTCTTTCTTTCTTTCTTTCTTTCTTTCTTTCTTTCTTTCTTTCTTTCTTTCTTTCTTTCTTTCTTTCTTTCTTTCTTGCTGTCGGCGTCGGGCTTTTAAACTGTCTTGCCTCTTGTGCTCTGCGCATTGTCGCCTGGCCTCAACCCTCCCCCCCCCCCCCCTTATCCAAACCATGCGTAGCATTCATGTTCTCATTTATGGAAGAAAAATACTGAGACGTTTTCTTGCAAAACCAATTCAAGAATAAAACAAGGCAGCCATTTCATTGCTTTTGATTTTTTTTAATGCTCCAGAACCTTCTTAGGTGCTTTCGCGTTGTTGTGAGTGTTTTGTTTTTCTGTTCTTTCGGTTGTGTGACGCTTTCTAGCTATGCGCATACCTTTCCACAAAAGTTTCAAGTTCTCTTAAAAATGTGCGCTTTATTGCTTTTTTTAAATGGTTCTGTAACTTCATCAGTGTATAGCTTGCTTGTTTTATAGTTGCAGCGTATGACTACAGTGAACTAGAGTATGATGAAAGTCTGCCTTTTTTTTTTTTTTGTTAAGCGTATTCTTTGCTGCATTTTCACACAAACAAAACAAAGAAATGAAGTCACGAAATAGCACCTAGGTACGCTGAACGCAACCAAAGAGCTCGAACACATGCAACGTTATTTGTCAAGCATACTGCCTACGATGCAATGACAAAATTCACAAAACAACGTTTAAATAGTCGAGGAAACAAAGAAGAGACAAAAAAAGATACAGTTGATAACAACGATAAGGCAAATGGATGCATGTGGATGCGCACTTGCTCGTTTATTATAAATACTTTTCACACTTTCGTTTACCATTTTCTTCGATAACGCCCGACTGATGGAAACATTCGGCTTCGTACTCCTATCGCAACGCTTTTTTTTTTTCCTTTTCTAAACGCCAGCTCGTCCTCAATATGTCTTACACAAAAGTCTCAGCTTTGCTTCCTTTTAAAAAAGGCTTGGAGTGCCTTTCCTCGTAAACACTATACCTTTTCTTATTCTTGTCTTCCTCGTATTCGCATACAGCTTCCCTTTCTTCTATTCCTCATCGATATCTACTTTGATTGCTTTTATTTTTCATGCAATTCTGATTAAAACGTTTCGTTCTAGCGAAGCCGTCTAAGGCACTTTCGCCCAGGCTATTCAATAGCCACCAGCCCCTATTGTGCTCTTTATAGGCGGAGTGGTTGAGGAGAAGACTTAATCTTCTTATGCAGCGCTTCATTTTTCTGCTCATTTTTTTTAAATTTCAGTGTGGATACATATCTGCGGATCTTCGCGCTTAAGAAAGGAATCCAAGCAGTCTAGGCTGCCTTTCGATGCTTTTATGTGCCGTGGACATCGTCCTGAGAAATTATATTTTAAAATGAAACGACAGCCCTTGGCATTAAACACTCTACACTTAGCGCTACAACGCTGTTAGACCCCAGTTGTTAAGACAAAGAAAAAAAGATGTTCCTGTTGTCCACTATCGTTGTTCCATATAAATGTAGCAACCGATCCTTTTCTCGTGTTTCTGCGAAAAGTGAGGGCGGTCATTTGGGCATGAGCGATATGTGCGACCGTGACAGGTCCCATTGACGAACTCTACGTGGCATCACTACACAACGGAACATTTAAAGGAAATAACTTTGTCCAGGTTAAAATGATAATTACGCTTTGCGATAATATGTAGTATAGTTCACTTCCTGCTGCAGTGTCGCAACGTAAATCTGAATACCGTTACGCGTTTTCTGAAACGTGACGGACACGTGCTAATTCCCAGTGACCGGAAAACGTGGAAGTGTGTTATATTATTAGTGTATTGTTTTATTCGCTAATAGGTTGTGTAATGAGCGATGTTTTAGTAAACGTAACATATGTTGGCAACACGAAGCACCGAAAAGAAACAAGCAAACGAAATTGGAGACTTTTCCGAGGCGTGTTTCTCGCATAAACAGCCCCAACATCTCGCAAGTCAAATCCCTTTTCTTTCCTCCTAAAGCTTGAAGTGTATACGATGCATGACACGAGCCTCCAACTATCACCCGCAAAAAAAAAAGTAATAAAAAACAAACGTTTCGCAAGACTCTGACAAAAATGTCTTTTCCGGACAGCTTCTGCTTTTGGAGACTCCAGACAAAAAGAAGATAACAGGAAGTAAAAACAAAACTCCTGCCCTAGCGCTGAGAACACAAACTAAGCCAAGGAAGACACGATGTTTTTGTTTGCCCTTTCTTCCACCGCGACTTTATTCTTCATGTCTTTTCCATAAACACACGGCGAGTACAGCGTCTTCTTCTACACGCTTCTTGCAGGGGCTGCACGCCCTCTTATTTTGACGTCCTGTCGGAGCACCGAGTCTTGTGCGACGTCGGGAACGAACAAAGGCGGCGCTGGGACACGCACACGTCACTTACGGAAGAAAAGAACACGAAAAGAAAAAAGAAAGAGCCAGGGAGAAGAGAAATAGTAGAGTGACAACAGTCGTTCGGTGCAGCGACATGTCGTTCGCAGCTACCGCGGCTGAATGCGTGTATATGGTACAACCAGAAATCGTGCACTGTTAGAGAAGCCATAGAGACACGCCTTATGTGAATTCCTGCTTACCTGAGTAACACACGGTACAAGCAATCCGTGATCGTGTTGCCCATTTCATAACGTCGAAACGGAGTTCTTCACCCAATGAAACGTTCAGCACCTCCATTCCCTAACAATGGTTTCCTTTGTCCAACTTATCCTGCACGGCCGTCACACAAACACTAATTCTCAGCGAGAGTGCCGTGTCGCGGAGTTCCTGACAGCTAGCTCTATCGACAACGAAGTTTGTCAGTCAATGCTGCTTCCAACAGACCCTGCGTCGGGCACAGAAGCGCCGAAACTGTGTAGCAGTCAGTACGACTATACGCCGGAAGCACGTACTCCTATAAAGGAAGCCCTCGAAGGAAAGGGGGGCAGGAAGACCTAGGGGGTGTCAGTGCGTGCATGTGTCAGTCCCTCCTGCACGACATCGGAGGCGAAGCGGTGAAGCCACCTCTGATCGATTAGCGTCGACGCGACGTTGTTTGCTGCAAACATTCTCAGGTGCTTCGACCTGCTTGTGAGAGTTCTTGCGACCCCGCGGGTATTCGGCCTCCTTTGCAATCACGACCGAACTTTATCCCGTTTACCAGATATGAAAGCAGATTGAGTGTTGCGAAAGTGCTGTTTTTTTTTTTTTAAGACACTATCTTTCTAGGTATGTAACGTTCTGTACCGAGATACACTGAACGTTTTCTGACCACATTCTGACTGGTATACATGCTCGTATTCTACAAGGGGTGGTATTCTGGACACTGTCAGATTCGGCCATTTTGTCAAATTTCGTAACGGCGTCATTTTAAGACGATCAACGAGGCCGTTTCCGCCCTCTGAGCCAATGAAAGTTGACCAATAGCGGAATTCGACAACATGGCGGAATCTTAAGCTGTCCAGAATAGTTCCCCAGGACCCGCCGGATCCGGCTAATTTTGCCTTAATAGTTGCCTGATGTTGGCTAAAGGTGGCTGAATGATTCTTATGTTGGCTTGAGTTGGATAACGCTTGGCAAATGCCGGTTAGTGTAGCCTACATATAGCTAATCAATTGGCAATGTTGGCTCACTAGCCGTCACATTGTTGCCATATGTCGCTAACTGATTGTAAGTGCTCCCTAATCTCAACCAGTGTTGTCTTAATTATGGGGGATATACGCTAATATTGGCTCACCGTTGCTTTAAAGGCAATATTTTCAAGTGGATGTCCCGTCTAGCGGGTCCTGTCTCCGTAGACATATATCTCGGCATGCCACGTGATCACAGACGCCTTCGAGATCTCCGCCTGGCCTTTCCGATGTCTTTTTCTTTTCTCGTTGCTTCAGATACGGGCACGGAGTAAGATAAGAGAGGAGCGCCGACTCCGCCACCGCCACACGCATTCACTCGGGACAAACCGTGCAACGCGGACGCGGCGGTTTAACTCATTCTTTTGCTCTCCCCCTCCCCTCCTCTTCACGCTTTCGCACATGCTTTCTCCTCTCCCGGCGCTGATCGCAACGCGTAACGCCATCTGTCGAGGCGCAGAGAAATCGTTCAACACCTGCGCTCATGAGCGCATGCGCCAATTGGGGGAGGATGGCGGCGGCGGCAGGGAACGGCGTGCGCGGAGCGTGTCGTCTGCTAGAAACCCGGTTGCTCGGCATTCTCAATATGACAAAAAAAGGAACGCGTATATATGCGTACTAATGCTAAAATATGAAATAAAAACATCGTACCACTTTTTATACACATATGCGAAACATTGTAACATATCCAGTGAAAGCAGAAGAAAAATTATGCTGAACAAAAACGGCAGAGCAGAAGTACACCTGTTTTCCACGTCTGGACTGGCACCCCAACACGATGACGCTAAGTTTCCCCAATGATACAAGTTCATTTAAATATTTACAACTGAGCTAAAAAAGAATCTTCATCTATCGTTGCTTGAACGTCTCTCTTCACTCTTCGGCCGCCGACTCCCCCTGCGCCGGCCACCCTCTCTCCCTCACTCCTTCTTGTTGCACCGTCCTGCACCGTCCGGTCCAGCACGGGGGGTCATCATCCCAATAACCCAACCTCTATCGTGGGAAAGCAAGTGTCGGTCAGAGGCCGACACTCTAGATGAAGAGCCATACGCATGAAATGCATACTTGAAGCAGTGGTTAGTTCTGCATTACGGTCTTGCATGCGCGTTTTCCACAGACTGTGCAGTCCCATAAGGAAAAACATGTCAAAGGGCACTTCATCAAGAGACGTTGGGAGAAGGTAACGTAGAGCCATGCCGGTGCTTGAAACTGCTTTGCAAAAAGACCCTATACAGGCTTCATGTCGGGAAGGAACCACATTAACATATGTAATGTAGCGTGGTAGAAGAGTAAAATAACAACCAAGTGTCACACAACGCGAATTCTGTAACGAGGCGTCACACAATACGAATTGCGCAACGAGTGAGTTGTTGAATGCTTCTAACCCATTACAAAGGGTTCTGCCATAATTCTTCATTGTGATTAGCCACAGCATCAACAAAGTGCGCATAATACTTTACAGGTGTTTAGCAGGTACAACGGTTCTGCGCAGAATGACGAAAAATTGCGTACTGGCTGCTTCCTTACTTCACAAAAATTATGATTTATATAGTAGTGGGTTCCTCGCAAGTGCACCTCTATTGGTTACCAAGGAAGCCCATAAGGCTCCCATGATCCATTTCTTCAGGGTGTCAATAAAGTTAATTCCCTTCTCTCTATCTCTTTCTCACGTTAGCGTATGTTATAAAGCATGGTGGGAGAGTGAAATAACGGCCGGGCGTCACACAATGCGAATTACGTAACTAGTGGGTCATTTAATGCTTCCAACCCTTTACAAAAGGCTGTCATAATTCTTCATCATCATCAGCCGTCGCATCAAGAAACTGCACATAATGCCTTATATATGGTACCTCGCTTCTCCGCAGAATTACGAGTAATGTGGCGGTGGGTGCTTCCCAACTTCACAAAAATTATGATTTGTGGCGTAGTGGGTACGTTGCTAGTGTAGTTTTATTAGTAGCCACAAGAAAGTTTATAACGGGCTCTAGATATGCCGCTGTTCGAGCTTTCGCTGTGACTGTGCTGCGCTTTCCGCGCAGGCTAGGCGTTTTTTAATGGAAACGACTTGCACAAGCGGCTGTGACCGTGATGTCGCGTACCACGCAAGAGTGACTGCGTGTGTGCTGTGTTATGTGCTGTCTTTCCGCTCCATCTTTCAATCTCCCCTATCCTCTTCCCATATGTAGGGTAGCAAACCGGTTGTCCTTGACTGGTTAACGTCCCTGCCGTTCCTTCTTTACTATTTATCTTCGTTAGCGTCAGCGTGCCGTTATTAAATGCGAAGCATTTCTTAGCGAACTTCTGCGACTTTGAGCGTATCTATCTATCTATCTATCTATCTATCTATCTATCTATCTATCTATCTATCTATCTATCTATCTATCTATCTATCTATCTATCTATCTATCTATCTATCTATCTATCTATCTATCTATCTATCTATCTATCTATCTATCTATCTATCTATCTATCTATCTATCTAGCCGCCTGCGACTTTGTGCTCTCCTGGCCGTTTCGTTAATCGGATGTATACCAAAATTGGTGTGTCATAACATGGCCTTATCACGAACATAAATGACAGGTCATATCATGAAAATCATGACACGCATGTCATGAACAGCATGATTTACATTCCACGGCCTTTGGGCTCTTGCGGCCGTTCCGTTAATTTCATATATACCAAAATTGGTACGGCGTGACAAGAGTTCATGACGAACATAATGACAGGTCCTAACATGCAAATCATGACGCGCATGTCATGTGTAGCATGATTTACATGACATGGTCTCGGGGCGCTCGCGGCCGTTTAAATGAAGGGATACATACGAAAAGTGGTATGACGAGACATTTCAGTATGACGAACATAACTGACACGTGGTAACATGAAAATCATGATATGCATGTCATGTATGACCTGATTTATATGCCACGCTCATGGCGCACTCGCGGCCGTTTCGCTAGATTGATATACACCAAAATTGGTATTGTGCGATGTGACTTTATGAAGAACATGAATAACAGGTGGTAGCATGAAAATCATGACATCCATGACATGTATGTCATGATTTACATGCCACGCTCGTGGTGCATTCGCGTCCGTTTCGCTTGCGTGATATACACCAAAATTGGTGTTACGCGACACGACTGTACGACGAACGTGAGACGTGGTAACATGAAAATCATGACATGCAAGTCATGTACGACCTGATTTACATGCCACGCTCATGATGCGCTAGCGGCCGTTTCACTACATTGATATACACCAAAATTGGTATTGCGCGATGTGACTGTATGAAGAACATGAATAACAGTTAGTAAGATGAAAACCATGACATGCATGTCATGTATGTCGTGATTTAATTGCGACGCTCATGATGCATTCGCGGCCGCTTCGCTAGCTTGATGTAACCAAAATTGGTATTGCGCGAAGCGACTGTATGACGAAGGTAAATGAGACGTGGTAACATGAAAATCGTGACATGCATGACATGCACGACATGATTTGCATGTCATGCTCATGACGCACTCGTACCGTTTCGCTTGCTTGACATACACCAAAATTGGTATTGCGCGACGCGACTGCATGACGAACGTAAATGACAGGTGGTAACACGGAAATCATGACATGCACGTTATATATGTCATGCTTTACATGCCGCGCTCATGGTGCATTCCAGCCCGTTTCGCTATCTTGGTATACACCGAAATTGGTATTGCGCGACGCGACTGCATGAAGAACGTATATGAGAGGTAGTAACACGGA
This sequence comes from Rhipicephalus sanguineus, assembly GCF_013339695.2. NCBI lineage: Eukaryota > Metazoa > Arthropoda > Arachnida > Ixodida > Ixodidae > Rhipicephalus > Rhipicephalus sanguineus. The sequence goes on along the minus strand of NC_051185.1, from coordinate 28,349,639 downwards.
AATCATGACATGTAGGTTATGTATGTCATGATTTACATACCGCGCTCATGGTGCATTCCCGGCCGTTTCGCTATCTTGGTATACACCAAAATTAGTATTGCGCGACGCGACTGCATGACGAACGTAAATGAGAGATGGTAACATGGAAATCATGACATGCAGGTTATGTACGTCATGATTTACATGCCGCGATCATGATGCATTCGCGGCCGCTTCGCTAGCTTGATGTAACCAAAATTGGTATTGCGCGAAGCGACTGTATGACGAAGGTAAATGAGACGTGGTAACATGAAAATCGCGACATGCATGACATGCACGACATGATTTGCATGTCATGCTCATGACGCACTCGTACCGTTTCGCTTGCTTGACATACACCAAAATTGGTATTTCGCGACGCGACTGCATGACGAACGTAAATGACAGGTGGTAACATGGAAATCATGACATGCAGGTTATGTATGTCATGCTTTACATGCCGTGCTCATGGTGCATTCCCGGCCGTTTCGCTATATTGGTATACACCAAAATTGGTATTGCGCGACGCGACTGCATGACAGACGTAAATGAGAGATGGTAACATGGAAATCATGACATGCAGGTTATGTACGTCATGATTTACATGCCGCGCTCATGGTGAATTCCCGGCAGTTTCGCTGGATTGATATGCACCAAAATTGGTATTGCGCGATGTGGCTGACGAACATAAATGAGAGGTCTTAACATGCGAATCATGTTATACATGTCATGTACGGTATGATTTACATGCCACTGTCATGGTGCGCTTCCGGCCGTTTTGTTAAAGTGATATATACCAAAATTGGTATGGCATGACACGAGTGCGTGATGAACATAAGCGACAGGTCATGCATTTATATACCAGAATATGCGTTTCATTGGCATGGTGTACACTAGATTGTGCATGCATGCGTGCATGGCAAACATGCGATATATGGTGGAGTAGATGCCATGGCATGAATGATTTCATTTGGCTCAAAGACAAACAAGGCGATGTATGCAGCTCTTTGCTGGCTGCTTCGAATTACATCGATTCCCACAATGCGTGGGATCTGCCGAATTTTTTTTAGACGTTGTTGTCGCGCCCAGTCGCTGTTCCTGATTCACATTGCGCCGATATAGGCGGGGGTCAGCCATGTTGGGTTGTAAGCACAGCTGGTCGCGTGACTACACATAAAACGTGGTGGTCACGCGCGGACACGCAAATGGCGTTACACGTGCGCTTGGTTACGAGTCTGTCACTCTTGCACTATTTGTTTTGTCTTTGGGTTCATGTTTCCTTCGCGATAATATTTCCAATCAGTAATTGTAAGAAGTCAAGGCAGCGTGCTTTTATTGAGGCAGTCATAGCTTTTTTAATGAGAGAAACCTAACCACCAATCACAGAAACAAAAGTTTTAAAATACTAGTAAAACTAACCGGTGCACCCCAAAACAACAACAAAGAACCTCACATAGCCTGCTCAGACCTGGAAGAACAAAAGTTCTTTATAAACTTGGTTACACGGTCTGAAGATGTCAAAAAGGGCGCAGGACTAAAAAGGCATCTCAACCAATCAAACGAAGTTTCTTCTTTCGATCAATAAAGTATCCCTCGCTCTCAATGCAGGAAACATACGGCACTTTATTAGAACATCTTCACACAACCGTGTTCACATGGCTTCATACACAACGCAGTCTTTCAAAACGCCTTGTTCGAAAACATTATGCTACACGTTTTTCGCACTTGCATAGCATTGCCCTGTGCGTTTCAAAAACCTTTGAAGTCCACACCTGGTCAGTGGTCTAAACAAAAGACTTTAGTCCTGTTGTGGCCAGTAGATAAAATCATTGAAGTTTTTTTATTATAATATAGATGCACGTACATATTCCCAGCTCATTCATTGCTATCTACACGCAAGTGAAGATTGTACTAGAAGTTCGCAACGGTGTCGCAACAGTTTCTCACTCATGGGAACACTTGGTGGTGCTAGTCGCTTAATAAATAAGGCTGTAGGCACAAAACTAATCCTCTGCAAGCTCGCTATATGTGACCAGCCTGTTTTCAACGCAACCTCTATGAACATTAACGGGAAATAGTGTTTTTCTATTAAATGAAGTTTTAGATAAAATGCTACCGCATCTAATCTTCCCGGTGTCAAACGTATGCTCAGAAACACACAAGGTATATTCGCTGCCGTTGTCTTGAAATTCGAATATTCCACATTAAATAGATACGTCATAAAAAACAGGTTTCCGCGCAATGCGGCGCCTGTAACTGGGTCCTTATCTAAACTCAATTCGCAGCGTAAGTTCTCCGTTTTCTATGAAGCCGCCTTCCGCGAGCTTTCCTTTTTCTATAAAGAAGTTCGCCGTAAAATGGGAAGTACTCTCTCTGGACCAGCAAAAGGGTTCCCATGGACTACGGCGTTGAAAAGGAAGAGATGTTTCAGGATGAATTCGTACCGCCTCTACAGTAACATTGGTGAAAGGAAAGCTGGACTTTCCCAAAGTCTTAATGCAGTCCATACGCATAAAAAAGTCTTGTGAGAAAGGCGACGCCTCAAAGATAATTTTAGCGCACATGTCCCTGTAGTACCAAATATTCGCGACAGTGAGCACTTCTTTGTCTACGCTAAGTACACTTGCGTTTCCCAGGGTCACATCGAGAGTCAAAAATATGGAAGCAGTGGGGCCCGTGGTACACCAATATGACGCAATGTCGGTAACATCCGAAACCCATAGTTCATTTGCGCGCTTATAAATCTGCTGGCGCAGAAATTCCAGAGTCCTCACTGTTTCGTCGATGAACACTTCCAGCTTCAACGGGATCAAGCTATCTTGCATCCTCCTTGGGATATCTTTTTTTCCCAGAACAGCAGGGGCAACGGATCTCTCTGTTTCGCTAGATTCGTTATTCTGCTCGAAGGATTCGAGCACTCTCCGCAGAGACTGCTCTTTTTCCGTGAGCTTCGAAGAGAGATTAGCCTCTACCTTGCTCACATGCTCTTTTGTCTCGCATGCGGAGTCCCTTAGCGCATCTACAAATTCCTGTAATTTGGATGAAAGATCTTTGAATTTATTTTCGGTGTCCCTAAGCATGCGCGCCATTAGCTTCGACTGGGCCTGCACGTCTTGCTTCAATTCAGTTTGCGAGTCTCTAACTAGGCATACCACTTCCTGCATTTCGGAGGCGTCGTGTTGCCTTGACTGTTCAACGAGTTCGTTCACTTGGCTCTGAACTGATGACAGCTGATCGCTTAAGGGGTCTCTGACAAGTATCTTCACCTCTTCCAGGCCAGCTGTCAGTTGTTGAGTCATCGTCGATATGATGTTCGACTCTATGCCTTTCAATCCACGCAGGCAACTACTTTCAAACGCACTGACTGCGCCACTGATGACATTCAAACGCGCGGAGTCCCAGGTTCTGGAGAGTCCGCTCATTTGTGTCTGAAGAGCGGATAACTTTTCCAGTATTGCACTCTCGTAACAACTTGTGGGTCGACTATCTTGCCTGTTCGGCCGAGCACTGCTTGCACAAGAAGCGCTCTGTGGGCACCCGGCAACACAGTGTGCTGCGATGTCTGTGCGCAGTATTCTTCGTTCGCAGCGTGGACACTGGACAGCGTGGAAGGCGCATTCTCTGTCGAAGTGCAGCAGTACGGCCTCGATGGTGCCTACAAACTTGCAGCCGTGAGCATCATTCCAGCAATGAGCCTGTAAGGTAAACGTAAATTGAAAAGATAAGCAGCTCTGTTTTGAAGCAGTCGCATTTACTCGGTGTAAGCACAGCGAAGAGCCAATCGATACGTAAACATTGTAATATAACTCAAAGGTAAGCGCCATGCACACAGTTTTTAAATGCGAAATATTCGACCTTAAATAGGACCAAGAGCTACCACTTAATGTAGCCAGTGATCTCGACATGCTTGGCGTACCCACCATAGGGGCAAAACTTCCATTTTACACAAAGACATCGATCCACCTTGTAATGCTTGACTCAAAGCAAGAGTTCGGCATAGGCTGCTACTCGATGACTGCATCGCACGAAATTTATTCCCACAGTGCGTGGAATCTGCCGGATTTTTTTAAAAATCGCTTTCAAACATGGGAAAACACACATTTCATTGCGAACCGTACGTTCTACAACAAAGCACCCAAGCAAAACAGGCATGCGTGTTTCTCCCCGTTCTTTTTCTAGCTTTTATAACATGCTTCATTTACAACAAATATTTCAGTTCTGAGCAAGAGCCGTTTACTGTCGTCTCAAAAAGAGACGACATTATGGCTGACCTTCATTGTCTAATGAAGGTCAACCAAATAGTCTCGTAGTCCGTTCTGCCGCACAGTCACCACAGTGTCGATAATGATTATAATATCTGGAGTTTCACATGCCAGAACCACGGTGCAAGAAATGCTTAGGTGAGCGAACGACGCGAAGGGAGCGCTTGTTGGGGAGAGACGGTTAATGTTCTCGTTTTCCGCGTGCCGAGAGATGGCGCGCCGGACTGAGGGCCATGGCGGGCTGGTGGCAAAATTCCGCAAAGCACCTCCGGCACGTGGGCGACGATTTCCAAATCTGATAAACCGAGTTATCCCGCAATATCGACGACCACCGGACACGTCACGCGAACGGCCCGTTTCGTCGCTCATCGCTGTGCAGTGCATTTTCGCGCATTTGGTGTTTGGCCTTCTCTGTCCACGTGCTACGTTAGCCGTGCAGTGCACGCACTTTTTCTTGTTGATGCTGTTGCTTTTTGAGCTGGTTCTTAAATATGTCTCTTAAATATGTCATAGTGGTCAAGTGTTTTTTTCGGTGCGAAAGAATGGGCAAGTGCTCTGTGCCCTTTTGCAAAAGGGGCTGTAAATCTTACAAAGAGAATTACGCGCTTTTCACGCCGCCAGCTAACGAAGAAAGGCTTCAGGCATGGAGGCATGCTATACCACGAAAAGACCGCGTGCTGCAAAGGACAGATCGTGTGTGCGAAAGACGTTTCGCTCCCCATTTTGTCCTGAAGACATGGTCTGCTGAGATCGACGGTCATGTTTTAATGTCAGGTAAGAGGGGAGCTGGGTTCTATAAGGGTGCTGTGCCGTCTATTTTCGAAGGTGCTCCGGATTACTTATCGAAAAATAACAAGAGCCCTCGCAAGACGGTAATACGGCAGACATGTCGCGAGCTTCCCTATTCCCTGCACATCTACACTCGGAAAACGCTGTGAAGAAATCCAGCCCCGTTCACTCGCAGGGAGCACAACGATGGATCAAAGTGCTGCTGATGGAAACGACGACGTCGGTGAGACCACAGAAGCCGCAAATGAGTGTCCAGAAAGGTCGGCATTTGATCAACTGTTCGCCTCGGCTTCAAACATGTGCCTTCCATCTTCGTCGTTGACAGTTCACAAAATTGACACGAGCGAGTTTAGAGATGTCTTGTTTACCGATGCTTGTGTGCTTCACACCAGATGTGATGGCCCCGATGTGCCGTTTAACAGAAAGTCTGTACACGTCAAAAGTGACATGACTGTACAAGTGTTTATTTTTGGTAAGCCTGTTGCATCCAGTGATGCGGGAATCAGTTCGTTTGTTATGTTGTTGTTATATGGTATTTTTTTGGCACAAGGGCCAGTGGTGGCCAAAGAGTGCCAGGTCATGGTATGGGATGTGATCAATGAGGATGTTAGATGGCTGTATAAGGGCCTAAAATTGTTCGCAGTGACGGTGCGTAAAAAGTATAATTGCTAAAATCATGACAGTGGCGTGAATTGTGTGGTGAGGATAAATCAGTAGTGCTTGCGTTACTAAAATAGATCATGGAGGTAGCACGAAAACCTCACGTACGCCCTTGAGACCAAGGGCTTGAGGTAGGTGCTTTCTCTTAAGAGACTACCTCAACATCGACCTCTTGTGAGAGGCCGTGCTACGGATCACCTGTGTATATGATGTGAAAATTACGAAGTTCTTTGAAGTATCTTAAAAGATATTCATATTTGAAAAACGGATCCTTGCCTAGCAACATTGCTGGGTGTAGTGGGATTTGCTGTCGGACTGGTACTGGAAAATGTTTTCTCCTAAGCACTTCAAGTTCTCGGCATTCCAACAAGACGTGAAGGACTGAGAGTGGCTGGCCACATTTATCACAGCTGGGTGGCTCACCACCGGATAAAAGGTACGCGTGTGTGCTGTGTGTGTGTCCTATTCTAAGTCTGCATAATGTTACTTCGGTGTGGCGTGTCTTTGCAGTGGGCGTCCAACTACAAAGGTGTGGCTTAATCAAGTGTAATTTGTTATCTAGTTCTAGATCCCATGACCTTTGCCAGAAGGCCCTGAGCTTTTTCCTTAAAAAGGGTTTCAGGTCCGTTACGGGAACCCCCGTAGATGTATTAGTAGCATTTACGTGGACAGAAGTGGCTAGCTGGTCAGCCAAGACATTGCCTTCGATGTCTCTATGTCCAGGCACCCAGCATAACACGATATGTTGGCCAGATGCATACATGGTGCAAAGGAGTGCATATAGTTCCATCACTACAGGGTAATCAGTTCGTTTGCTACATCGGTGTCCGACGTAGAAGATACGGTACGAGCAGTGGAAAATTTAGAGGTTTGCTCAGGAGGACCATGTTGGAAAGATTTCTCTAATGTTACTCCTCAGTGCGCTTACATCGGCTGTCAAATGAAATGGAGGCACAACAAATGCCCATTGGTGTCACCCGGCAGCGCCATTTGTCGGTCCTGCAGAACCTTATTTGACACTTTGAGGAAACACGCTGACCGGCGCATTGCAAGAGCTCGACAGAAGCAACCACTTAAGCGCATCAGACTTTCTGTGACACCTTCTCAAAATGAGAAGCTTGAGGCCTTGCGGAAAGCTGAAGGTGCTTTGCAACGGTCCCGAACACGACTGACGAAGCGCAATCAACTGCTCGCAAAACAGCTTCAGAGCAGCAGAGAAGAATTAACAAAGCTGCGGGATGACAAAGTCAGAGAGAAGTTTCATGGACTTGATATTCCACCTATGCAGCTTGTTCTCTTGGAAGAATGCATCTCTGCTGCTCGAGCAACAAGCCCAAGGAACAGAAGGTACTCTGACGACTGGCTGCTTCTGTGTCTATTGATGCACCTTTGTGCGAAATAACGACGTGTTGCCTTTGCCGTGTGTTTCCGCGATAGGGAGATACATTAATATAGTGGGCCTCAAATGTGGCTTTGACGATGAGTTTTTCAAGGCTCTGAAGCTTCAAAATTTCACCAAGGACGCCTTTAAGCGTAGAGGAATGCTCATCCTTGATGAAATTCAAGTTAGAAAAGAAATGTCTGTGAACTCAGAGACAATGACTGTTGGTCTTGTGGATCATGGTGAGGATATTGGTCACGAAAACGAATTAGCTGATCATGGGCTCGTTTTTGCATTCGCACCATTTGGTGAGAACTACTTACAGACAATAGCAGTATTGGCTTCAAAAGGACCAACCAGAGCGACTCTTTTAGCCCAGTCGCTGCTTCAGTGCATTGGGCGCTTAGAACAGGCCGGCGTTATCATTGATGGTGTTGTTTGCGACGGCGCATCTACTAATAGGGCGATGTGAAAGACATTAGGAGTCAGTGGTACTAAAGGGCGTGTGGTAAATTCCTTTGAACATCGATCAGATCCCCCAAGAAAGGTGTATGTGGTAGCTGACGCGCCACACCTTTTCAAGTGCATACGGAATCGTCTTCATCACAAAAAAATCCTCCAGAGGAAGGGCAAGCATATAAAATGGTCATGCTACGATGACCTATTTGTAGCAGATACGAGAAAGGCAGGAATGCTTCGAGTGTGCCCAGAGCTCTCGTACAATCATCTCAATCCGTCAGACATGCTCCGCATGAGTCAAGCTGGCCACACAAATTTTCAGCCAGTCAGTAGCAAAAGGACTGCAGTTTTATGCCCGTCGAGGAGAACCGCGGCTGTATGATGTCGAGCCTACTGTGTAATTTATGTTTCTGCTAAATGATTTGTTTGATGACCTAAACCGGCGCTTTCCAGCTGAGGGATTGACACCAGGATGCAAGGATCTTGACGTTCTCCTCAAGGCATCTGAATGGCTTGATGAATGGGAGAAAGAAGTGCTGCGGGGTGACATACACAAGGACCGTTTCCTAATGCAGTCTACAGCTGATGGATTGCGGGTGACACTAAAGTCTGTGAGGGAGTTATCATTATACCTTATGGAGCACTGCGGCTTCAAATGCGTCCTCACAGCAAAAATGAATGAAGACCCTTTAGAGTGCTTCTTCGGTATTATCAGACAAGCTGGTGGCCAGAATGAGCATCCTACTTTTCCAATGTTTTTACAACTATACCGTATGATGTCGCTCTATTCACTGCTGAAACCACCGCGCTTTGAAAACTGTGCAGCTCCAGAAAAGGGGCTGTCTACCTTCATTACTCTTGCCGACTTCAGGGAGATATTTAAAGCTTCAGCCACACATCGCGCAGACAAGGTTGCAGAGCTCAAGCAGAAGCTCGATGGCTTAGTAAGCACCGGAACATGGGAATGTGACGAAGTATTCGAACACGATTATTCAAATGCCACTGTGGTCGAATGCATCATTTATTACGTGACAGGCTTCGTCGCGAATAAGGCGAGCAAGGAAACATCCTGTGCTTCTTGCAAACAGGCACTCGAAGGGAGAATGGGCATTTGCAAAGTTCCCAAAGCAGAACTGGTTAACTGCAAAACAAAATGTTACTTGAGGCACCCAAACATGCACTTCTATCTCCTCTTCAAAGCAGCTGAAGAACATTTCTCAAAGTTTGCTGGAGAGAGGGATGTTTACGACAGAACTACGGATGCTGTGCTGAAAGAGTGAGTTCACATTTCCGTGTGCACTCGATAGGGAGGACATGCTGGCAAAACTGCTACACTATTACATATGTCTTCGCATGCGCCAGTATTGTCGACAACTGAGGAATAAGCAGGCCATGAAAAGCCAAGAAATGCGAAAGATGTCGAAACTCGTGTAAGAACTTTATTGTTTGGTTGACCTTGTAAATGTGTAACTTGTCTCTGCTCTGTACATATCGTTTTGTGTTGGCAAAATTTACATGCTGTTTTCAATATTTTTTCACTTGAATAAATCTTCATACAGTCACGCAGTAGCAACGCCTACATATTTACCTTAAATGTAACAAGTTATCGTGCAACACAGAATCGCACACCGTCCTCGCGAACTTGGACGCTAGGTCGCGTAGCTTCTTCACAGTCATAGAAAAGTCTTAGCTGAGATTTACTTAAGTTATTCAAAAACAAGGACCCATAGGACCGGGACTCTGCTTTCATAAATTGAAACCAACATTGACATGCGTTTGTTTAATTATAGTTGCGAAGATTAATGTCACAGGACTTCACAGTTGGAGATCCGGTGCGGCATTTTGAGTTTCCGAATTAATTTTGATTACTTCGGATTCTTAGATGCGGGAGAAATCAGAAGAAAGGGTATATTCTGCATTCCGCTCGTTTCGAAATGTAATCGGCCGTGGTAGTAAACGTTTGACAAAGGGATGTGCTTCGCCTCAGCGACCGTATCAATTGAGTGAACCGTTATAAGAGGGTGCCATTTCTTCTACTAAATACTTCAGGCACCATTGCATTCGTCATATTTGCTATATGCACACTGGTTAACTGGAAGAGCTTCCACAGTAGGCGCAGGCTCTGGCCGCTGTGCACACGGCGACGTTCCGTCCGCTTGAACGGGTCGTAGAGTGCCTCGATGCACGCGGTTGTCAAGGCAGCATACCGCGTCGAAGTTGCTAGCACCATCTCACTGGCTTCTTGAGAAGCAGAACATTATCGCGCAACGGGTAGTCTTGGCGTTCGCTCACCTAAAGTATTTCTTGCACCATGGCCGAAACCGCGATAAGAACATGAGGGACGCCGTAGTGGAGGGCTCCGGAATTTTCGACCATCTGGTATTAACGCGCATAGACATCGCGCAGTACACAAGCATCTAGCGTTACTTCTCCATTGAATACGACGGCCGCGGCCGGGATCTAATCCGCGACCTTCGAATCAACAGATGAACATCGTGGCCTGACAGTGACTAACGGTCAAAGGCTGAGAAAGAGGTTGTTTCAATAAAACGAGCAGCTGTGAAAACACTGACTCCAAAGACAAATAAAGTTAGGGAAAGGTAAGGGGGCGTTTACAAACCTAACCAAACAGTTTTCGATGCTTAGAAAGTAGCTGCTGATGCATAACACTGACCTTGAGGTTGTTCTTCGTCTTGGCAGGGAGCTTTAACTTCTGGCACTCGTCTTCGCAGAAAGGCTGGGCGTCCAGGGGACAGATGCTTCCGCCATCTTGGACGACACACCCCGTCACACACAGCTCGCACAGAGCGTGCGAACAGGGCAGCACGACCGTCGTGCTCGGAATGACGCGACACACGCAGCACGAGTAACGGCTCAACGTCAACTCGTCGTCGAACCGCGTCGGCCGCCAGTTGACGCCGCTCACCGAGTCGCACAGTCGGTGCAGACCTCGAATCCCTCCGCGATCAGGCATGGTAGCGACGACTGCAGAACTTGCACGTTGGGCTGCTTCGGCCGTAATCTCGCTCGGGGCCGCAGACGTTCGCACGTTCGCTGTAATCACGTGACTGCAGATAGTGACGTCAGATGTGGTGGCTCCGTGGCTGCCGCCGTTTGAGTGTCGGCGCGGATAAGCGCTATCTGCACATAGCGCTCTTGAGAAAAGTAGGCGTTTTCTGCAGAGCCACGTTTCCCATTGCGCTTCGACGGTTTTCCGAACCCAACTGGCTCAACCGTTTTGACACAGACATCGGCAGTGGAAAGCGGCAGCTTTGCTATGCTTATGAAGTGAAAATTCCTGCAGATCCTACTCATGTGGAAATCGATTTCACGTGAAGCGTTCCGCGAGCAGCTGCCTAAGCCATGACATTTTTTTTTCTTTGAGGCAAGTGTTACGAGGTGAACCACGTCTTTGTGTAAATTGAGTAGCTGTGGGCAAGGTATGTGTAAACTGGTAGAGAAAAGTCCATAGAAGCTCACGTGTCAAAAAGTTGGCGGTTAGTTGCCCTCGTCACCATCTACGTATGGTGGGGACAACTAACTGCAAGCAAAACATAAATATAAAGTATGACGTCACACCTAATTTAAACGCCTAATTTTCTTGTCCGCCCTAATTTAAACACCGAGCAAGGAATTTGCATGTGTATTTTCGACACCACCAATTGCTGTACCTTAGGACAGGCTTTCGAAATAAAAAAGAAACATCACACGAGGACGGGCGCTTAAAGAACTTTTTGAATAGTAACTCTAGAGAAAATCTCCACTATGCGCCGTCCCCCCCGCCCCCTCCAAAAAAATCTCGCTTGCACCACACAACGCATTTTTCGTGAAATCCGGCTTCGCTGTAAGCTGGTTAAGTGCATCACACAAAAAGTGGAGGCGTATTCCTTCTTTTCCTTCATCTCCTGATAATAAAAAACGCGCGAAACGTCAAGAGAAATCGGATATCCTTTCTTGGATTTGAACCTCTTTCGATAGCTTTATCTATATTTTCAGAATGCAATGAAAGGAGCTTCAACTCGCTGTCAAAACTAAATTTCTTCTGCCTTTCTCAAGTTCCCGAAAGTGCATTTCTTTCGGCTAGGCCTGCGTGCCCATATATACATATAAACACACATATTTTGTGTGTGTGCGCGTGTGGGGGTTTGTGTGGAAATAAAAGTAAGCATCGCGGTTTCCTTTCTGTGCTGCTTTTCTTTACCATATATTGATTACCGTGCAGGAATGCGCGCTATCAAGACGGCGTCGAAAGCGGCCTCGCGTTACCGGTGATCACTATCTCAAAGAGAAGGCCGCTCGCCGCGTTCCGCTTTGTCGCCGCTTGAAGGCGATTTGCTCCAAGCTGAGAGAGCTTTCTTTCTTTCTTTCTTTCTTTCTTTCTTTCTTTCTTTCTTTCTTTCTTTCTTTCTTTCTTTCTTTCTTTCTTTCTTTCTTTCTTTCTTTCTTGCTGTCGGCGTCGGGCTTTTAAACTGTCTTGCCTCTTGTGCTCTGCGCATTGTCGCCTGGCCTCAAACCCCTCCCCCCCCCCTTATCCAAACCATGCGTAGCATTCATGTTCTCATTTATGGAAGAAAACTACTGAGACGTTTTATTGCAAAACCAATTCAAGAATAAAACAAGGCAGCCATTTCATAGCTTTTCATTTTTTTATTGCCCCAGAACCTTCTAAAGTGCTTTCGCGTTGTTGTGAGTGTTTTTCTTATTCTTTCGGCTTTATGCCGCTTTCTACCTATGCGTATACGTTTCCACAACAGTTTCAAGTTCTCTTTAAAATGAGCGCTTTATAACTTTTTTTAAATGGTTGTGTCCCTTCATCAGTGTATAGCTTGCTTGTTTTATAGTTGCAGCGTATGACTACAGTGAACTAGAGTATGATGAAAGTCTGCCTTTTTTTTTTTGTTAAGCGTATTCTTTGCTGCATTTTCACACAAACAAAACAAAGAAATCAAGTCACGAAATAGCACCTAGGTACAATGAACGCAACCAAAGAGCTCGAACACATGCAACGTTATTTTTCAAGAATACTGCCTACGATGCAATAACGAAATTCACAAAACAACGTTTAAATAGTCGAGGCAACAAAGAAGAGACAAAAAAGATACACGTGAGAACAACGATAAGGCAAGGGGATGCATGTGAACGCGCATTTGCTCGTTTATTCTAAATACTTCTCACGCTTTCGTTTACCATTTTCTTCGAAAACGCTCGGCTGACGAAAACATTCGGCTGCGTACTTCTATCGCAACCTTTTTTTTTTATTTTTATAAACGCCAGCCCGCCCTCAATGTGTCTTACACAAAAGTGTCAGCTATGCTTCCTTTAAAAAAAAAAAAAGAGCCTGGAGTGTCTTTTCTTGTAAACGCTATAGACCTTCTCTTATTTTTGTCTTCCTCGTGTTTGCATAAAGCTTCCCTTTCTTGTGTTCCTCATCGATAACTTCTTTGATTGCTTTTATTTTTCATGCAGTTCTGATATAGAACGTTTCATTCTAAAGAAGCCGTCTGAGGCACTTTCGCCCAGGCGACTCAAAAGCCTCCAGCCCCTTTTGTGCTCTTTAGAGGCGGGGTGGTTGAGGTGCAGGCTTAATCTTCTTATGCAGCGCTTCATTCTGTTGCGTATATTCATTACTTTTCAGTGCGGATACATATCTGAGGCTTTTCATGCTCAAGAAAGGACTCCAACCAATCCTGGTCGCCTTTCGACGCTTTTATCCGCCGGGAACGTCGTCTTAAAATTTTCCTTTAACAACGGGGACGGTACACGACGTGACTCGAGGGCTTACGGACCGAGCTGCGATCTCAAGTGCCGCCCCAGCACTTGAGATCGTCCACTCTAACTCCCACTCCTCTACCGCTCGGGACGTGACGGCGCGGAAGACGAGTGGGAGTGGGAAGACCGAATGACCAGATACAACGGTATCACAAAACAGTACAGGTTACATAGGGGCATATTTCCGCCACCTCACGCGGTGTGTGTCCCTCCCCCCCCCCCCTCCCGGCTACGCCACTGGCCCTTGGCGCTAAACACTGTACCCTTAACGCTACAACGCTGTTACACCACAGTTGTTAAGACAAAGAAAAAGACTTTCCTGTTGTCCACTATCATTATTCAGTACAAATGTAGCAACTGATCCTTTTCTCGTATTGCTGCGAAAAGTGAGCGCGGTCATTTGAGCTTGTGTGATATGTGCGAGCGTGACTGGTCCCATTCACGAACCCTACGTGGTATCACTTCATAAGTGAACATTTAAAGGAAACAACTTTGTCGAGGTTAAAACGATAATTACGCTTTGCGATAATATGTAGTATAGTTCACTTTCTGTTGCAGTGGCGCAACGTAAATGTGAATACAGTTACGTGTTTTCTGTAACGTGATCAACACGTGATCATTCACAGTGGCCGGAAAACGTGGAATTGTGTTATATTATTAGTGTATTGTTTTATTCGCTTATAGGTTGTGTAAAGAGTGATCTTTTAGTAAACGTAACATATGTTGGAAAACCGAAGCTCCGAAATGAAACAAGCAAACGAAATTGGAGACTTTTCCGAGGCTTGCTTCTCGCACACACAATCTCAACGTCTTGAACGTCAAATCCCTTTCCTTTCCTCCTAAAGCTTGAAGTGTATACGATGCATGACGCAAGTCTCCAACTATCACCCGAAAAAAAGGAAAACGAACGTTTCGCGAGACTCTGACAAGAATGTCTTTTCCGAACAGCTTCTCTTTTGATCGGTTACAGAAAAAAGAACAGGAAGTAAAAAGAAACAACTTTTGCATTAGCGTTGAGAACACAAAGCAAACCAAAAAAAACAAGGTGTTTTCCTTTGCCCTTTCTTCGACTGCGACTTTATTCTTCACGTCTTTTCCATACACACACGGCGAGTACAGCGTCTCCTTCTACACGCTTCTTGCGGGGACTGCACGTCCTCTTGACGTCCTGTCGGAGCACCGAGTCTTGTGCGACGTCGGGAACGAACAAAGGCGGCGCTGGGATGCCCACGCGTCACTTACGGAAGAAAAGAACACAAAAACACACAAAAAAAGAGGCAGGGAGAAGAGAAATAGTCGAGTGGCAACAGACGTTCCTTGCAGCGACATGTCCTTCGCAGCTACCGCGGCTGCAGACTGAATGCGTGTATATGGTGCAACCAGAAATCGTGCACCGTTAGAGAAGCCACATAGACACATCTTATTTAAATTCAAGCTTACTTGAGTAACACACGTTAGAAGCAATTTGTGATCGTGCTGCCCATTTCATAACGTCGAATCGGAGCTCTTCCCCCAAACAAACGTTCAGCATCTACCTTTCCTAACAAAGGTTTACGTTGTCCAACTTATCCTGCACGGCCGTCACACAAACACTAACTCTCAGCAAGATATACAGTGCCGTGTCGCAGAGTTCCTGACAGCTAGCTCTATCGACAACGAAGTTTGTCAGTCAATGCTGCTTTCGACAGACCCTGCGTAGGGCACAGAAGCGTCGAAACTGTGTAGCAGTCAACTCAACTATAGGCCGGAAGCACGTTCTCCTATAAAGGAAGTTCTCGAAGGAAAGGAGGGCAGGAAGAGGTAGGGGGCGTCAGTGTGTACACGTGCCAGTCCCTCCTGCACGACATCGGAGGCGAAGGGGTGAAGCCACCTCTTATCGATTAGCGTCGACGCGACGTTGTTTGGTGCAAACATTCTCGGATGCATCGACCTGATTGAAAGAGTTCTCGTGACACCGCAGGTGTTCGGCCTCCTTTGCAATCACGGCCGAACTTTATCCCGTTTACCAGATATGAAAGCAGACCGAGTGGTGCGAAAGTGCTGCTTTTTTTTCCTTTTCTTTTTGAGGATACTATTTTTCTAGACCTGTAAAGTTCTGTAACGAGATACATTGAACGTTTTCTGACCAAGTTCTGACTGGTATATTTGCTCGTATCCTACCAGGGGTGGTATTCTGGACTCTGTCAGATTCCGCCATTTTGTCAAATTTCGTAACGGCGTCATTTTATTAATACAACCAAAGTGGCCGTAGCAGCCCTCTGAGCCAATAAAAGTTGACCAATGGCGGAATCTTAAGCTCTCCAGAATAGTCCCCCCGGACCCACCTGGTCCGGCTAACGTTGCCCTAAAAGTTACCTAATGTTGGCTAAAGATGGCTGAATGATTTCATATGTTGGCTTGCGTTGGCTAACGCTTGGCAAATGCCGGCCAGTGTCGCCGATATATAGCTAATCAATCGGCAATGTTGGCTCACAAGCCATCACATTGCTGCCATATGTCGCTAAGTGATTGTAAGTGTTCCCGAATCTCGGCCAGTGTTGTCTTAATTATGGGGGATATACGCTAATATTGGCTCACCGTTGCTTTAAAGGCATTATTTGTCTTCGTTCAGTCTCAGTCAAATAATGGAGTTCTCTATCAAATGTTTCAAAGCGGATGTCCCATCTAGCGGGTCTTGTCTCAGTATACATATACATCGGCATACCACAGGATCACAGACGCCTTCGAGATCTCCGCCTCGCCCTTCCGACGTCTTTGTCTTTTCTCGTTGGCTCAGATACGGTGCAAACTCTACCGTTCACAGCCTTTCTAGTGCTATAGACGCCAATAATAAAGAGCTCGTCGACAACACCTGGTCTCTTTGATGCATCTCTCTATACCAACTGGACACCGCCAAAGAGAGGCCGCTCTGCTTTATCGCTTATGGCAAGGGGTGGCATTAACGAAATCCTGTTCATTTCCCTGTTCGAATGACCAACAACGCTCTTTGCAATGCCTGTCATTGCGAGGAGACGCTACAGCATATTCTGTGCGTCTGTCCGGGATATGGTATGGCACTCGACTGCTGACCCGAAGGTCGTAGGATCGAATCCCGGCCGCGGTGGCCGCGTATTCGACGCAGGCGAAAACGCTTGAGGCCCGTGTGCTTAGATTTAGGTGCACGCTAAAAAGTCACAGGTGGCCGAAATTTCCGGAGCCCTCCACGACGGCGTCCCTCATAATCATACGATGCTTTTGGGACGTAAAACTGCAATGATTATATTATAAAGGCGTTTATTGACGCCACTAGTCGACGAAGCACAACGGCGACAGTCAAGACAGAGCGCGGACTCTGAGCGCGAGGAGCGTGCTGTCAGAGAAGAGCCGAAGGGGACGACCCACTAGAGAGCGCCCGAGAGGGCAACCCATTACATAGACTTCCAACGCTTCGCTACAATTACCCCGGGTGCGAAAAAGGGAGCCGCCTGGCGACCTAACTGCTTGTCACTATGAGCGGGTCATGATAGGGCTTCAGGCGCTCCACGTTGACAATGTCGCGTCCTCGACGGCGCATGTCCGA
The DNA here is from genome assembly GCF_013339695.2 of Rhipicephalus sanguineus. NCBI lineage: Eukaryota > Metazoa > Arthropoda > Arachnida > Ixodida > Ixodidae > Rhipicephalus > Rhipicephalus sanguineus. The sequence goes on along the minus strand of NC_051185.1, from coordinate 28,332,742 downwards.
AGATGGTTCAATGGGCTCGATCAGGTAGTTGACCGCGGATGTGCGTTCGACGACACGGTAGGGGCCGTCGTACTTGGGCAGCAGTTTGGAAGAGAGGCCAGGTGCAGTGGTAGGAACTGAGAGCCATACGAGTGCTCCAGGGCGGAACGTGGGCGCAGAAGTGGTGGTGTCACCGCGAATGCTCTTTTGCCGCTCTTGGTCATGCGTAGTAAACGTCTTGGCAAGCTCCCGACACTCCTCAGCAAGTCTGGCTGTGGCAGAAATAGGCGCACACTCAGACGGATCCGGCTTGTATGGAAGGATTGTGTCGATTGTGTGCGACGGGTGTCTACCGTACAATAAGAAAAAGGGGGAGAAACCAGTAGTGCTCTGAGGGGCGGTATTATAGGCGTAGGTGACGAAAGGCAGAATGGCATCCCAATTGGTGTGATCGGCGGCGACGTACATCGAGAGCATGTCGCCGAGCGTGCGGTTAAAGCGTTCGGTGAGGCCATTCGTCTGCGGGTGGTAAGCAGTAGTTTTCCGGTGAACAACGTTGCACTCTTTCAGGATGGCTTCGACTACTTCCGACAAGAAGACACGACCTCGATCGCTGAGCAGCTCCTGGGGTGGACCGTGGCGCAGCATGAATCGGTGCAGCAGGAAGGAAGCAACATCGCGCGCTGTAGCCGCTGGGAGGGCGGCAGTTTCGGCGTATCGCGTAAGGTGGTCAACAGCGACGATGGCCCAGCGGTTACCAGCCGACGTTAGAGGAAGTGGTCCATACAAGTCTATGCCAACGCGCCCGAACGGACGGTCAGGGCAAGGCAGAGGTTGCAGAACTGCCGGCGACAGGTGCGTTGATGTTTTGCGGCGCTGACAATCGATGCAGGAGCGAACGAACTTCTGCACGTAGCGGTACATCCCTCGCCAAAAGTACCGTTGGCGAATGCGGTGGTAGGTTTTCGATACCCCAGAGTGTGCGCACTGCGGATCAGAGTGGAACGATTCGCATATGTCAGAACGCAGACTGCGGGGTATTACGAGTAGCCACTGGCGGCCGTCGCCGTAATTGCGTCGGTGGAGGAGGTCGTCGCGAACGGCGATATGGTGGGCTTGACGACGCAACGCGCGAGTGGATGGTGTTGCCAATGGATCAGTCAGCAAGTCTATCAGTGAGGCGATCCAGTGATCCTTGCGCTGTTCAGTAGCGATGGTGTGAATGTCGATAGAAGAAACGGCATTGTGAGACACTGAGCTATGGGTATTGTCGTCAGGCAAGGGGGAGCGCGAGAGTGCGTCGGCGTCAGCATGCTGGCGTCCATTGCGGTACAGCACGCGGATATCGTAGTCCTGTAGGCGGAGTGCCCAGCGGGCGAGGCGACCTGAGGGATCCTTCAGTGACGACAACCAGCATAATGCATGATGGTCGGTGATCACATCAAATGGGCGACCATACAAATAAGGTCGGAATTTCGTAAGGGCCCAGATGATCGCCAGGCATTCCTTTTCGGTGACGGTGTAATTGGCCTCGGCTTTAGTGAGCGTACGACTTGCATACGCCACGACATATTCAGGGAACCCTGGTTTGCGCTGCGCAAGGACAGCGCCAAGGCCAACACCGCTAGCGTCTGTGTGTACCTCTGTAGGAGCCGTAGGGTCGTAGTGGCGTAGTATGGGAGGCGACGTCAACAAACGGCGGAGCTTTTCGAAAGCGTCGTCGCACTCGGACGACCATGAATGGAGGGGCCCGTTACTTCCGAGGAGCTTCGTCAGAGGCGATATGATAGTCGCGAAATTTCGAATGAAGCGCCGAAAGTAGGAACACAGTCCTACGAAACTGCGCAGTTCTTTGACGGACATGGGTTTCGGGAACTCGGTCACGGCGCGAAGTTTGCCTGGATCGGGGAGAATTCCGTCCTTGGACACGACGTAGCCGAGGATTGTCAGCTGCCGTGCTGCAAATCGGCACTTCTTTAGGTTCAGTTGCAGACCGGCGTCGCTCAAACGCGTCAAAACATGCCGTAGGCGTTGAAGATGGGTGGAAAAGTCCGGAGCAAAAACGACGACGTCGTCGAGGTAGCACAAGCACGTGTGCCATTTCAGGTTGCGCAGAACGGTATCCATCATGCGCTCAAAGGTGGCGGGCGCATTACACAGCCCAAACGGCATGACGTTGAATTCGTACAGGCCGTCGGGCGTGACAAAGGCGGTCTTCGGTCGAGCGTCGTCAGCCATAGGTACTTGCCAGTACCCTGAGCGCAAATCGAGAGATGAAAAGAATTCGGCGCCTTGCAGGCTGTCAATCGCATCGTCTATTCGCGGCAGTGGATACACGTCCTTACGAGTGATCTTGTTGAGTCGTCTGTAGTCTACACAGAACCGCACAGAACCGTCCTTCTTCGCAACAAGAACGACAGGAGACGCCCAGGGGCTGTTGGAGGGTCGAATAACATCGCGTCGAAGCATGTCGTCGACTTGCTCGGTGATTACACGGCGTTCTGTGGGAGATACGCGATATGGACGTTGCCGCAGTGGCAGGTGGGCGCCAGTATCGATGCCGTGCGTAACGGCCGACGCGCGGCCGAGAGGCGTTTGAGCGACATCGAAAGAAGAGCGAAATTCTTCCAACAGGTCCAGAAGCTGGGAACGCTGGACCTGCGTAAGGTTGTCAGCTATGGTGGACCCAAACACGTCAGCGGGTGATGAACCAGACATCGAAACAGCACTGAGCGTACTGGAACTGCGGCTGTGCGTGTCATCGGGTTCGTCCATAACTTGTGCGTCTTCGAGGGGTTCCACGCTGCCGAGACATTCCCCTCGCACCAACGTAACACTGTACGGGGAGGGGTTGATTACAAAAATAGAGGTGCTTCCCTGAGTGATTTGAACGGTCGCGAAAGGCACTAGCAAGCCTTTCCTCGTGCAAATACGGTCATGTGGCGAGAGGAGTGCAACGGTGTCGGATAGACTGGCGCAGTAGACGGACACCGCCGTTGACGAGTTTGCAGGCAATTTGATGTCGTCTTTGACGAGTACCTTTCTCGCAGCCGATGGACTGTCTTCCGGCGTCAAAGTAGAGAATGGTGACAGCTCTATTTCGGCTGGTGCGCAATGAATGACGGCGTCGTGGCGGGAGAGAAAATCCCATCCGAGGATGACGTCGTGAGAGCTGGCAGGAATTATGATCAGTTCGACGGCGTACATAGCGTCCTTAATCATGACGCGGGCTGTGCACACCGCTGTAGGGTGAATACGTTGGGCGCTGGCTGTACGGAGGGAGAGCCCGGAAAGTGGCGTCGTCACTTTGCGCAGTATTCGGCTAAGCTTTGCGTCCATAACGGATACAGCGGCTCCAGTGTCGATAAGGGCAGATGCACGAACACCGTCTACAAACACGTCTATCACGTTCGATGGGCTTCGCTGAGGGCTTTCGCAGTTCGATCGCGTCGCAGCCCTTGCCTCGTGGACTGCGACGACTAGTTTTCCTGGTCGCGTGGGACCAGACGTGGCCGCATCGGGGACAGTGAGCGGCGCCGTGGTGACGGTGAACGGCGGGTAGAGGGCGCTGGGCGAGACGGCGGTGACATAGGCTGCGGTGAATCGTAATACGGGCGGCTCGACTGGCTTGGCATGGTTGAGGCGACTGGAGGCGACTGCACGCGATTGCAATAGCGGGCGACGTGACCGGCGCAACCGCACGCAAAGCAGATGGGGCGGTTGTCGGAAGTGCGCCATTGGTTCGCCGGGGTGGGTCCCATCCATGGCCCAAGACGCGGTGGACGGGGCGGCGGCTGATAGGACTGCATGGTGGGCTGCAGTCGTGGCCTAGAAATGACGTCGGCGTACGCAGCCGGCACACTCGCCTGGAAGGCCTGTGGTCTGGCGACGACTTCGGCGTAAGGATGTGGGGCAGACACAGGGATCGCTGGGGGTGGCCTGGCTACAACTTGCGCGTAACTGAGTGGCGCAAGCGCCGGAGGTGGCTGGTGGTATTCCGGCATGACCTCCGCGATTTCCTGTTGAATAGCGCGGCGTAAGGGAGGCAGCAGTGTGGTCGACGGCTGTTCAACATGCTGCGACTGAGGCAAGGTCAGTAGAGAAAGCTGGCGGGCAATTTCCTCGCGTACAAATGACTTGACCTCGGCGAGCAAGCCCGAGTGATCAGAAATGGCCGACAAGCCAGCGAGGTCGGCGTCGCGTGATGGAGGTCGACGGGTCAGCAACCGCTGCCGGCGCAGCTCCTCGTAGCTTTGACAGAGCGTGATCACCTCGGTCACGGTACGAGGGTTCTTGGCGAGCAGCATGGTGAAGGCATCGTCGTCGATGCCTTTCATAACGTGTCGGATCTTGTCAGACTCAGACATGGTTACGTCGGCCTTCTTGCACAAGTCGAGGACGTCTTCGATGTAGCTGGTAAACGACTCACCGGTCTGCTGAGCTCGTTCACGTAAACGCTGTTCGGCTTGCAGTTACGTACGGCAGGTCGGCCAACACGTTGATGATGGCAGTCTTGAAATCAGACCACGTGAGGAAATCGGTTGCGTGGTTGTTGTACCACAGGCTGGCCACACCCGCGAGGTAGAAAACCAGGTTGCTCAGCTTTCCTGCCTCGTCCCATTTGTTGGGTACGCTCACGCGCTCGTATATCGCGAGCCAGTCCTCCACGTCAGTGCCATCCGCGCCGGTGAATATAGGAGGGTCGCGGATGCGGGGGAACAGGAGCATGGTGTCGGTACAGGGGGAAGCGTTTGCTGGGCGGCGTCTTGAGGCATGGTAGAGGGCACGGTACGGGATCGAAGCGCCAGGGGCATCGAACGGACCGAAGCTGGTTGGACGGCGCAGCACTCTCCACCAAATTATAAAGGCGTTTATTGACGGCACTAGTCGACGAAGCACAACGGCGACAGTCAAGACAGAGCGCGGACTCTGAGCGCGAGGAGCGTGCTGTCAGAGAAGAGCCGAAGGGGACGACCCACTAGAGAGCGCCCGAGAGGGCAACCCATTACATAGACTTCCAACGCTTCGCTACAATATTATTATTCACTGTCCGGGATATAATGTTCAGAGACAGTCCCTGGTGTCCGCCCTAGCGCACCCTGACGATAGACCAATGAGCGCCTGCCCGGTGCGCCTCCTGCTTGCGTCGCCGTTTCTTAGCGCTCGTTCGTGTCCCATCAAGCGTGGACCAATGTCTGTTGATTGAAACCATTCTAACACGCCGTCGGCACCAGACATCGCCCTTGCAGGCGACGAAGGCACCAATTAGGTTTTTAAAATAAACGGCATTGCACAAACGGACAGACAGTGATGTCGCGTACCACGCAAGAGTGACTGTGTGTGCTGTGTTGCGTGCTGTCTTTCTCTCTCTGTTTGCGCTCCACCTATAAATATCCCCCCCCCCCCTGTTGCCATGCGTAGGGTAGCAAACCGGTTGTCCTGAAGTGATTAACCTCCCTGCCTTTCCTCCTCTACTACTTCTCTTCGTTAGTGTCAATGCGCGATGGTTAGTTTTTTAGACGTCCCAGTGCCCAGCCGATGTTCCTGTTTCACATAGAGCCCATAAAGGCGGTGGTCAGCCATGTTGGGGTGTAAGCACAGCTTGTCACGTGACTACACATAAAACGTGGTGTTCACGCGTGGACACGCAACTGGCATTACAAGCGCGCTTAGTTTTGACTCTGTCACTCTTGTCCTATTTGTTTTGTCTTTCTGTTCATGTTTCCTTCGCGTAAATTTTTCCAATCAGTAATTGTAAGAAGTCAAGACAGCGTCCTTTATTGAGACACTTGTAGCTTTTCGAATGAAAGAACCATGATCACCAATCAAAGAAAATAAAAAAAATTAAAAATCCTCGGAAACCTAACCAGTGTACATCAAAACAACAACAAAGAACTTCACATAGCCAGCTTAGACGTGCAAGAACAAACGTTCTTTATGAACTAGGTCACACGGTCTGCAGATTTCAAAAGGGCCCAGGACTAAAGAGGCATCTCAACCAATCGAACTAAGTATCTTCTTTCGATCAATAAAGCATCACTCTGTCTCAATGCAGGAAACAAACGGCAGTTTATTAGAACACCTTCACACAACAGTGTTCACATGGCTTCATACTGAACGCAGTTTTTCAAAACGCCTTGTTCGAGAACATTGCGCTACACGTTTTTCGCACTTGCATATCATTGCATTGTGCGTTTCAACAACCCTTGAAGTCCACTCCTGGTCAGTAGCCTAAACACAAGACTTCAGTCCTGTTGTGGCCAGTAGATTCAATCACACAAGTTTTTTTTTTATAATTATTATTATAGATGCCCGTTCGTAATCGTAACGCATCTATTGCTATCTACACGCATGGGAAGATTGCGCTAGAAGTTCGCAACGATGCCGCAACAGTTTCTCACTCATGGGAACACTTAGCGGTGCTAGTCGCTTAATAAATAAGTCTCTAGGCACGAAACTAATCTTCTACGGGATCGCTATATGTGTCTACCCTGTTTTCAACAACGCAGCCCCTACTAACACAAAAGGGAAACATTGTTCTTATATTAAGTAAAGTTTTAGGTGAAACGTTATGGCGTCTATAAGCTTCCCGGTATCAAACAGATGCTCAGAAACAGACAAGGTAAATTCGCTGCCGTTGTCTTGAAATTCGAATATTCCGCATTAAATAGATGTGTCATCAAAAGGTTTCCGCGGAGTGCAAGAGCTGTAGCTGTGTCCTTATTCAAATCTAATTGTGAGATCAAGCTTTCCGTCTTCTATGAAGCCGCCTTGAGCGAGCTTTCCTTTTTCTATAGTGAAGCTCGCATAAAAATGTGAAGTGCTCTCTCTGGACGAGGGAAGGATAGACATAAGACTACGGTGAAAAGGAAGGGACGTTTCAGGACGCATTCGTACCGCCTTTACAGTAACATTGGTGAACGGAAAGCTGGATTTTCCCGAAGTCTTACTGCCGTACATTTCAACCAAAATGGTCGGTGAGAAAGGCCACGCCCTAAAGATAATTTTAGTGAGCATGTCCTTGTGGAACCAAATATTCGCAACTGTGAACACTTTCTTGTATGCGCTAAGTACACTCGCGTTTCCCAGGATCACGTTGAGAGACGGAATTGTGGAAACACTGAAGCTCGGGCCACTGTCTGAATCATTGTTGGTAACAGTCGAAACCCATAGTTCATTTTCGCGCTTATAATTCTGCTGGCGCTGAACTTCCAGAAACTTCACTGTTTCAAGGAGGAACACTTCAAGCTTGAACGGAATCGACCTCTCCTGCATGTCCCACGGAATACCTTCTTCCTTTCCCAGAGGAACAGTGGCAAGGGGCTTCTCTGTTTCGCTAGATTCGTTATTCTGCTTGAAGAAATCGAGCGCTCTCTGCAGAGACTGCTGTTGGTCCGTCAGCTTCGAAGAGAGATTAGCCTCAACCTTGCTCACATATTCTTTCATCTTGCATACGGAGAATATTAGCGCTTCCACATGTTCCTGTAATTGGGCTGACAGACCATCTTTGAATTTACTTTCGGTGTCCCGAAGCATGCGCGCCAATAATTGCGACTGGGCCTGCACGTCTTGCTTCAATTCAGTTTGCGAGTCTCTAACTAGGCTTACCACTTCCTGCATTTCGGAGGCGTCATGCTGCCCTGACTGTTCAATGAGTTTCGTCACTTGGCTCTGAACTGATGACAGCTGATCACTTAAGGGATCTCTGACAAGCATCTTCACTTCTTCCAAGCCAGCGTTCAGTTGTTGAGTCATCGTCGAAATGATGTTCGACTCGATGCCTTTCATTCCACGCAGGCAACTACTTTCAAACGCACTGACTGCGCGGCTGATGGCATTCAAACGCGCGGAGTCCGGGCTTCTAGAGAATCCGTTGATTTGTGTCTGAAGAGCGGACAACTTTTCCAGTATTGCACTCTCGTAACAACTGGTAGATGGACTATCTTGCCTGTTCGGCTGAGCACTGCTTGCACAAGAAGCGTTCTGTGGGCATCTGGCAACATAGTGTGCTGCGATGTCTGTGCGCAGTATTCTTCGTTCACAGCGTAGACACTGGACAGCGTGGAAGGCGCATTCTCTGTCGAAGTGCAGCAGTACGGCCTCGATCGTGCCTACAAAGTCGCAGCCGTCAGCATCATTCCAGCAATGAGCCTGTAAGGTAAACGTAAATTGAAAAGATAAGCAGCTCAGTTTTAAAGCAGTCACATTAATTTGGTATAACCACAACGAAGAGCCAATCGAGACGTAAAAGTAACAGGACTCAGAGGTAACCGCCATGCACACAGTTTAAATGCGAAGTATTCGACGTTAAATCAGACCACGAGCTACCATTTAGTGTAGCCAGTGAAGTCCACATGCCTGGCTTACTCAGCATAGGGGCAAAACTTCTCAATATACACAAAGACATCGATCCACCTTGTAATGCTTGACTCAAAGCGAGAGTCTGGCATAGGCTGCTACTCGGTGGCTTCTTCGAATGAAATTTATTTCCCCTGTGCATGGGATTTGCCGGATTTTAACAAAAATCGTATTCAAACATTTTATTGCGAACGACCCATTTATACGTTTTATTACAAAGTACCCGCGCAGAACACGCATGCGTGTCCCCTCCCCCCTTTTTTTCTAGCTTTTATGATATGCTTCCATTACAACAAGTACTTCTGTTCTGAGCAAGAGCAGTATACTGTCGTCTGAAAAACAGACGGCAGTATACGGCTGACCATTTGCTAATGAAGGTCAACCAAATAGTATCGTAGTCCGTCCTGCCGCACAATCACCACTTTCTCGATGACTATTATAATATCTGCAGTTTGACATGCCAAAACCACGATAAGAACATGAGGAACGCCGTAGTGGAGGGCTCCGGAATTTTCGACCATATGGTGTTCTCTAACGTGCACTGACATCGCACAGTACGCAAGCCTCTAGCATTACTTCATGTAATACGACCGCCACGGCCGGGATGGAACCCACGACCTTCGAATCAACAGATGAGCACCGTAACCTGACAATGACTAACAGTCGAAGGCTGAGAAAGAGGATGTATCAATACAACGAGCAGCTGTGCTGGCGTCAAAGACAAATGAAAGCTAGGGAGAGGTAACGGGAGTTTACAAACCTAACCAAAAAGGTTTCGTTGCTTTAGAAAGTGGCTGCTGATGCATAACACTGACCTTGAGGTTGTTTTTCGTTTTGGCAGGAATCTAAGTTCTGGCACTCGTCTTCGCAGAAAGGCTGGGCGTCCAGGGGACAGACGCTTCCGCCATCTTGGACGACACACCCCGCCACACACAGCTCGCACAGAGCGTGCGAACAGGGCAGCACTACCGTCGTGCTCGGAATGACGTGACACACGCAGCACGAGTAACGACTCAACTTGAACTCGTCCTCGAACCGCGTCGGGCGCCAGTTGACGCCGCTCACCGAGTCGCACAGTCGGTGCAGAGCTGGACGCTCTCCGCGATCAGGCATGCTAGCAACGGCTGCAGAGGTTGCTCTGTTTCGGCCGTAATCTCGCTCGGGGCCGCAGGCGTTCACCAGAATCACGTGACTGCCGGTAGTGACGTCAGGTTGGAGTGGTTCCGTGGCTGCCAGCGCGGATAAGCACTATCTGCAGACAGCACCCTTGAGAAATGTAAGCGTTTCCCGCAGAGCGGAAAACGTCTACGAACGTCTACATGCGGCGCTTCCCGTTGCACATCGACGGTTTTCCGAACGCAACTGACTCACCCCTTTTGACACACACATCGGCAGTAGAATGCGGCAAATTTGCAATGTTATGAAGTGAAAATTCCTGCAAATCCTACGCATTGTGGGAATCGATTTCATGTGAAGCATTCCGCGAGCAGCTGCCTGTGCCATAGGTTTTTTTCCTTGAGCCAAGTGTTACGAGGTACATCGCCGTCTTTGTATAAATTGAGTAGTTGTGGGCAAGATATGCGTAAACTGGTAGAAAATTTTCCGTAGAAGCTCACGTGTCAACACGATGGCGGTTAGTTTCCCCCGTCGCCATCTACGTATGGTGGGGACACTTAACAGCAAGCAAGCAAAACAGCAAGTTGGGCCAGTTGGTTGGGACTCATTTTTTCACTCGGTTACAGCGCAACACACACGAGGACAATAGAAGGAAGCGGTCAACACACTGCGCCGTGTTGTCCATTTTCCTTCTATTGTCCTCGTGTGTGTTGCGCTGTAACCGAGTGAAAAAATGGATAACAGCAAGCAAAACATAAACATAAAATATGACACAACTAATTTTCTTGTGCACGCTAGTTTAAACACGGGCAAGGAAAATTGCATGTTTGCTTTTGACACCACCAATTACTATGCCTTAGGGCAGCCTTTCGAAATAAAAAAAAACAATAACACTCGACCACGGGCGCTTACTGCCGACAAAGCTTTTATTGTGCGTGCACAAATATATAGCTTATGAAAATGGGGGGGGGGGGGGGGGGGGGTTGAAAGAAACATAGGCGCAGTTTCACGTAGTACTGATGAAAAAAAATTTCGGCAGATCTCACGCGTTGTGGGAATCGGTCATGCGAAGCAGTCAGCGATTACTTCTGTGCTGCATTTTATGGCCATGAGCCACGCGTTACGAGGTGGATCGACGTGTTTTTGCAAGTGTAGTAGCTGTGTGCACATCGTGGGCTTACCAGGCACATCGACAACACTGGCGTTTAAAGGGTAACTTATGGTGCGACATAACGTCAGCCCTAAGGTTAGAGTACATATGTCAGTATCATCGAAATTAAGTGCACATTATGGTGCAATCATGTGAATATCATACGTAACGTTCGTTAATGTATTCCTCCGGGGTCGAGCAATGCTTCAATATAGCATGCTGAATCATTGAAATGCAAATCTAATTATTTGACTGTTATAAAAGCGGAGCCAACACTGGAACCACAGGCGTTAATCTGATATGACGCCTGTATCATAGGAGTACAAATGTAGTGTTTAGCGCGTTCTTGTAAAATTAGATGGCCAGCACCACAACGACAACTGACGTTGCACCGTCATTACGCCTGCGTAGGCTGTTCTTCCAAAGCAGTTTATAGGCCTGGCGTGGATCTGTGGTGGAATACTTGACTGCCACGCAGAATGCTTGTGTTCGATTCCGGCTGGGATCCGAATTTATTCTTTTCATTCGTCGGGTCAACGCTGCCGATGTCGGTTTCTCTTAACGCTCTCGCATTTGAATGACCAATGTCTGTTCTCGTCGTTCCTGGGTAGATATAAACTGTCAATCACCTGTGGCGCATACCCATAAACCGCGGCCCGTGGTAAACGGGTATGTGCCACACGTGTCTGGAGGAAAGGGTTTGACGACGTACGCGACAGCATTTCCACGTTATTCATGTCATGGCCCGACAGACATATTCGTCAACCCCACTTACCCTTCCATGCCTATTTCGGTCTACACCAAGTTAATGAGGCAATCAAGCGAGCACCCAGACGTAGGCGGCTAGACAGATAGATAGAAATGCCAGGCCTGCGCGGAAAGCGCAGCACAGTCACAGCGAAAGCTCGAAGGGCGGCATATCTAGAGCCCGTCATAAACTCTCTTGTGGATACTAATACAAGTACACTAGCAACGTGCCCACTACGCCACAAATCATAATTTTTAACACGACAGTGTTTTATGCCGGGGTCCACCAAGTACTTCCGTCACGGTTATGACGTTGATAAAATGGACGCCAACGGGTGAGAAAGAAAGAAACTAAGACAAAAAGATCTGCCGCTGGGAACCGAACCCACGACCTTGCGGCCGCGACGGTAAGCGCCCGACGTTCAACCGATTAAGCGAACTTAGCAGATGGCGGGCGCTTTACGAACGCACCTTATATCTTTCACACATTCTCTCTCGCACGGTGCTCTCTGTTGGCGGTGTAGGTAGGCGGGCGGAGCGGGGCGGTCTGTGAGAGGCAAAAAGAAGTAATGCGTCACGATCGACATTTACTAGCGCTTACTCCGAGATTGCGCGTGATATCGGAGGACATGGTTAAAGCGTCTCGATACCCGCGAGGGACACTTGCCACGCTGGCGTCGCCGAGGGAACCTAGACGCAGTTGCGTTCTTTGCCTTTCGCTTCGTGTTAGCCTGCGCCATCTCATCGGATTAGTGCAAGTTCCACGTGCACAACGGGGTTTGTCCGCCGCCGACTGCTTCGATTGCGAGAGCACCGACTAACAAAACTGCTGCAATACGCGTTGCTAAAAGGGCGCGATTTCGACGGGCGAATGTCGTGCCTTGATGGAGCGAGACAGAGGCCAGAAGGACGCACGCGCTTGCGGCTCAAGTTACGAACCTCTGCCTCCCGTGTTGCTGAAGCGCAGTGTGGTAGTGCATGCATGAACACAGGCGTCGGTAACCATTACTAGTAAGCGCACACCGTGGCCGCTTCTCTCCTTAATTGACGACGTTTTGAAGAAGTGCATATCGGGTACCAGTGTTGATTATGAGCTTGTTGATGTCATCTTTACGCACGATTCACAATTCGCTGATTCCAAATATATTTTCACAACTTCAGCTACCACAACGGTTTAATCATGATCATGGCGTTGGTCGTCGCGACGGAGACATGCCACTATGCGTCAACATGGGTGCATCGACGTCAAACGGTGCTATAGCTGCCAACACGAACAGATATTGTACAAGCTCTCATATATCACTACACGATAAGCGCAACTTCTGTGAAGACACGTTTCACTTTCGTGTTATACCGATTCCTATGACGGAGGGATCATCCATGTTTTTTTCCACTCGTCTTCCTAAAACAATAAGAGATTGGAACAGTTTAACAGACGACTTAGTAAATATAACGGATAATGATTTATTTTTGTCCATGTTGTGAAATTCTTCTTGCAATAACAAATGTACGTATACTACGTGTCTCGAAATTACATTTGGTGATCCATACTCATGTTACTCCAAATAATGTTATATTGATATTTATATATGTGTGTATATATCTCTGCAAGCGTTCCTTTGTTCTGGTTATGTTTTTGTTCCCCCCCCCCCACCCACGTAATGCCTATATGGCGATGTAGGTAATCTGTAAATAAATAAATAAATAATAAATAAATAAATAAATAAATAAATAAATAAATAACACACCGTCTAGAACGTCAAGTCCCCCTTTTTTTTTCCCCTCCCAAAGCTTGAAGTGTATACAATGCATGACACATGCCTCTATCAGCCGAAAAAAAACGTTTCACGAGACTCTTGCAGAATGTCTTTTCCAGACAGCTTCTGCTATGAGTGGCTTTAAAAAAAGAACATCACAGGAAGCAAAAACTAGCAATCCCTGCATTGACACTCAGAACACACAGAAAAGCAAGACGGTCGCGACGTTTTATTTTGCCTTTTCTTTTACGGCGCGAACTTTGCGTCTTTTCCGTAAACACACGGTGAAGACAGCGTCTTCTCCTACACGCTTCGTGTGGAGACTGCACGTCCTCTTCTCTTGACGTCCTGTCGGAGGACCGAGTCTTGTGCGACGTACGGGAGTGAACAAAGGCGGAGCTGCGACTCCCCAGACGTCGTGGCTGAAAGAAAAGAGCAAGAAAACAAGAGAACGATCTCGCGAGAAAAGAAATAGTAGAGCGACAATGGTCAATCCGTGCAGCGATACTGCCTTTTGAAGTGGCTGCGGATACGGACTTACAGTGGACACGCGGCACAACTCAAGTCAAGTTTCAAGTCAAGTCAAGTTTATTTTTCGTTCCGTCGTACAGAAAGGAGGGAGTGTGAAAATAATAAAAAAAAGTTTTGTATAAAAAAGAACTTGACTAATTCACAGCCCCAGAAAGAAAGCACAAAAAGAAAAAAAAGAAAAGCCGGAGAGGTAACAGCACCACAATGAAAAACATGACAATATGACACTTCACGGGCAGTGTGCTACATACAGCAAGGCATACACATTGAAAGTAGGAATCACAATAACGCATAGTTCCGGGGAAGATGCCTGAAGCGATGAAAAATCACTGGAACACGGGATGTCCCCGGAGCTAACGTTTCAACAAGTGGTCTTGACTGCCCACTTTTCGACGAAACCACTCGTCGAAACTTTGGTTCCTGCGGCACAGCGTGTTTAAAATTTTCATTTTTTGGCTTCGTATAGGAATGGCAGACAACGCTCTTTGCGACGTCTGTGGTATCGAGGAGACTGCAGAATATCTTCTGCGGCAGTCCTCGCTACGCTGTGCAGAGGCGATCACTCGCAATCACTCCAGCTCGCCTGGACCACAGACCGACGTCGCTACCAACTATCCTCGAATGTCCTCCAGAAAAGTACTATGCACTTAAGTACGCGGTCAGTATTCACTCCGTCAGAATTCCAGCTGCTTCAAACTGGTTCAAGTTCACTCCGTCAAATTGCAGCTAGTTTAAACTCGCCTGTCACATACGTTCGCGATGCCATTGCACAAGCCGACGCAGCACGACAGATTGCCCGAGAAACGACTCACGACATCCCAGGCCTTTCGAAAAGACCTGCATCATCGCCGGCACCGGGATGTCTGTTATGCACCCGGTTCACTTGTCAATATTGTGTACCCCATGTCGTCGCATCGGTCTCTCCGAAAAGTTATTTCACTATGACGGACCATACAAAGTCCTGCGCCAGGTAACTGATCTCACATACGAAATACAGCGAGTCGTCGATTCAATGCAGACAACGCCACCACCATCCACTGTTATGCACGTCGTAAGACTGAAACCGTATGTGCCGTATACCTCACTACTTCCGCGACAAGCGCCTAGTCGACGCTTTTACGCCGCGGGGTGGTGTAAGAAGGCAGTGGTGGGTTAGTGGCACCAGGTAGTAGAGGGACCCGCTCTGGAGAGTCGACGACGAAGTGCCAAATGAACATGCCATTTTTTAAATGATTTTTTATGATTCAGCATTGTGCAAATTATCTTCTAAATTTTAAACTACGATTTCTGGTCACTCCCCCAGAGTAATATGTGCATATTGTTGATGGAAGAACAAACAAACAACAAACAAGCAAGCAAGCAAGCAAACAAACAAACAGGCTCCAGTCCGCCATTGTCTCAGCCATTGTTTCTGCTTGTACCTTATCTGTAAATATACGTTTCCTTTAACACTATGGACCTATTCTGAAACTGCCTTTTAGACCGTTTTATAGGCCGGAGGTCGACCGGGATTCACTATTTGAGAAGAAAATTTATTACTCGCTGCTCATGCCACTAAATAAATCAACGCCAGTTCCAACCTAAGTGAGAGCTAGCTGCATGAACTGCGGAGCGTCGATGCGACTGTTTTTCCCTTGTGTTTTTCTGCTCTTTTCTGCTTTCTTTTGCTCTTTCTTTTGTTTCTCTCCTCTTTTTGTTTGTTGCGTGTGATTATGTGGTATTTTATATCATTTTATGTTCTTTCCTGTGATTACCTGATTTGTTTCGCGATTATATCTTTCCTGTTCTATGGTCCCCGTTTCCACTGCTTTTATGTTGTTTCTCCGAGCCCGGTGCGTCTAACTCACGGCGCTGGCATTTCGCCTTCGCTTCTCTCTTCCGTAGATTTTGCTGACAGAAAGCGCTCGGTAAAATGCCATCTTTATTCCAGCCAAAAAACTGAAGAGTATTACGCGTTTTCCTGCTCTTCCTTTCAACACGTTTTAAAGAATTCATTTTCTATTATTATGCATTAATAAGTATACGTTTCTTTGATTCGCGTGCGCGACGTAGGGTTAAAAAAAACTCGATATAGGGTTAACAAAAACTCACAGGGTTCCTTGTGCAATCGCCTAAGACGACTGGAAGGAGAAAGAAATCTTTTCTTCTCAGACAATAAATATAACCTCTCCCTCCTCCTTCCCTCACACCCCCCCCCCCCCCCAAAAAAAAAAGGAAAAAACATGGTTGATCCCTCCGTCATAGGAATCGGAATAACACGAAAGTAAAAGGTGCCCTTATAGAAGTAACTGAATGTTTACTGTACATTGATATAAGAGAGTATGCACAATGTATATTGATGTCTGGCAGCTATAGCACCGTTTAACGTGGATGCACCCACTTGATGATTGGTGGTACAACTCTATCCCGACGACTAACGTCCATGTTAATGATTAACAAGCCCTTGTGGTAGTTATTGTAATTAACGGTGAAAACGTAATCAGAGAACCAGGTGTGATAGCCAGAAAAGCGTCGCATATTAGACGCAGAAACTTGGTCGCCATTCCTGCGGCATGTTAAAAATGTGATTGAACACCACGGCCGAACTAGAGGGAACGCAAAGCGCGTCGTGCCACCTCGGTACCCTGGCCGCAATATTTCTCGGGGGCGAGCGCGTATGCGGGAACGCGATGTTACAGCCAGGTGAGGCAGGTGCGCGTCGCAGAGCTATTTTTGGGTTGATTAGCGTGATGCTATAACTATGAGCGAGGCTGGCGCTTTTACGACGCTTTAGGGAGCCTACATGAACGACAGGCGGTCATGTAGGCTCCCTACGACGCTTGGGTTAAGGTCGCCACCTCGCGGTGTGTTAACGCATTGACAAAATTGCATTTCTATTGAAAACGGGCCGAATGGGACGAACGTGTAATGCGTTGCAGGTACTAATCGAGGAGGCCACAGTAATAATGAATTCCTTTGGCTTTGCCGCCTGCATTTGGAAAACTGTGCAAGGTCTGCGTTGCCTTCCGGAGCAACGTTTTTCATTTTAAAGCGCTCGCACTCTTTGAAGGGCGGCAAGACATCGATGTCGCAGAAGATTTTTGTGCGCGGATCGCCAACCAAAAGACTCGTCCAGATTCTCCAGCCCGCGGTGACGTCCCCCATTCCCGTGACTGCCGATGGACCTCCCTTTCACAATGGAGGAGCTCGAGGCGGCACTAGCCTCTCTGCAGGCGTTCTACCACTCCGGGTCCAGATGGTATACCATATCGAGCCTTGTGCAACCTGGGAGGAGCCGCAAGGAGAGAATTGCTGAGCCTCTACAACTCCTCATGGCAGGATGGCAATGTTCCCGACGACTGGAAAGTGAGCCGCTTGGTGCCTCTCTTGAAGCAGGGCAAATCGCCCCTCGAACTCGCCTCATACCGCCCAATTGCACTAGCCAGCTGCGTAGGAAAGATGATGGAAAGAATGATCCTTGGCCGCCTTGAGTGGTATCTTGAACACTACAAGATTTATCCGAAGTCCATGGCTGGTTTCCGACGTGACCGCTCTTCCATCGACAATGTAGTTGATCTCGTTTCGTATGTTCAGCACGAAAAGCCCCGTAAGCGACTATCTGCAGCTTTGTTCTTAGATGTGAAAGGTGCCTACGATAACGTATTACATGAGGCCATTCTCGATGCACTTGCGGCGGTTGGCCTCGGTGGTCGAATTTTTTCGTGGATTGCAAGTTACCTGGCTGCAAGGTCATTCTTTGTGTTAACAGACGATTGCCCCACTACACGACGCTATACCTCCAGGGGCGTTCCTCAAGGCGGAGTTCTCAGCCCGACGCTATTCAACCTCGCACTTATTGGGCTTGCTGACTACTTGCCAACTACCATCAAGGTTTCAATATACGCAGACGACATCTGTGTCTGGACTTCGGCAGTCACACGTCCTCAGATACGTGCGCGGCTTCAAAGAGCAGCAACTTTGACAGCTAGCTACTTGTGTAAACAAGGTCTCAGCATATCACCAGAAAAATGCGCACTAGTGGCATTCACTCGGAAACTAATGAAACCTTATGTCATCTCAATCAACGGGCGGCCCATTCCTTATGCCAGAACTCACAGGTTTCTTGGCGTAATCATCGACAGGGACCTATGTTGGAGCCCGCACGTGGCCTACCTGAAGCAGCGCCTGACAGCAATTTCCCAGTTATTCCAGTTCTTGGCAGGAAAGACGTGGGGGATGTCAGTAGACGCAATGCTGGAACTCTACAGAGCGCTCTTTCTCGGTTTTCTTAGATATAGCCTGCCCGTGCTGAGTAATACTTGTAAGACCAATATTCGTGTTCTGCAGGCAGTACAAGCTCAAGCACTCACAGCGTGCCTTGGTTTGCCCAGATGTACGTCAATAGAGGTAACTATTGCGATTGCTCGTGACCATCCAATGCAAACTCACATTACGGTGGAAGTCCTGAGAACGCACGTCAGACATTTTTCACGTGCTCCCTGTCATCACCTTGCAACACTGCCTTCAGAGAGGCGCCAAGCATCATTTTCTAAAACTATCGTCAAGTACAACGACAAACTTCCCTCGGGCTTCACCACTGCATCTAAACCACCGATGCCCCCTTGGTGTTTTATCGACCCACAGTTCAACTCAGTGTACCAGGGATCCGGAAAAAATCTGAGCTGTCGTCACCTGTGTTGAAACAACTGTCTCTGCTTCTTTTGTACGAGAAGTATGCGGACAGTGTACATATATACACAGATGGTTCCACAAACATCCAGTGTTCGTCCGGTGCGGTGGTTGTCCCAGCAAGATCTATTACCATCAGCTTTAGGACCGAGCACTCCACGACGTCGACAGCTGCGGAACTAGCTGCTTTGCGCGCTGCACTTTGTTTGGTTAATCGGGAACAACCTCAACATTGGTCTATCTTCAGCGACTCAAAGGCAGCCCTACAATCTGTGCTATCTGCTCTGCGTCGCGGGCCATACGAACAGCTCGTATTTGAAATTTGAGGTCTTCTCCACACTTCATATGAGAAAGGGCACCACGTGACGTTTCAATGGCTGCCAAGTCACTGCGGCGTCATAGGGAACGAACAGGCCGATAATGCCGCTCGGACAGCTGATGAAAGCACACAGGAAGATACCATCCCACTTTCAAGGTCTGACGCTGCAAGCAGTCTTCGAGGCCTTGCACAGGAGATCACGCTCGCTCTATGGTGCCCACCAAGCAGCCAAATCAACCGGACTAATCGTCAACGCCACCTGTCCTCTTTGATGCATATCTGTATGCCAACTGGACTCCGCCGAAGAGAGGCCCCACTGCTTTATCGCTTGTGGCTTGGGGTGGCATTTACGAAATCCTATTCCTTTCGAATTGGAATGGCCGACAACGCTCTCTGCGATGCCTGTCGTTGCGAGGAGACGCTACACCACGTCCTGTGCGACTGTCCGGTATATAATGCTCAGAGACAGTCATTGGCGTCCGTTCTAGCACGCCTCGACAGTAGACAAATGTCTGCTCAAACAATACTTGCATGTTGTCAACAGAAGACATCACAACTGAAGGCGACGAAGGCACTGCTGAGGTTTTTGAGAGCGACGAACTTGGCCAAGCGACTGTGACAGAAATGTTGCGTACCACGCAAAAGTGACCAACTGTCACGCAAGAGTGACCGACTGATTCTATGTGTGCTGTGTCATGTGCTATCTTTCTATCTTTCTCTCTATCTCTTTCCATCTTTAAATCTCCCCCACCCTGTCATGTGTAGGGTAGCAAACTGGTTGTCCTATACTGGTTAACCTCTCTGCCTTTCCTTCTCTACTATTTCTTCTCTCTCTTTGCTTTGCCGCTTCCAGAGGCAACACCACCCCGCCGACCGGGAGAGTGGTAGATATAAAAGGCGCGTTTGTAACGCCTCTGGAGTCTGTGACCGTGGCGCAGTGGATAGCGCGCCCGGCATCTGTTGATGCGGACCGAGCGGTCGTGGGTTCGAGGCCCGTTGACGGACGGAACTTTTTTTCTTTGCCATCTGATCATGTACATTTTTTCGACATCATTTCCGTGACGGAAATACGTCACTAAAGTCTTGGTGGAGCCCGGCATAAAACACTTTCGTGTTAAAGAAGCTTTCTGCATTGAACGTCGTTTTGCACTGCCTTCAGGATCGGAGGCATCGCGGACTTTCTGTGGCTCACCTTGTTTCGCACTGCCTCCGTGATCGGCCTACCTTTGACCAAGTGACAATGTCGCGTGATGACGTCATCATGTGACATCACGTTATGTAAAGCCACCGTGACGTAATGATGACTCGTCACAAGTTTTAACGACCTGCGACGTCATGATGACGTTATCAGGTGACCATAATTTTTTTCACCACTCGCGTTGACGCCGACGCCGATTGTCGCTATTCGCGTTTCATGAGGCATCGATGAGGCTCTCGCCATAGTAATCGTAAGAAACTATATATAGAACAGAAACAAAGCGATACAGAGGCACGTCTCGACTTGCAGTGAGGCACATACGCCCAACAATGACGTCCTCACCGCCTCGTACAGAGACACAGAACCGTGCTCCAGCAGGAGATACAGTCCGCCCATACTTTACCCTCTATTGTCTACCACGGCAGTGACACAATGCCAAAAGGATCCTAGATCGCCCTGCACCGTTTGGCACCGTGCCCAGTGGATTCTTTTCTCACGTAGTCGGTAGGAGCTTCCTTCGGCCCGTGAGAACAATGGCTTCTTTTTTTTCTTCTTCTGCTTCGGTGTGCCCACTTCTCAACAGACCTTAAACGACAATTCGCCGTCTTTTTCTTGTTCTTCGGGGCAGCTCTTTTGTTTCCGAATGCGCCTATCTACTGGTGACGCTGTGTTCCAATGGAACGATGTTTATCTCTCTATCACCGTTCTATTGTACCTGACAAACCAGGACGACGCGCGGATTTGCAAGTCGCATATGAAGCACCGATGGCTCTCGCTTGCGAAAAAGGGTGCCGAGTCAGCATCCCTGCAACAGCTTCCGTGGAGACACGTTTAACTTCCTGTTATGGACAACTCCTACGAAAGAGTGAAGTTTGCGGTCTTACATACAGAACGCCGTTTTCGGATGGCCTCGGCATAGCCCCTATTCAGCGTTCGTCCGCATCGGGAAGGGTCACGTGGTAGGCGTATCCCGCGAGAACCGAAAGGGCCTCATTGGCATCAAAGTTTGAAAACTCTGATTCCCTGATTTGTTCGATGTTGCGTGTGTTCTTACGTATTGTCTTAGCGAGGCCTTTAAGGCGACAGCCTTAGATGAGTTATTAAACGCGGAACTTGACCGTCGGCGTCAGCAGCATCACCGCGAGATATGCAAAAGTCATCACGTGATGACGTCACTATACGACGTCGTCATGATGCCACAATTTTCGACGTCACCATGACATCACGTGACGTGACGTCGCATGATAGCGTCATGACACGACATCGTCACTTGGTCACAGGTGGGCCGATCATGGAGGCAGTGCAAAGCCACGTTAGGTGCGGAAACCTTCCGGAAGCAGTGGTCGAGAGGGGTAATGCATCGGAAGGAGATGGATTTTTCCTTGAAGTCGTCTTAGGTGACTGCATCAAAGACCCTGATAGTTCTTCAAATATTTCAACGAAGCCTTAATAGAAAGTGCTATACTTTGGTATTTTTGTGCAGCCGGTACACGCATTCATATAATACAGATGTATTCGCAGTCAGGAACAGTGGTTGTGTAGTCCAGCAGTGAAAGCATTTGACTTCGGATGGTGGGTACGAACCCAGCACCGCCAAGGAACTTTTATTTAGCTTTAAGGATTTATATATAATGATGACCAGTTTACGTGACAGAGGGGCGGACGTGCACTTCTCTCGTAAAGTCTACACCGAGGGGCGGGTTTAAGAGTGTTAGACGAACTTGAAGGTGCTCTACCACGGGAGAGCGCTCAACTGCCCCTTTTGAAAATCACAATGCAGTGACACGACCATCCAACACATCCACTACTGCTACTGGAGCCACGATATCATATTGATCATATTCGCAAGGCAACATGTTATCAAACACAGCCGCAGCAGTTACTCTGGCGAGCTTTGCAAATGTCTTGCTAATGACACCCGAAGATATGATCAATCAGAATCGCAGCACTCATTCCATGATCCTGATTATGCTTTACAAAAGCCTTTTAGTTTTACTTGACCCTGGCAAGATTTAAAAGGCGCTTTGCTATTTACTATTTCGTTGTAATCAGTGCATTTTAATAACTGGATCACGTCGGTCGTTGTGAATGCTAGAATTCCCGCAGTCTACCCGCGTAGTACACATATAATTTTCAAGGGCCCCTCACCAGGTCACATCAGAAATTGTAGTTAAACACTAGAAGTTGTTCCATATCGAATGAAGAACATTACATCATCGGTATTTTTTTTTCAAATTGGTTCCTTACGAGCTGAGACAAACCAGCGCGAAACCATGATGCGAGGAGGCGAGCTTGAAACTCTTGCCCCTCGTGCCGTGTAGCCTTTGCAAGCCAAATCGCTTCCCTACCCTCTTCTTCATCGGAGCCGGAGGATCACATGACGCATACGCATCAACACGTTATGCGTACACGCAAGATCACGTGCGCATAACGTGCCCGACCCAGCCCGAGCACGCGAACGGTGTTGTGTCGGCGTTCTCTGTGGTGTACTGCCTGCTTTCTGCAGGATGGATCCCTCAGTGCGCGCACATTACCGTGAGGCTGGCACGGAACATGGATCCTTACCGTGACACACTGCGTCGCGCCGCTTCAGCTGCTGTCAGGGACGATGCCGGATGGATATTTATGTATAGCCTGAAGGATAAATGAGCCTAGTGAACGCTGGAACGCGGTAGAAAATTTCACAGTTAAAATTTTTGTCTTCAAATTCGAATATTCCACATTAAATAGATGTGTCATAAAAAAACAGGATTCCGCGGAGAGGGGGGCTTGTAGCTGGGTCCTTATCTAAACTTAATTTTCAGCTTAAGTTCTCCGTCTTCTATGAAGCCGCCTTCAGCGAGCTTTCCTTTTTCTATAAAGAAGGTCGCCGAAAGACATGAAGTGCTGTCCCTGGAAGAGGGAAAGGATCCCAGATCACCAAGGTGAAAGGGAAGGGACGTTTCAGGATCCATTCGTACTGCCTCTACAGTAATATTAGTGAACGGAAAGCTAGACTTTCCGAAAGTCTTAATGCAGTTCACAACAATGAAAAAGGTCGGTTGGGTACGCCTGCTCCTAAAAAGAATTTTAGTGCAGATGTCCGTGTACAACCAAATATTTGCGACTGTGAACACTTTCTTCTCTGCGCTAAGTACACTTGCGTTTTTCAGGGTCACATCGACAGACTGAATTGAGTAAACACTGAAGCCCGGGCCACCATATGACGCAATGTTGGTAACATTCGAAACCCATAGTTCATTTTCGCGCTTATAATTCTGCTGGCGCGGAACTTCCAGAATCTTCACTGTTTCAACGAGAAACACTTCGAGCTTGAATGGGATTGACCTCTTCTGCATGTCCCATGGGATATCTTTTTCTCCAAGAGCAGCAGTGGCAAGCGGCTTCTCTGTTTCGCTAGATTCGTTATTCTGGCCGAAGAAATCGAGTGCTCTCTGCAGAGACTGCTGTTGGTCCGTCAGCTTCGAAGAGAGATTAGCCTCAGCCTGGCTCACATGTTCTTTCATCTCGCTTGCGGATAATTTTAGCGCTTGTACATATTCCTGTATTTGGGCTGTCAGACCATCTTTGAACTTACTTTCGGTGTCCCGAAGCATGCGTGCCAATAATTTCGACTGGGCCTGCACGTCTTGCTTCAATTCAGTTTGCGAGTCTCTAACTAGGCTTACCACTTCCTGCATTTCGGAGGTGTCATGCTGCCCTGACTGTTCAATGAGTTCGTTCACTTGGCTCTGAAGGGATGACAGCTGATCACTTAAGGGATCTCTGACAAGCATCTTCACTTCTTCCAAGCCAGCGTTCAGTTGTTGAGTCATCGTTGAAATGATGTTCGACTCGATGCCTTTCATTCCACGCAGGCAACTACTTTCAAACGCACTGACTGCGCGGCTGATGGCATTCAAACGCGCGGAGTCGGAGGTTCTGGAGAGTCCGTTAATTTGTGTCTGAAGCGCGGACAACTTTTCCAGTATTGCACTCTCGTAACAACTGGTGGGCGGACTATCTTACCTGTTCGGCTGAGCACTGCTTGCACAAGAAGCGTTCTGTGGGCATCCGGCAACATAGTGTGCTGCGATGTCTGTGCGCAGTATTCTTCGTTCGCAGCGTAGACACTGGACAGCGTGGAAGGCGCATTCTCTGTCGAAGTGCAGCAGTACGGCCTCGATGGTGCCTACAAATTCGCAGCCGTCAGCATAATTCCAGCAATGAGCCTGTAAGGTAAACGTAAATTGAAAAGATAAGCAGCTCCGTTTTAAAGCAGTCGCATTAATTTGGTATAACCACAACGGAGAGCCAATCGAGACGTAAACATTGTCTTAGGACTGAGAGGTAAGCGTCATGCACACAGTTCTTAAATGCGAAGTATTCGACGTTTAATCGGACCACGTGCTACCATTTAGTGTAGCCAGTGAAGTCGACATGCCTGGCTTACCCACCACGGAACAAAAGGCCTCAATTTACACAAAGAGATCGATCCACCGTGTAATATTTGACTCAAAGCGAGAGTCCGGCAAAGGCTGCTACTCGGTGACTGCATTGCATGAAATTTATTGCCACACTGCGTGGGATCTGCCGGATTTAAAAAAAATCGTTTTCAAACATGGAAAAACATGTATTTTATTGGGAACGCCTCATTTATACGTTTTATAGCAAAGCACCAGGGCAGGACACGCATGCGTGTTTCCCACTATTTTTTTAGCTTTTATAATATGCTTCCTTTACAGCAAATATTTCAGTTCTGAGCAAGAGCCGCATACTGTCGTCTCAAAAAGAGACGACAGTGTACGGGTGACCTTCATTGTCTAATGAAGGTCAACCAAATAGTCTCGTAGTCCATTCTGTCGCAAAATCACCACAGTGTCGATAATGATTCTAATATCTCGAGTTTCACCCGCAAGAACCACGATAAGAACGTGAGGGGCGCCGTAGTGGAGGGCTCCGGAATTTTCGACCATCTGGTATTCTTTAACGTGCACTGACATCGCGCAGTACACAAGCCTCTAGCATTACTTCTGCATTGAATACGACCGCCGTGGCCGGGATCGAAGCCGCGACCTTCGAATCAACGGATGAGCGCCGTAACCTGACAGTGACTAACGGTCAAAGGCTGAGAAGGGGGCGTTTCAATACAACGAGCATCTGTAAGAACACTGGCGTGAAAGTCAAATGAAAGTTAGGGAAAGGTAAAGGGGCGTTTACAAACCTAACCAAACAGTTTTCGATGGTTAGAAAGTGGCTGCTGATGCATACCACTGACCTTGAGGTTGTTCTTCGTCTTGGCAGGGAGCTTTAAGTTCTGGCACTCGTCTTCGCAGAAACGCTGGGCGTCCAGGGGACAGACGCTTCCGCCATCTTGGACGACACACCCCGCCACACACAGCTCGCACAGAGCGTGCGAACAGGGCAGCACGACCGTCGTGCTCGGAATGACGTGACACACGCAGCACGAGTAACGGCTCAACGTCAACTCGTCGTCGAACCGCGTCGGGCGCCAGTTGATGCCGCTCACCGAGTTGCACACTCGATGCAGAGCTGGACGCTCCTCGCGATTAGGCATGGTAGCGACGACTGCAGAAGTTGCACTGCTTCGGCCGTAATCTCGCTTGCAGTCGCAGACGTTCGCTGGAATCATGTGACTGCAGGTAGTGACGTCAGGATGGGGTGGCTCCGTGGCTTCCGCCCCGTGAGTGCTGGCGCGGATAATCACTATCTGCACGTAGCACCCTTGAGAAATCTAGAACGGAAAACGTCTACAGACGTCTACATGAGGCGTTTCCCTTTGCGCGTCGACGGTTTTTCGAACGCAACTGGCTCACCCGTTTTGACACACACACCGGCAGTGGAAAGCAGCAGATTTGCAATGTTATGAATTGAAAATTTCTGCAGATACTACGCATTGTGTGGATCGATTTCACGTGAGGCATTCCGCGAGCACCTGCCTGTGCTTGTGCTTTTTTTCTTTGAGCCAAGTGTTACGAAGGTGCATTCACGTCTTTGTGTATATTGAGTAGTTGTGGACAAGGTATGCGTAAACTGGTAGAAAAACTTGCGTAGGAGCTCACGTGTCAAAAAGTTGGCGGCTAGTTGCCCCCGTCGCCATCTACGTATGGTGAGGAACATTAACAGCAAGCAAAAGATAAACATAAAATGTGACATCACACCTAATTTAAACAGCTAATTTTCTTGTCTACGCTAATTTAAACACGGGCAAGGAAATTTTCATGTATGCTTTTGACGCCATAAATTGCTAGGCCTTAGGGCAGGCTTTCGAAATAAAAAAAAAGAACATCACTCGAGGACGGGCGCTTACTGCCAACAAGTATTTTATTGTGCGTGCACAAATATATAACTAAAAATTCGGCAGATCGCACGCGTCGTGGGAATTGGTTTCATGCGAAGCAGTCAGCGTGTACTTCTATGCTGTATTTTATACCTTTGAACCAAGCGTTACGAGGTAGATCGATGTGTTATTGTAAGTTTAGTAGCTGTGTGCACATAGTGGGCTTACCAGGCACGTCGACAACACTGGCGTTTAAAGGATAACTTATGGTGCGACGTAACGTCAGCCCTCACGTTAGAGTACATACGTCAGTATTATTGAAACTAAGGGCACTTTATGGTGCAATAATGTGAATATCATACGTAACTTTCGTTAATATACTCCTCGTGGGTCGAGAAATGCTTGAATATAGCTTGCTGAATCATAGGAATACAAATGTAATCTTTATTAGAGTGCTATGAAAGTGGAGCCAACACTGGAACCACAGATGTTAATCTGATATGACGCCTGCATCGTAGGATTACATATGTAGTGTTTATTGCTTTCTTGTAAAATTAGATAGCGAATACGAAAACGACAATTGACGTTGCGCCGACATTACACCTGCATAGGCTGTTTCAAAACCAGTTTATAGACCTGGCGTGGCTCTGTGGTAAAATACCCGATTGCCACCAAGAATGCTTGGGTTCGATTCCTGCTGGAATCCTAATTGCTATTCTTTCCATTCTTTAGGTCAACACTGCCGATATGGGCTTTTTTAACGCTCTCGCATTTAAATTACCAATGAATGTTCTCGCCGTTCCTGGCTAGATATACACTGTCAATCACCTGTGGCGAATACCCGTTCACCACGGCCCGTGGTAAACGGGTATGTGCCACACGTGTCTGGAGGAAAGGGTTTGACGACGTACGCGACAGGATTTTAACGTTATTCATGTCATGACCCGACATTCGTATTCGTCAAATCCTCTTACCCTCCCATGCCAACTTTGGTCTTCACCAAGTTAAGGAGGCGATCATGAGAGCACACAGACGTAGGCGGCTAGATAGATAGATAGATAGATAGATAGATACGTAGGTAAAAACGCTAAAAGTGCCAAAGGTTCGCAAAGAAAGCTTCGCATTTAATGTATAGCGGGAACACGTGAACAACGTGAGGAACAAGCACAGCAGTAATCTGGCGATCCACTGTTCCATATTTGGGTGCACACCTCTGCTTCAAGACACCAAGGTTGTACGCAAGTACAAAGGTAATCGAGCACGAGAAATTTTCAGGACTTTCACAATGATGCGCAGACTTTCGAATGATGCGCAAATCTCGATGTGTGTCACCGCCCCTTCAGTCACCTTTTCTGACAATACAGATTCCTACATCAATCGTAACCATGTACCCATCTGGTTTTATCATCACTACTATGTGAAACTGCTCCTATGTTTCTTTCTAACCCCTCTCCCCAATCCCACCCCCTTTTTATAGGCTATATATTTGTGCACGCGCAATAAAAGCTTTGTCTGCAGTCAGCGCCCGTGCTCGTGTGATGATTCCTTGTCCGTGTTTAAATTAGCGCTGAGTTTTTATAGATGGATTCGTGTCAACGAACTCGCACCCAAACGATTATAAATGACGTCACAACCGGAAGCAGTAGCGACGTGTACGTTACATGGCGCGAAATGCCATTTTAAATGCGAAGCGATTCTTAGCCAACCCAAAGCACTTTAATCGTTCCTATCTATCTATCTATCTATCTATCTATCTATCTATCTATCTATCTATCTATCTATCTATCTATCTATCTATCTATCTATCTATCTATCTATCTATCTATCTATCTATCTATCTATCTATCCTCCTACGTCTGGGTGCTCCCGTGATCGCCTCCTTAACTTGGTGTAGAACAAAATTCGTACAAGAGGGTAAGACGGGTTGACGAATATGACTGTCGGGTCACGAGATTAATAACGTGAAAATTCTGTCGCGTACGTTGTCAAACCATTTCCTCCAGACACGTGTGGCACATAGCCGTATACCAGGGGCCGCGCATGCGCCACAGGTGATTTACAGTTTATGTCTACCCAGGAACGGCGAGAACAGACATTGCTCATTTTGGTCTATACCAAACCAAGGAGGCGATCACCAGAACACCCAGACGTAGGCGGCTAGATAGATAGATAGATAGATATAGATAGATAGATAGATGGAAACGTTCAAAGTGTCAAAGGTTCGCTAAGAAATGCTTCGCATTTAATAACATAGACCCCGGCAGGAATCGAACCCAAGCATTCTGCGTGGCACTCGGGTATTCTAAAACAGAGCCACGCCAGGTCTTGAAACTACTTTGGAAAAAGAGCGTATTGGCGCGTAATGTCGGTGCCAATTGTGGTTGCAGTAATTTTGTAAAGAAGCAATAAAAATTACATATGTACTCCTATGATACAGGCGTCATGTCGGGTTACTGTCAGTTATGGTTCCTGTATTTGCTCCGCTTTTATAGCAGTCTAATAAACATTAATTTGTACTCATATGATTCAGCAAGCTATATTCAAGGGTTGCTCAACCCCGGAAGAATACGCTAACGAAAGTTACGAATGATATTCACATCATCGCAACGCAAAGTGCACTTCATTTGAATAATACTGACGCCTGTGCTCTAAAGTGAATGCCGCGATGTTACGTCACATAATAAGTTACCTTTTAAACGCCAGTATAGTCGACGCTTCTGGTAAGTCCACGATGTGCACGCAACTACTACACTTACAAAAACAGGTCGATCCACTGCGGAATGCCTGGCTCAAAGTAAAAAAGAAAAAAATCAGCACAGACGGTAGCTATACTACTGCTTCGCATGAAACCGATTCCCGGAAGGCGTGGGATCTGCCGAATTTTTTATTATTATCGTCGGACTTCTCAGTGACGAAGTTAAATACTGCTCTGGCTTTGTCAATGACTGTACGAAATGCGAAATGACCGCTCCGAAAAAAAGAATACTTTTCTCAAGATGACTTGACTGCCGGCGTCGTCAGCGACCGCCACCGATATGGAAGCCACGGAGGCCGAACGCGCTGCTTTTGTAAAAGGTAAAAAAAAAAACTGTTTTTTTTTTAATTAGAAACGAAGCATGTAATGGTCCTTAGCGTGTGATTGGGGCAAAATAATTATTTACCTGCAAGAAATGCGTGCAACGTGACCGCTGTGAAACTTCATTAATTTAGATTCGCATCTAAAGACATTTAAGGGGGGACGAGGTGATCGTTTGTAACTTTTTAGTTTTTTGGCCGAAGTTGATGAAATTTGGTACACACACTACAAATTATCTTAAAACGATAATTTCATAACGATAGCTTTAAAAGTTCTGATTTTATAAAAATTCACAAGTTCCTTGATCATGCAAAGCCTGGCACAGTGATGAAATATGCTGGGAGGCTGGAACTTCTTTGCATCTTTGCTCACATACTGTTTGTACTTAAAGACCGTTTTAAATATTTTTTTATGGCCCTAATAATTTTCTGCGGAACATTATATGCAAATGCATTTGACTCAGCTAATCGTGCCATGCAGTAATTATGAAATAAGAAAAGAATGAAAACCTAAACCAAAATTCCAACACTGTGCTGAAGTACAGCACAGTCTATGCTGCAATAAAATTGCAGGATTGCAATAAAAGAAACAGCATAAAAATCCGTCTAGCCATAGTTGTGCTATGCTTTCCACAAGCGAAGTGGCAGGCACAAAACACTCTTGAGAAAATGGACAACAAAGTTTTGGTTGCAGTTGACCCTATACTAGAGTGTACTAGAACAGGGGAGTGCCCGGAACGAGCTTCGAAAAGTGAAGCCCAAACAGGGTCAATCCGCTTGTAGCGCTGCGATCGGTAGTCTGCAATGTGTCGTCGTTTAAGAGATGCGCGCGGCTCCGCCAAAATGGTGCAGGGGTAGAATGCCCGCTTCCCACTCAAAAGGCCCGGGTTCGAATCGCAACTGCAGATGGTGGGTTTTCATTCTTAGTGTCACCTTTTGTAGCTGTATTGGTTTTCCTTTGTTTCTTAAAACTAGCTTAAGTTGCTACGTGCTGGTTCAAAAAGTAACGCAAAATGTGTAATAATATAGAAGAAATTTGAGAGCGAGCGCAGTTATTTGCAGCGCCACCGCCCGGGATTGAACAATAGCGTAAAGTATGGCCTCCGAGATTTTCGTGAAGACGAGGCTCGAAACAAGATTTCACATTTTACGTTACTACGTTACTTTTTCTAGCAATACGTAGCAACAGAAGCAAGTTTTAATAAAGAAAGTAAAAAACCAACACAGCAATACAGGGTGACACTACGAATAAAACCCCACCCTCTACAGCTGCGATTTGAACCCGGGCCTTTTGAGTGGGAAGCGGGAATTGTACCCCTGCACCACTTTCGCGGAGCCGCGCGCGACTCTTTAAACGACGACACATTGCAGACTACCGATCGCAGCGCTACAAGCGTATTGACCCTGTTTGGGCTTCACTTTCTATACATTGGTGCTGCGGCCGTTCCGAGCACTCCCCTGTTCTAGTACACTCTACCTATACTAAAGTGTGCCAGCACAGTGATAATTGGTGTGCTTACCAGGAGGCAATCCTTTGGGCCTCTACTTCTTGATTTGACCTGATTTAGGAAGTTTATCACCCTCTATCGTTTACCGCAGACGCTTTTGTGCAGCCCCCTGGAACGCAAGAACACCAGGCTGCATGTAAACATTGGGCATGTTGGACTGTACCGCTACTTTTGTGGTCGCGGAACGTGTCGTCAGGCGGCCTAAATAGTGGTGTACTAGTGTGATGAAGCTTTGCGATCACCCCTATCAACTATCAACGCCTAAAAATAAATTTTCTTGTACGATAAACCACAGCCGCGCCGCAGCGCCGACGCCTTCTCGGCAGTCCGAGGCTGACGGTGACTTCGCACCGAACTATCGCAGACGCATTTTCTGGCATTAGTAACTTTTCTAAGTGAAACGAGGACGCTCTTCCGCTAGTGGAGAAATTAGACGCCCGTGTTATGGAAACTGGACCAGGAACTCCCGTACACGAAGCTCGGGCGCGAGAGCATCAGAACAAAAAGAAAATAGCATGGAATCCCAATCAATTGTAAGTCAGCGTCGCGGTCGTACCTTCGTCTTGTGTGCCATTAAACGATGTTTTCGCCGTTTCATTTCTTTTTGCAACCGTGAACCAACTAGGCTGAGCTGGCCCAAGCGGTAACCCTAGAAATCTCCATCCGTCCAATTACTCCTGCGCTGTCGTCACACAAGCGTAAATTCTCGGCAAAATATACGGTTCCGCGTTGCGGAGTTCCTCACTGCTAGCTCTGTCCACAACCACGTTTGTGAGTCAATTCACTTTCCGACAGACCCTGCCTCGGGCGCAAGAAGCGCCGAAGCCGTATAGCAGTGAACGCAGCTGTACGCCGGAAGCAGGTTCTCCGACAGAAAGCCTTGAAAGGAAATGACGACAGAAGGAAATTACGCATTGCGCAGTCCATAAAATTTTCGCCTTTATTTAGGTGTTGTAAAATGTAACTAATGCCATCGTGTGTTATGTATACATTGTTTCCACCTGCCATTGTCCGATTACGTTGCTTCGCTATAGATTACTTTTTGTATTACATAATTAATGTACTTTTGTCATGAAAACATGTTTCTATAATATCTCTGCGCGACTTACTGCCACAATGTAACGCCAGGGCAAAGGCACCTCAAGCTGTCTTATTGCAGCTTTTACCCCTGCCACCGCCATTGCTTGATGGTTCGCAATGGAAACAAATAAGGAAAGTAAAATGAAATGAAGTGAAAGACCTGGAGGGCGTCAGTGTGTCCAACTCTCAGCCACATGACATCGAAGGCGAAGGGGTGAAGCCACCTCTGATCGATTATAGCGTCGACGCGACGTTGTTTGCCGCAAAACACTCACGAGTACATCGACCTGCTCAAGTTAGTTTTTGTGACTCCGGGTCTGCCACCTCCTTCGCAATCGTTTCCAACCGTTATCCCGTTTACCATATATGAAAAGAAACTGAGCGGTGCGAAGGCGCTACCCCCTTTTTAACAGCGAAGCCGATTAAGCCGGCCGTAAGGAAATTGCTGTGTACAAGCGGGTACAAAAAAACATCATCATCATGAACGACTATGTGCCACAGACATAGGGCAAATCCGAATACCAATCGCTTGTCCACTAAAAATGAAGAAGCCCACTGACGGGCGGCAAACACCAATTCAGTTTTCTGGACAGACGTAACCAGTGATTGAGAAAAGCTATTAAAACCATCCAGGTTAACCCAGTGATAACCACAGTAACCGCATGTTTCAGATTCGCTGAAGCATCTGTAAGGAGTGCTTCAGCGGTGCGTACAACGAGAGAACATTAGGGAACGAGAATACTAGGGAAGCCCTACGCGAACGACGACGCGCCCGTAGATCTATTGGTGATTCGAACGCTCGGTTTCACCGCGAGTTTCTGTCTCTACAGTTTGGACATCCGTGTCGTGTCTGTGACTGTCTGTGGTTTAACTAGCTCCTCTCTGCGCTAAGAAGCAACCTAGAAACAACCTAGCATCACCTACACTGCAAACGGGTTTGAGCCTTTTAGGGAGTTTCGGGCTCGACGCATAACGTGCATCTAAAAGGTACTACGCAAAACCCCCTTCAAAAGGAGGTTCAAAAGGAGGTTTTATTTACATCCTTTAAGGGAGTGATTAGACGGAACTAATGAGGTAAATTTGTGTTTTTATTGAACTCATTTTGAGGGCTTGAACGGAGCGCATTGGAAGTTTTTCTGGTTCTTTTGAGAGCTTTTAAAGCCTCCTTTTGGAGGAAAAGTTGGTGTTTTTATGTAAGCCATTTTGGGGGCTTGAACAGAGCGCATTGAGAGTTTTTCTGCTTCTTTTGGGAGCTGTTAAAGCCTCATTTTATACGAGGCCCTAGAGCGGTCGCGAAATGAAGAAAAAAAAGGTTTTAGGCAGTATATTACGTTTACCGGCCAATTTCCGCTACTATTCATCCCTAGGACATAATAGAAAATGGACATCAAAGTATTTATGCACAATCATGACATTTGCATACAAGTACGCACGACACAGGAGTCGAACTCGCGACCACACGCACTCAAAGCAAGCACTATAACCATTACACCACAGCGCCACCACTTGCAAGCTTGCTTTTTTCGTGGGCTTATATATGTACCAATGTATGTACAAAGCGGCTGCTAACCCGTCGGCACAACTTCGAACTTCTGTTCTTGTACCATCGGCGTGTGTTTGCTCTTGCGGAAGGTCAATACATAATTTGTGGGGCGTCATGCAGGCCGAGCCGATCGACGCAAACACCCTCGGCTCCGAATTCTCCGGTTCACCGTGTCGTGCCGCTAGAAAAATTATAAACGTGTGCCCTCTTCGCTCGCGCTAAATTCGTGAATACCAGCGTGACAAAGGTATCTTCAGATGAGCGAACGTATGTGCATTCCATGAGCGTATGCTGTGGAGCAATTTTCGTTATTTCTGCAGCCGCGAACTGCGCGCGTCCAGATGCGGCAGCGTGTTATGAGCGGTTCGAAGACCGCCTGCGTTCTCATATGAAAGTTACACACGCAGAGGCCCGACTTAGAAGAACATTGTAACGCGCCTACATTAAGTGCACTTAATGCGCGCGTACTGCGGCGAGCTGCACGCAGGGGCAGCAGCGCGCTCTGAGCAGCTGAACAAAAATCTGTTTCCGCAATTGGCGCTTATTCGCAATGCACCCTTTAGCGCGGACCGCCTGCGTTCGCATATGAAAATTACACACGCAGAAAATTCCAGAGTTACAAGGACATTGTAACGCGCCTACATGAAGTGCGTTGATGCGCGCGTACAGCCGCGAGCAGCGCCTTCTGAGCAGCTGAACGCTTATCTATTTCCGCAATTAGCGCTTATTCGCAATGCACGCTTTAGCACGGCATTCAGTGATTCTCTATAACACATATTCAGTATTTGTTTGCTTTCATACTCGGATACTACCTACATTTCTTACTAATTAGCTTTTATTGGTAAGCATCACGCCACCGCGTTAAAGCGAATGCCTAACGCGTGCCCCAAGGTCAAGGTCAACCTCCCCAGTTTACCAGTGACAGGTCTCCCACAAAACAAAAAGTTAATGTACTTGCACTTCTCTCTTGTGAACGTCCATGTGTACTTGGCCCTCCCTTCAGACAGATGATGCAGTACCCATTAAAAAAAAGCATTACCCTCTTCCTCAATGGAACAGCTGTTCTTGAGAAAATATGGTTCTGTTGAATGACTTCACCACAGCAGCAGAGAGGTTGGCTTGTTTGCAATTCAGAATTTCACAATCGTAACACAGAAACACGAGGACTGTAGCAAATATGCAGAAAACTGAAAAAACTATCATATGTGCACTCCCTCGTCCACCTGCACACTACGTTAAACTTTATTTATACAACAGCAACCTTCAATTATGCTACTATTGATAAAAGATCACCCAATCTACGTTAGAACACAGTGATGACTTCTGTCTTCTGTTGCCTATCTTCTACAATGTGTCATAATCTGTGAATCATCTGTTCAATGTGTTTGGTAATAAAACACAAGCAGTTACATTGAGCAGGCAATGTTTCAGCAATTTGTTTTGCAAACACAAATTCATTTCTTCAATTTGCATGCACGACAAGTAGTCATACTTCAATTCATACAAGAACCAGTGGTTGCAACATTTTATTGGAATCAAAACAGCAGCAGTTCTCGTGTCAATGTAAGGATATAGGTGTATATTTCCATCGTCGTGCACAGAACCTACTCCCAAAACTGAACACGTGGAACAACATATACAGTACAGCCTAAGCACTATACATAATTCACAGCAGTAAAGCAATACAAAAGTAGGGTGTAAAATATCATCATGATGCGCACTAACGTGTGCACTTCACCGTGCCAGTATGCAAGTATAATCCAAAAAAAAAGCTACCCAAGGAACTTGGTGTCAGCCTACACACGAAGGCAACTAATTAGTACAATAAGGCTAGCATCATTTTTGGGAAATATGAAACCGTGTAGACAGGCAGTTGTACAGTTTTTTATTGCATTAGTTTGCCCTATGGCATCAAAACATGTTGCACATGATTTTGGAGTTGAGTTTCCTACAAAAAAGCCCAAAATAGACCTGTGGTGTTGACTGTAGGTCCACTTACCAAGGTGCATAAAAGCATTTAGCAATGCCCACAAAATTACAACGTTGCCTTCATATGTTGCTGTACATATTTACTCACAGATACCTGGAAGCCATCGTAAATTTCTGGAAGTGTGCTTGGGAACTTGTCGGCATAATCACATGACTGCAATGTGCCAATACTTCTAATATGCATAACAAGTACAGCCATGCTTCTATGTTTTTATGCCAGCTAGTGCCATCTGTAACTCAAAAGTTCATCCTTAGTTTCTCACTTGATGGCTTACGCATAATTACCACATTGAAAATAATTCAAGCACCATGGCTGCAACGTCAACTTGCAATTAGGCAATCACAGGAACTAAATACAAAAATTCCTGTAAATAGTGACTGGTCGCTTTGCACACTGGATCCTAGGACTTGATATGCCATGAGGATGAATAAAAATTGACCACACATATATAGAGACTGTGAAACAGTCAGGAGTTCAGTTCATAGGTAAGGAAAACGTGAAAACGAAATCAGAACACATAGCAACAAAGGGGACGGAACGACACACTACTAACAACTGAAGTTCAACATGTGCTTGGCTTTTTTAGTCATGCGTGTTTATATCTTTCTGTGGTTTTGATTACACTTCAGTTACTAGTAGCGTACTGTCCTGTCTGCCCCCTTCATTCCTGTATGGATGTGTGATTGTTTAGTTTTGTAATTTTTTCGTACTGTGTGTTTACATCTTTCTGTGGTTTCGATTAAACTTCAGTTGCTAGTAGCGCGTCATCCTGTCCCCTTCATTTCTGTGCTGTGATTTTTTTTGCACCCCCCTCTTTAACTATGAATATACACCAACTCGCCCAACTGCCCCTGTTAAGACTTATGTTTGCTGAATAACACTGGGTCCACTCAGTGTCTTTTTAAACAATGCGAAATTTTCAAATGCACACGATATCAGAAAGGTTGCACGCAGTATTGCGCATAACACTCTGCATCAATAACAGTGTTGGCCTAAATGTGGTAAGATGTACGAGCTGTTCGACATAGTGTAAAGTGAGGAACATCAGGGTGTTCCCACAATCATGGGTGTCGGCAGGGGTTTGCACAAAGGGCACCTGCCGCCATCAAGACACACCAGCACTTGACCCCACCCAAGCTACACCAATGCTCTCCTGCTCACCAGGCCGACACGTTACGCCGCCTTGCACCCCAAGACAAAATCCTGCCGACACTCATGGCCACTATACACTTGACTTGAACACAGACTGGTGGGCAAGCAACACTTGCTGCTTTGCCAGAAGTGTATTCCTGAAAATTACACAAAAAAGAAGTCCACTAAGATTTCTGTATACATAAAAATGAATGTCTTACCGAAGATTCGCACTTGACTATCGTTATTGCAGACATTTTGTCAAAACACGAAATAAATACAAAATTGAGATGCTGCTAAGTACTTCCTTGTGAGCGTTTCACTTCGTGTGCACAGGGCGAAAAACAAACGGATGTAAAAAAATGCGAAACACTACCAGAAGTGTACTCTTGTCATGTTTACCATTATGTGGGTAGTTTTTGATGTCAGTAAAGTTATCACTATAAGTACACTTTAAAAGGGTTGTGAATGTTAGCAAGGTCTTGATTAACCGCACCTACTCTGTTTAGGAGTGAAGATTGGGCAACTTGGCACTGAACCATGGCAAAAATAAACAGCGCACTTCCAGTGAGGATAAACTAAGGCCTGGGCACAATAACAGCGCTTTCACCTTGTCAAATTGTGTCAACACTCATGATACTATGTATTGACCTTGAAAACTATGGCAACATAATGCAAAACAGCAAATTAACGAGAGGGAATAAACAAGATGATTCAACAATCTGGTTCGACAGACTCAACAGCTGACTTATATCAATGCGATTAAATTAGCCTTGCACATCTCATAATGGCTAAGAATATGCACATGTAACCTTGGCAAATTCCACTGTTGATACGTGACCAATGAAGTTGCATTCCTTCCATGCCGTTGAATGGCCGTTCCTTCTTTTCTGTTTTCACTGTTTTCTGATTTTGATTGTTTTCACTAGCATAAATGTTCACCCTTTTTGATTTTGTCAGTTTGCAGATGACGTAGGTGTTTGCCTTTGAATGTGCACGTTCTTCTGCTTTCTCTTTCCTGCTTCTTTTTGTATGCGTATATGTTTTGCCTTTGAACGTGCACACGTTTCTGCTGCTCTGTCTCTCTTTTTGCTCTACTGGGCCTTGTGCACTTCTCAAGCTACCATTGTCGCTTTTCACTTGAGGCCCATTTCCTGTATTTTGCTGGAATAAACATTTATCCATTCATTCAATACCATAAAACGCATGTGCTTAACAATACACACTGCACTTAGCAGATGTCTGTCACATGATATGGCCGTCATTGTATAGCTTAACATGATTTATTCGTTCTAGCTAAATGAATGCAAGCTAATGATGTTAATGTACCTTGATATGCTATTTCACTGTTCCTTGATGCATATGTATGAAGGTACAGTGCTTATGTACCTTAATATGCTATTTCAGGAGACGGGCAGAGTGCGCAGTGCAAAATTGTTGCCGAAAAGTCTTTTCACTTCCTGACAATCTGTGCTTCGGTGGGTTCTCACAGTTGCATGGCGGGAGAAAGATGTCCAGGGTAGTTGACTGCATCCAAGGTAGATGCTGCAAAATGAGAGCGCACGGTCTTGTCACATGTCAATGTGCGCAAATTGACACGATGATGAAGGATTAAAACAAACAAATGAAGTTGGAGAAAAGAATAAATCTAAAACAAAGTTGTCCTTTATGCACATTCCATCATGTGACAATGTCATAACCGTGCCTTTTGCTCTAATGTATATTCCCTGAAAGCATCATGCCTCATTCATGCTTTATCGCAGGCAAGAAAATTATATCGTGCAAACAAATTTATCAGGGCGCACTCCTGGGTCGATTGACTGGTCGTATGAAGCATGAGTGATATTCACAGAAGTTCCAAAACATGCATCACACATCATTGCTATCTGAGTTTAACGACTTAAATGCGAAGCATTTGTCAAACACTTCTTCGACTTTGAACGGATCTATCTACAATAATCTAGCCGCCTACGACTCATAGCTCGTGTGGGTGTTTCGTTAATGGGATGTATGCCAAAATTCGTGTGGCATGACACGACTGCATGAAGAACATGAATGATGGGTCTTAACTTGAAAATCATGATGTGCATTTCATTAACGACATGATTTACACGTCAATCTCTTGGTTCTCTTGCGACTGTTTCGTTAACTTGATATTTACCAAAATAGGTATGGCGTTACAAGAGTGTATGATGCACATAAACGACAGTTTCTAACGTGCAAATCATGACACGCTTGTCATGTATGGCGTTATTTTGACAACATGGTCTCGGGGGCGCTAGTGGCCGTTTCGCCTGCTTCATATACACCAAAATTGGTATTGTGCAGTGTGACTGTACGTCCAACGTAAATGACAGCTGGCAACATGAAAATAATGACATGCATGTCATGTACACACGCCACGCTCATGGTGCGCTCGCGGCCGGTTCGCTAGCTTGACATACACCTAAATTGATATAGCGTGACGTGATTGTGCGACGAACATAAATGACATATAGTAACATGAAAATAACGACATGTATGTCATTTACGGCATGGAGCCTGGTGCACTCGCGTCCGGTTCTCTAACTTGATATCATACCAAGATTGGGATAGCGTGACGTGACTCTATGACGTACATAAATGACAGCTGGTAACATGGAAACAATGAATGAGATGCGTGTAATGTACGGCATGGGTTACATGCCACGCTCATGGTGCGGGCATTTCGCAAGCTTGACATGCCGATTTTCTTTTCTTTCTTTTTTTTTTTGCTTTTCATTGCACTTTTCAAGCCACGCAATGTGCAGAAGGTCATCTACAGGTGCATAAGCGACGATAAGGGCTCGCAAAGAGAGAGAACATCAGTATTACTTACCATTTTGTTCCTGAATGTGCCGAGCACGCAGGGTGCCAATCATCTGCTTGGTAATGCACAGCGGCACGCTCGCTTGAGTCGACAGGCCGTCGCGATTATCGCACTCGCAGCAC
Organism: Rhipicephalus sanguineus; assembly: GCF_013339695.2. Taxonomy (NCBI): domain Eukaryota; kingdom Metazoa; phylum Arthropoda; class Arachnida; order Ixodida; family Ixodidae; genus Rhipicephalus; species Rhipicephalus sanguineus. The sequence goes on along the minus strand of NC_051185.1, from coordinate 28,293,342 downwards.
AGCATGTCGCACTGTCGTCAAACCACGCATATCACATCCAGCGGCGAGAACACAGTGAGGCTGCAGGCACAAAACGCGCACACACGACCGACACAGCTGATCACTTGAGAAGTGGTGTTGACAAGGCCTAACCGGCCTTGCCTAGCTACGACCACGGCCGCTTTTTTATCGAGCGGCCGTGCTACGACGATCGCGCCGCCGCGGGAACGACTCCCTCCTCACGTTTCTTTCTTTTTTTCTGTTTTAACACGAAAGTGTTTTATGCCGGGGTCCACCAAGTACATCCGTCACGGATATGACGTTGATAAAATGGACGCCAACGGGTGAGAAAGAAAAAAACCAAGAAAAAGATACCCTCCTGGGAATCGAACCCACGACGTTGCGGCCGCAACGGAAAGCGCCCGACGCCCTACAGACTAAGCTAACTTCAGAGATGCTAGACACGGCGCGAACGCGCCTTATATCTTTCACACATTCTCTTTCGCGGCGGGCGGAGCGGGGCGGTGCCGCCGTCTGTGAGATGTGAAAAGAAGTAATGCTTCACGATCGACACTTACTAGCGCTTACTCCGAGATTGCATGCGATATCGGAGGTCATGGTTAAGCGTCTCGATACCAGCGAGGGATACAGGCCGCGCTGGCGTCGCCGAGGCACCCTTGACGCAGTTACGTTCTTTGCTTTTCGCTTCGTGTTAGCGTACGTCGGCTCATCGGAGTAGTGCAGCTTCCACCTCCACCCACGGGATTTCTCCGCCGTCGACTGCTTCAATTGCGAGAGCACCGACTAACAAAACTGCTGCAATATGCGTTGCAGAAAGGACGCGATTTCGACGAGCGAATGTCGTGCCTTGGTGGAGCGAGAGCAGCGCCTGCGAAACAGAGGCCAGCGGGACGCACGCGTTTGCGGCTCAGGCTACGAACCTCTACTTCCCGTGTTGCTGAAGCGCAGTGTGTGTTAGGTATGCATGAGCACAGGCGTCGGCTACCCATTACAAGAAAGCGCACACCGTGCCGTTTCTCTTCTTAATTGACGACGCTTTGAAGAAGTGCATACCGGGTACCAGTGTTGATTATGAGCTTGTTGATATCATCCTTACGCGGGATTCACGATTTGCTGTGTCCAAATATATGTTCACACCGTCAGCTACCACAACGGTTTAATCATGATCATGGGCGTTAGTCGTCGCGATAGAGACATGCTGTCAACATGGGTGCATCCGCGTCAAACGGTGCTATAGCTGCCAAACACGAATAGACATTGTACAAGCTCTCATATATCACTACACAATAAGCACTACTTCTGTGAAGACACGTTTCACTTTCGTGTTATACCGATTCCTATGACGGAGGGATCAGCCATGTTTTTTTTTCTTCGCGCGCGCATGCGGCGCGAAGCTTTGTCCCATTTCACTTCGGTAGCGCCTCGTCTGGCTTGCTTTTGACCTGGCGGGGGCGGGCCGAGTAGGCTGCAGCCGCCAAGGCCAAAGGGCTTGCTCGCTTCCTCTCCAGCCGTTCGGAGGGTCTCGTATATCTCTTTCTCTGGGCTATCTGTGCAAGTGATTTTTAGTGCGCTGAAGCATGCCGCCTCTTTCTTTTACTTCTTTCCCCCGCACAGCTGCATGCATGCCCGCCAGCACTGAAGGCATTATGGAAAGCTTCGGAAAAAAAAAGAGAAAACATGCCAGAGGAAATGAGATGGGAGTTTTTTTGTTCCTCTAACTCCATTCGACGAATGGCGTCGGATAGTGAATTTACCTCCTTTCTTCCACATATTTTCTTAATGAAGTAAAATTGAGGACGCAGAACTTTATTGCACCCACCTCATTACACCCTAAGGTAGTACTGTCCAGATGGAGGTAGTATTAAGGGGGATTGTAGCCCTTAAAACGCCCAATTCGGCTAGTTTGCGTTTGCAGTGTAGCTAAAGCCTAGCAACAACTTAGAAGCAATCAGATTAGACTACAGAATCATCCAGTTCCGCTGTTTTAAGCGTTGCGCGACTTAGTACAAGTTTCTTCTTTTTTTAGACATGAGAGTCTTCCTAGGCCTGTAACGGTCTGTCTTTTAACGGGATGCACTGAATATTTCTGACCGAGTTCGACAGCTGCACTTACTCACATCTAACAAGGTCTTGCCAGAACGGGCTAACGTTGCCTGCCCCATTACATAATGTTGACTAGTGTTTGCTGGTATTGACTAAATAGGGTGTTGATTTCATATATTGGCTTGCGCTGGTTAACAATTGGTAAATTTAAGCCAATATTAGCCAGTGTTGCCAAAGTATGGCTAACGCATTGCTAATGCTGGCTCGCTAGCCGTCAAATCATTGCCATTTGTTGGCTAAATTACGGTAAGTGTTCCCTAATCTCGGATAGTGTTACCTTAACAGTGGTAGACGTTGTCGAATCTTCGCTCTTCGATGTTACAATGCCGAAGTTTCTTTTCGTTCAGTCTCAGTCAAGCGCCGAGTTTTCCATCGATCGTTTTAACAATGAGGCTGTTAAGCCGGCCGTAATATGTTCAATGCGAAGAAAAAACTCCGCGCCGCGATGACGTCACCGCGCATTGCCTAGCAACGAGTTGCACAGCTGTGCACCTGCTTCGCTAGCCCATACACGGCTCCGCCACAAGCCCGCCTTCCTGGACACTGCGCGCAACCGCTCGGTCGCGCCAGACGTGACGACATGGCTAACTGCGCATGGGCTGCTTCATTCCGTATAAAGCGTAGCGTGGCGGCGGCCCCGCAGACGCAGACATTGGGAGACAGAAGAAGGTTCGCACTGCCGATGAGCAAGCCCCTTGCTGGGAATCACAGTGCGCTGCCAAGCGAGACTGCTGGGCTCGACTCGTTTAGAGTAGTCCACCATATACCTTGAGTCCACGATGTAGTACGGCCGAAACGGCGAGAGGCGACTGTGCTGGACTCGACTGGAACTTGGCATTACTTGGCATCACTTCGTATTGCCAGGACCAGCTAGGAACCGACAAGCTCCGCCGTAAATTTAGCTTGCGCCACCAGTGGAAGCTACGCCTGACCTATTTTGTTTTCCTTTTTGAAACCGAATTAGCGATACTTGTCCACATGGAGTATAGCTCCGGATAGCACGTCATTACAGATTCCCCTTGATTTTGGCCTCAGCACTCAAACGTCGTTTATCATTTTCTCAGAGACGGGAGGAGGTCTCCAAGGCAACGCTTGGAGTAAGAGAGATGGCTTCTTCGAGATACGCCAAGAATAACCTCATCGAAGAAGCCTGCCAGATGTGACAGTGCAAAAGGCGCTGCAATTTGGGCGCACTGAAGCGTCTATTTACGTATAAGGGCTGTATCCTCCGATCAGAGTGACAAGTGTACGACGACACAACGGCTACGTCAGCAGCACCGGGCATTGAAAGCCATGCTCCCCGAGTTGACGTGTACGATGCAGGTTTTCCGATGACTGGGCTCGCCCATCTTTTTATGCCCGTAAGCAGCGCTGACGTGACGATCAAATCAGAACAATGCACCCTTTGTGTCATAATGAAAGTTGACTCGAAAGGAAAAGAAAACGCTGTCGCTAATTCGAATTTCTGCAGTGTTTTATCGAAAGACAGTTTTAGCTGAGCATCGCTAACGCTCCGCTCTACACAGATATAGCGGCCCGAACCAGTGCAGAAAACTGCACAGATTTCGCTTTTTTACAAGCGCGTCTTGTCGAGACCCGGTCAGTTTGACGGCGAAACCAAGTGGACGCCCCTTCACGCTCCGCTCAATTGTGCGTTCTATAGACGAGTTGCAAAAAGCAGCGCCATCTGTGCATATGTACAGGAAGCAGCGAACGGCCGCCATTGTGCATGAGCAGTCCCGTGCGTTTGGCTGGAAATGCATACTACTTAGATCACACAAAACGTTCACACCCAAGTGAAACGTTTATCTCACGTTCGTACTTCTTTGCACTCGCACGAGCTCCGCGTTCTTGCGTGTTTTTTTTATTTGTTTTCATGCACAATGGTGGCTCAGTCCAGTGTTGCCTGAACACTTTGGGGATTTTACAGTGTTGCTGGTATTTATGCAACTCGTCTATAGTGTGTAGATGTGCGTTCTACGTTCCGCTGCTCGCACGATCGTTCTGCGCACGAGCACTACACTTCCTTCCACGAGTTTGTGTGTAAATCACTAGCATGAACGCTATAGCGTACGCGGGTCTGACCGGAGCGGACCGTAAACGCTCAGCTAAAGGCGTGTAATGGCAGACGCGACCGACAAATTACTTTCCGTGATTCACTTCAATTACTACAATCAATTCGCTTCGTAAAAGATTAATTTTCAAGGCGAAAGCCTTAGATGCCTTACCAAACGTCAAAATTAAGCGTCGGCGGCGTCTGCGTCGTGATAACGAGTGTTGCAACAAACATCACGGGAAGACGTTAGAGATCGTGAAAATTTGTGACGTCGTCATGACGTTACGATGACTTGACATAGTCTGACGTCGTCACATGACGTCGCTTGGTCAGAGGTGCGCCGATCACGGAGGCAGTGCAAAACCACGTTAAGTGCAGAAAGCTTTCGCGGCGAAGCGGGGGATAATCAATACAATCGACTGAGAAGAAAAGAATATAGCTTTGGCCTTCGAGTCGTCTTAGGCGAATGCACAAGGGACCATGTGACTTTTTCACTTGCTTACTCGCAATCTTGACATTTATTGCGTGCAAGCTATGCTGAGTAATTACTCCTGAGTACTCTACTACGGCGCGCCTGATAATCATACCGGGGTTGTGGCACGTTATACTTTATATATTATAACAAAGCTCTAATCGATGACCCCGTATTCAGTGTTACTACTTTACGAAACGTTCATTCGTATGCAATTATTTTGTAATTTTCTTTTTTGCATTACTAACTAAACCTCCTCAACTCTCTTACTCCATGTAACGAGCTGAATGCTAATTAACTGATCTCCTCATTGACACAACCCACGCTCATTATTTTATTCATCCAGCATAAACAGCAATAGAAGCTGCGCCTAACAAGCGAACAGTGTAAGCTTGATGTGCCTGCTCGCAAGATTCATTATATCCGCACGAACGAAGCCCGTTGACTAATTAATTATTCATTACTCCTGCCCCGAGGCAGCGAGAGCTACACGTGCGCCGCACCGAACGGCAAAGCTCATTGTTTGTGTCAAGTTGAAACAATTATGCTAAATAAGCCACGTTTACCTCACCGTTGAGACAACCAACACAGTTTTTAACGTATTTTCTTTCATTTATAGAATTAACATGCTCCTGTTCAAACCGTGCGCGTCTATTACTGCTGACCAATCTGGGCTAATAAAACTGCGGTACATATTTTGTTTAATGGTAGAACAGAAATGAGAAGGTAGGCTACGTTAGAGGACGGCTATTCCAATACGTAGTTAAAGCATTCTAGCTGCCCTGTCCTGTCTGGTTGCTCTCCTTTGCTGTCTTTGTGTTTTTTTTTTCGCGGGTTTCCTCTTCCGATTGCCAATTTCGCCATAAGTAGATGTGCGCATTGCGCGAACGAATGACACGCTAAGTCGAAAGAGAAAAACATAACAACACAAACAAAAGAGACTACACAAAAGAAAGGAAAGCTGTCGATAGCCACAGGCGTTCACGTAAAATGTCAATAAAACACTGTAATACGCGCGAACTAGATGTGCCTTACATGCGGTCCTCTCATCACACTAGCAATACACACAGAGGTCATAAAGTGTTTTGATCAAATCAAGTTGAATTACTGTTCATAGGAAAATACCGCAAAGCTGTCAAGGTACATTATTGTTTAAGGCTTAAAAAGCCTTGGCTCAAGTAGTTCTTGGGCCAGCAGCAGAACTTTATACCTTTAATAAAGGAAAACCTTGAGTGATGTAAAAGAGGACGTAAAACTTCTCACATAGAATTGTTGTAGGCAAAGTATCCATTGTAGCATTAATTGGTATAGAAAACATGGCCTTCCGTTTACGGGACCGCTCCTATGGGAGTTATGGGGCCCTGCCTTTATAACATAACTGATGTACTTATCTTCATGTGAGTAATAAAAGAATTGAATTGATTGATCCAGTTAAGCATATCTATTTTTGATCAACATGGCAATAATGTTGGCTGTAAACGAGGGTTTGGTAATAGCAAATTTTCAAAAAGATTGACATTTTAAAGGAAAAATTCTAAATGTCGAAAAATATAAACGAACATCCTCTGTAAGGGGAAGTTTGTTTTCTTGAGACGTCCGCGTATTATAAACGATTCCGAAGCGGTCGTCTGTCACGAAGACGGCCGCGAAATGGCGTTCTCCCCTCTCGAACGGGTGTTAGGTGACGCGAGAGTTTCGCACTTATTACTTTTTTCTCACCCTCGTGGATCCTTCTACGCAAGTGCATCTCGAGCTTAGAGGAGCACGACGGTCGACTGCTACGCAAAAATAATATAATGTCCGTGAAAAGCAAGAAACAAGCAAAAACAAAAAAGAACGAAATCCCCAAGAGCTGTCAACCGCGACAGTTTGCTCGCTTTGAAGGCGCGCGACGGCTGTCGTTTCGTGACACTTCCTTCCTTCTTCGGTCTTAAAAGTGGCGCTGCCTCGAGTGTGGTAGCCGGCGCAGCTTAGCAGTGCAAACAACACAAAAAAACAAGTAAATGGAAGTCATTGAAGAACAAAAATAAAGGAGCAGTTTTAGAGTAAATAAGCACGAGGGGAGAGCATATCGCTGCGCCTAAAGACTCCGACAGAAGCTCCCATTTTGACGCCTTGGCTTGGTTGGGGTATATATCTCTCTCGGCAGTTATTCCAAATGCTCACTATTTGAAATGTTTGCTGGACTGCCTCCCGCACTACGCCATGAGATGTACGGCTCCGCCTGGTGCAGAGTGTATAAAAGAGTCTACAAACGCGAGTGCTGATTTTACGCAGCATATAGATGTACACAGCGGTCCACTATTAGAGCATTTTAGTTTGACGTTTTTACGCTCCGCTCAGCAGCTAAGCGGAGCGGGGGCGCGAGTGCGCATGCGTCCTCCGCTTAGCCGTAAGCGGGCTAGCGGAGCGAGGCCCACGCTCCGCTTACAGGGAGCCTAAGCGGAGCGCGGACCGTCGCTGCCGTTCCCGCTAGCGAGGGGCGTCATTGTGCGCGCCCTCCCTGACGCGTGCGTCCACTTCCCGCATATTCTAAGATGGCTGCCTCCAGTGCTCAACGTGCTTCCCACGTGCACGGCCGCTTCACGTTCGTCTGCGCAGCGGAAGCCGCGAAAGCGCTTGAGATTAGACGAACATTTGTGCTTACTTCGAGTCGCCGAATTAAGGAAAGGGACGCGAACTACACAAGACGGCACAGATGACGGAAACATCGCTGCCGTGTTGGCGTCCAAACGAATTGCAGTGGATCTGGAATGCTACAGCGCGACTGTACGTGACTATCTTGAAGACGACGCTTTATTTTTTTCCTGAAATTGGCCGGTAACGCATGCGCACGTGTGAATACTGCGTGAACAAGTGAGTAATACATATTTGTGTTACTTTGTAAAAGTGACAAAACTGTTTTTCATTTTTAACGAGGCTGAATTTGGCCAGAGGGCGTTGCAACTGCGAAAGATCCGCTCGGCAGCGGAGAACGGATAACTAAAACCAAAAAGTCGACCGCCGCTCCGCTACAGCTAAGCGGGCCAACTCGGAGCGGAGCGGACCGTAAAAACGTCAAACTAAAATGCTCTATTAAAGGGAACATCTGTGCGCGTGTCGACCAATCGGCGCCACCACCTCCTGGAGGCTGCAACAAGTTTCTCCGCGCAGGCGCAGTAAGGACTGTCGGTTATGCTCTTCCGTTATCCGCTGCCGTCTGCATCCGTGCTTCGAATCCACCCTTTTATTTTTCCTGCGCTGCCCCCTGCCGTTTTGATAGTGACCTGGAAACCGGTATCGCCAGCACGAAAGCCTCCAAGATCGGAGGCGTTTCACGAGTTTTGCGCTAAGGGAGGGGCGCATGCGCCGTGTCATCGAGAAAAAAGGGCGCCGGTTTTGAGCATTGCTAGCCTTGTTTTAGGCATGTATTGACTACTTGATTTTGAGCGTGATCACGTCACATGAGATCTACGTAAATACGACAAGCGGGGCGCCTAAAATGCTACGCACTTGAAAGTACGCGGTCAGTATTCACTCCGTCAGAATTTCCTCGGGGTCTCAATAAAGTTAATTCCCTCTCTCTCTCTTTGACTTTAACGTGTGCTATAAAGCGTGGTGGGAGAGTTAAATAACGACCGGGCGTCACACAATGCGAATCACGTAACTAGTCGGTCGTTTAAAGCTTCCAACCCATTACAAAGGGCTCAACCATATAATTTATCGTCATCAACCGTCGCATCAACAATGTGCACAAAATGCCTTAAAGATGGTACCTCGCTTTAACGCAGAATGACGAATAATTTCGTGATGGGTGCTTCCCAACTTCACAAATATTATGATTTGTGGCGTAGCGGGTACGTTGCTAGTGTACTAGTATTATTAACCACAAGGGAGTTTACTACCGGCTCTACAAATGCTGCTCTTCCAGCTTTCACAGTGAATGTGCTGCGCTTTCGGCGTAGGCCTGGCATTGTTTTAATGATTTTTTTATGATTCAACGTTGTGAACTACGATTTCTTGGCAATTCTCCCTGAGTGGGTATGTGCCATAGTACTATGTTGAAGGAAAACCAGACAAGCAAACAAACAAACAAACAAACAAACAAACAAACAAACAAACAAACAAACAAACAAACAAACAAACAAACAAACAAACAAACAAACAAACAGGCTCCGGTCCGCCATTGTCTCAGCCATTCTTTCTGCTTGTACATATCTGTAAATATACGTTTTCTTGTAACAGTATGCACTCTATTGTGAGACCGGTTTATAGGTCGGAGGTCGACCGGAAGTCAATACTTGAGAAGAAAATTTATTACTCGCTGCTCATGCCACTAAATAAATCAAAGCCAGTTCCAACCCAAGTGAGAGCTGCATGAACTGCGGAGCTTGGATTCGACTGTGTTTCCCTTGTGTTTGTGTACTCTTTTTTTTTCTTTTTTTTGTTCTTTTCTTGTGCTTATCTGCTCTTTTCTGTTTCTTGCGTGTGATTATGTGGTATTTTATATCATTTTCTGTTCTTTTCAATGATTATCTGATTTGTTTCGCGATTACCTCTTTCCTGTTCTGTGGTGCCCTTCTATTATTTTTCCTCTTGCTGCCCCGAGCGCGGTGCAGCTAACTCACGACGCTGGCGTTTTGCCTCCGCTTCTCTCTCCTGCAGATTTTGCTAAGAGAAAGAGCTCGGTAAAATGCCATCTTTATTCCAGCTAAATAACTGAACATTATTATACGTTTTCCTGCTCTTCCTTTCACAACGTTTTAAAGAATGAATTTTCTTGTATTTCTGCATCAATAAGAATACGTTTCCTTGATTCGTCTGCGTGACGTAGGGTTAAGAAAAAGTTGATGTAGGGTTAAGAAAAACTCACAGGGTCCCTTGCGCAATCGCCTAAGACGACTGGAAGTGGAAAGGAACCTTCTTTTTCTTCTCAGTCAATAAATATAACACCCCTCCTCCCCCCCCCCCCTAAAAAAAAAAAAGAAAGCTTTCTACCCCGAACGTGGTTTTGCACTGCCTTCAGGATTGGAGGCATTGCAAGCTTTCTGTGGCTCACCTGGTTTGCACTGCATCCGTGATCGCCCCACATTTGACCAAGCGACGATGTCGCGTGATGACGTCATCATGTGACATCACGTCATGTAAAGTCACTGTGACGTAATTATGACTCGTCCCAAATTTTAACGACCTCCGACGTCATGATGACCTTATCAGGTGACGATAACTTTTTTACCACTCGCGTCGACGCCGACGATGACAGTCGCTTTTCTCGTTTCATGAGGCATCTAAGGCTTTCGCCTTAGTAATCCTAAGAAACTATATGTGGAACAGAAACAAAGTGATATAGAGGCCCGTCTCGACTTGCAGTGAGGCACATACGCCCAACAATGACCTCCTCACCGCCTGGTACATAGACGCAGAACCGTGCTCCAGCAGGAGATACAGTTCGCCCGTACTTTACCCTCTATTGTCTAACTGATCACGTAGCGCAAAATTTGACACTGCACAAGAGAAGGGACGAAGGCGAGCGCTTCTCTTGTCCAGTGTCAAATTTCGCGCTACGTGATCAGTTATGCGTTACCAGCATGCCCAAATTCGGCCTACACCGTTTGGCCTACACCGTTCGGCCTACACCGTTAAATCGGCCTACACCGTTTGGCACTATGCCCAGTGGATTCTTTTCTCACGTAGTCGGTAGGAGCTTCCTTCGGCCAGTGAGAACAATGCCTTCTTTTTCTTCTTCTGCTTCCGATGTGCCCACTACTAAAGAGTCCTTAACGACAATTCGCCGTCTTCTTCTTGTTCTTCGGGGCAGCTCTTTTGTTTCCGAATGCGCCTATCTACTGGTGACGCTGTGTCCCAATGGAACGACGTTTATCTCTCTATCACCGTTCTATTGTACCTGACAACCCAGGACGACGCGCGGATTTGCAAGTCGCATATGAAGCACCGATGGCTCTCGCTTGCGAAACAAGGGAGCCGAGTCAGCATCCCTGCAACAGCTTCCGTGGAGACACGTTTTACTTTCCTGTTATGAACAACTCCTATGAAAGAGTGAAGTTTGCGGTCTTACATACAGAACGCTGTTTTCGGATGGCCTCGGCATAGCCCCTATTCAGCGTTCGTCCGCATCTGCAAGGGTCACGTGGTAGGCGCATCCCGCGACAACCGAAAGGGCCTCATTAGCATCGAAGTTTCGAAAACTGTGATTTCCCTGATCTGTTCGATGTTGCGTGTGTTCTTACGTTTTGTCTTAGCGAGGCCTCTAAGGCGACAGCCTTAGATGAGTTATAAAACGCAGAACTTGACCGTCGGCGTCAGCAGCATCACCACGAGATATGAAAAAAATCATCACGTCATGACATCACTACACGACGTCGTCATGATGCCACAGATGCCAGAATTTTCGACGTCACCATGACGTCACATGACGTGACGTCGCATGGTGGCGTCATGACAAGAAATTGTCACTTGGTCACAGGTGCGCCAATCATGGAGGCAGTGCAAAGTCACGTTAGGTGCGAAAACCTTCCGGAAGGGGTGAGGAGGAGTGGTCAAGAGGGGTACTGCATCGGCTGAGAGGAAGGAGATGGATTTTTCCTTGAAGTCGTCTTAGGTGACTGCATCGAAGACCCTGATAGTTTTTCAAATATTTCAACGAAGCCCTAATAGAAAGTGCTATACTTTGGTATTTTTGTGTCTCCGGTACACGCATTCATACAATACAGATGTATTTGCAGTTAGAAACAGTGGATGTGTAGTCCAGCAGTGTAAGCATTCGACTTCGGATGGTGGGTACGAACCCAGCACTGCCAAGGAACTTTTAATTAGCTTTAAGGATTCATAATTTTATATATAACGATGACCAATTTACGTGACAGAGGGGCGTGTTTAAGAGTGTTAGACGAACTTGAAGGTGCTCTACTAAAGGAGAGTGCTCAACTGCCCCTTTCGAAAATCACAATGCAAATATGACCATCGCACACACCCACTACTGCTGCTGGAGCCACGATGTCCTATTCGCAAGACAACATGTTATCAAACACAGCCGCAGTAGTTACTCTGGCGAGCTTTGCAAATGTCTTACTAATCACACTCGAAGATATGATCAATCAGAATCGCAGCACTCATTTCATGATCCTGATTATGCTCTACAAAAGCCTTTTAGTTTTACTTGTCCCCGGCAAGATCTAAAAGGCGCTCTGCTATTTACTATTTGGTTGTAATCAGTGCAGTTTAATAACTAGATCACGTCGGTCGTTGTGAATGCTAAAATTCCCGCAGTCTACCCGCGTAGTACCAACGCCTCCTATATATTCGCAATGCCCACGAACTATAGGTGGCGCGCCGTGCTTTTCAAGATGGCGCCAGGAGGAGGGTCAACCCGTTTGTTAGCATAGGAACAGATAGGACGTGCGGACGTACGGCCCGTGCCACTATGCCACTATCACCGGATGAAGTCATGAGCCGCGCTCAATTGGATATGAGACTAAAATACTTTCCCAAACCATGAAAGTACCCCCCCCCCCCCACCTAATTATTTGCTGTGGTGTGAAAGGTTATATTTCAGCTCCGTTACCGTGCATAACGATGCTTTGCGAAATCCTGTGCGTGCTACATAAAACTGCATGAACTAAAATTGACGTATGAGCTGAACGGCACACCGAGGTAGCCCGTACCGAGCCTGCCTGACGGATTTGCCGCAGTAGTAGGCCGCCAGCGAGTAGCGTCATCGCTGCAGCACGGGACCGCACGTTTAACGTGGTTATGGTTTGCAAACATAATACGCGCCGTCATTACTTGTGCAGTCGAGAACGCGGTATTACGTCTTCAAGGGAACACGAGCATTTAACATCCCATTCAGTAGCGCTTGTGTCACAGCCATGCTGAGACTCTAGCCGTGTGCGATTCACTTCACTCGCATGTTGCAGATTCGATCAGCCCGATCCAAACGTGAATATCGAAAAGAATGCACACGTATGCTTTTCGCAACGTCGAAGAAGTTAGCCGAGAGGCGTGGATTGTGGCCGTGACTGCACGTTCCATCGCTCTAACCATTTCGCTTCGCTGGTCGACTTCGAGCGTGTTGGCGATGCGGCGCTCCATAATATCCACAATAATTGTGATACATGCAATGCACATTGCACAAGAGGAACTATGCTTTTATTCTGATCTCGCTCAAGGATATTATACATTAAATACAATCAAAGTGACTTACGAGCGTGAAAGAACATTAACGCACGAGGGGACGTGAAGTGCAACTCGCTCCTCGGGAGTTCTGCTGATCGTTCACCGTCGCTGTCACAGCTGTCACTCTCGGTGCTTTCACAGTCTTCAATTTCCAGTGAAAAATCCTCGTCGTCAAGATGGTTTCTCTCAACAACACTGCAGAAAGCAATCCGAAGAAATTCCTCCGCCGAACGACTGCGACCACTCCGCGTCACCACGTTTACAATTAGAGAGACGTCTGGGCGCGAAGAACATTATGCTCTCGGATCGGTCAACGAGCAAATTGCTTGCAGTGTGCTGCCACCTATCAACAAACGTACAAAAACAAGCGGCGCAGCGCTGGCTATGAAACCAACACCCCAACACCAACACACTGGCGAAGGACGGTGTGGAAAGCGTTCGCTCCACGAAAGGCGTGGAGCAGACGCGTCCTCGGATGATTGAAACGTCGCTCGCACGATTAGTAACAGCGCTTTGCTTGCAAAGGATAGAGGCCCTATTTTAATGTATCGACAACTTGAGATCGCTGAGTTTTACAAGAGCACATCGCGAGCCTGCGCGACCTCCCGCGTACAGTGTTATGGGATTCATGCTCTACAAGAAACGCTGACCAATGCTATATGCAAGTAAAACAGGGTGAGATTCAACTGAATATGTCAGACGATAACATTTAACTAACCTACGTGGCTACAGAAAGCCTCGCGAAGCTGATAGTATGCGTACGCTGTGGGCTAGCATTGAAAGCGCGAGTTGCCACGTATTTTCACGAAAACTTCGCGTCTCGCAAGAACGAATCAGATTTCTCATGTCACGGAGGGCCCGGTTTGTTCACTGATGCAGGGAACATGCAAAGCCGTAGTGTTCCTTCCTTGCCAATGCGTTAACACTGAGGTTAGCACAGCCGAACAAGGGAGCGACTGCGTAGTGCTGCCATTTTATCGTCTACTAACCCTCCTCGAGAGGACGCTCCTTAATTCCGCTTGGCGGCGCGACAGTCTATGGGCATTGCGAATAGGAGGCGTTGGTAGTACACATATATTAGGGGCGAAGCTCCTTAAGGCGGCACCCGTTCGTCCCTCGTAGTCGTAGTCGTATAGTAGTCGTAGTGCGTAACCAGTCTTACGCTTTGACGTCCAAGGTGGTGCCGGTGGGAGATTTTTCCTGTGCGTTGTTGAACAATAAAAAATTCGCAGCGTGCGCGTTAACTAAAAGCCGAATTCTTCTGTCTCTCATTCCCCATTAGCAGCCAATGGCATGTTGCAGTAGGAAACGTTAGTAGAAGTAGAAGTGTAAGTGTTAGCTAAAAGCCGACTTCTTCTGTCTCTCATTCCCATTAGCAGCCATTGTTTACCTCCAAGGTAGTGCCTGGTGTTATGCCAGGGCTCCCAACCCAAACTTCCTTGCTTCGACAAGGCATTCAAGCTGGTAAAACGTCTGACGCAACCAGCGTCAACACCCGCTGATGCAACGAGGCGGGAGTCTTACGCAATCCCCGGTAACTCCGGCGATGCGTCTGACGCAACCAGCGTCAACACCAGCTGATGCAACGAGGCGGGAGCCTTACGCAATCCCCGGCAACTCCGGCGCTGCGCCTGACGCAACCGACGGAAATCTCTCTCGCAACGTGCGGCAAGCCCTCCTCCCCGCGGATCCGGTTCGAGCCAGCGACCAACGGCGGTTCCTGATTGGAGGCTTCGCACTACTGGCTGATGCAAGCGATCGCCCAGGGCTATAAAAGAACCAAGCTGCGCGGAGACAGAGACACAGAGAGACAGGAGACAGCGAACGAAGAAGTCCCGGGTCGTCGTCGCACCGCTGTGCGAGCCCAATAAGCTGTCGGCCCCAGCGCCGAATATGTAACGCCTCTGTATATATGTATATAAATTTGCCTTAACTCACCGTCGCCTTGATCGCTCCGTCTATCAGCTCTGCGCAGAAGCAGTCGCAAACTGAGACACCCGTTTCCCAACAGTGGTGGCAGCGGTGGGATCGGCCGGCGTCAGCTACCTCGATGCGGTGAGTGCCTGATGTTTTCCCTTCAGTTCACCAGACTTCTCTAGCACAGGTTATCGTAGTTTAGAGAAGGTTGTGTGAAGCATTGGAGTGAGCTTTGATTGTTTCGAGCCAAGTCGGAGCGCTTTGAAACCAAAGTTAATGCGGAGGGCGTAAACACGGCAGGTTGAGAATTGCTTGCGTGTCTTTCTAGTAGACTTATAGGGGATACGGCAAGTAGATTCTAACGAGGGCAAATAGCAAGAGGCTAGTGTGAACGATGGAGAACCTTAAAGTGAAGGAACTCATCGAAATTTGTGAAGAACTCGGCCTTACTCTGGGCCGTGCGAAGCGAAAGCAAGCGATCCTTGAGATCATGCAGAAGGAGGGAGTAACGGCTGAGGAAGTCGATGAGGCCTGGGCGGATATCAAAGAACGCCGCGAGGAGGCCGAAAGACGAGAACGAGAACTTCGTGAGCGTGAAGAGGCGGAAAGGCAAGAACGGCGCGAGCGCGAGGAGGCCGAGAGACGAGAACTTCGTGAGCGTGAAGAGGCGGAAAGGCGAGAACGCCGTGAGCGCGAGGAAGCCGAAAGACAAGAACGCCGCGAGCGTGAGGAACGCGAAGAGCGCCTCGAGATGAAAAGACTGGAATTGGCACTCCGTCAGTGTTCGCAAGCGCCTAACGTAGCTTCTGCGACGGTTCAGGCTAGTGGACATAGAATTCGGGACCAACTGCCACCGTTCGTAGTGGGCGAGGACATGGCGAAGTATCTCGTAAAGTTCGAACATGTCTGCGATAGAAATGGCATCCAGCGGTCTCTTTGGGCACAGAACCTGTTAGCTCTGCTTCCCGGAGAAGTATCCGACGTGATAACGTGTTTGTCGAGGGAGGCGTTTGAGAGCTATGACGAGGTTAAGGAGGCCCTGTTGAGAAGATATAAATTGTCACCCGAGGCTTTCCGGCAAAGGTTCCGGTATGCAAAAAGGGGGAATGAGTCACACGTTGACTTCGCGTTTCGTCTTAAAGCCGATTTAATTGAATGGCTCAAGGGCGAAGATGTCTATGACGATCGCGATAAAGTGGTAGAGTGCATAGCATTGGAGCAATTCTACCGCTGTATCGAAGATGATGTCAAGCTTTGGCTGCAGGATAAGCTTGGAGAAGTACAGCTAAACAAGGCAGCAGAGTTAGCTGAAGAGTACTACACTCGTAGAAACTTGCACAGTAGGGCCGTGCGTGTTGAAAAAGCTGAGAGAAAAGAGGGCTTTTCAAAAAAACCTGATGACCGAAAACCTGCTCCGCACCGTAATTTCAGAAAAGACCCGTCTTTTACGAAGGAGACTGTTAGGGAAGGGCAAACGGAAGCGCAGGAGTCGAGTGAGCTTCCCAAAGAGCGCACTGATACTACACGGGCGTTTGAGTCACGGAAGCCGCTAATATGTTACAATTGCAAAAAAGAAGGGCACATCGCGGTAAATTGTAAACAAAAGGTTGCTTTCGCAACGATCCGTGAATCAGAAAAGAACATGCGGTTGTTAGGACCGTATATTCAGGAGATTAGCGTCAATGGGAAAACGTGTCGAGCACTTCGAGACTCAGCGGCAACTATGGACGTTGTCCATCCTTCATTAGTGTCTCCGAACGACTTGACAGGAGAATGCGCATGGATCAGGCAGGTCGCCGAGGAGCAGAGCACTTACTTACCGATCGCTACGGTGATCATTGAAGGCTCTTTCGGTAAGCTTCACACCGAAGCGGCTGTGTCTGCTGCTCTCCCAGATTGTTTTCCTTATCTTTTTTCGAACAACTCGGAGCAGCTTCTCAAAGAGCAGGGTAAATCGATCTTTCCCAGCGTTGCGTACATGGCCCTCACGCGATCGCAAGCGCGGAAGCTTTCACAGGAACTTGATCTCGTTCCATGTAGTACGCCACCACCGGCAAAAGTGGCCGAGCTGCGTGACCTTGGCAGCGAGTCGAGCGAGCCTCGGACAGAAAACTCTCGGGGTGGGTTACTCGAGCCGCCGGCAGCTGAAGCGGGTAGCGTCGTCTCCGTCGGCGGAGAAACCGAAGTGGCGCCGTTGGGCGAAGCGGGCAATACGCTCAAGCCTGTAGCTGAAAGTTGGTGTGAGCTGTCGAGGGTTGATCGAGCGACGCTCATTCGAGAGCAGCGTGAAGACATCTCGATAAAAACGGAACGCGTAAAAGTGAGAGTAAAGAAAAAGAATGCTTCAGAGGAGGAAGGAGCACAAATTCTGACTTCTAGCGATGTAAGCGAAAGGGGTTCAGAGGTGATGTTGGAACAGTTGAACCTGGAGCCAAGGTTAAGTCAAGTCCAGAAGGAGGACTTGAGGAGGATTGTTTCTGAGTTTAAAGACGTGTTTTCCAGCCGTCCCGGAAAAACGACGGTTAATAAGCACGACATCGAGCTAACATGTGAGGAACCAATCCGTAGTAAGCCATATCGATGTTCCCCTGTGCAGAAGCAGATCATGAAAGAGGAAATCGATAGAATGCTTGAATTGGGAGTCATAATACCGGGCGAGAGTGACTATACATCTCCTCTAATATTGGTTCAAGTGCCGGGAAAGGATCCTAGGCCATGCATCGATTATCGGCGCCTTAACGCCATAACTCGAGACCAGACCTATCCGATACCAAATCTAGAGGAAAGGGTGGAAACAGTGTCAAAGTCAAACTACATTTCCACGCTAGACCTCGTGCGAGGTTATTGGCAGGTCCTTCTTACCGAGCGTGCTAGCCGCTACGCCGCGTTCGTTTCTCCATTCGGAACGTATCGTCCCCTTATGCTGAGTTTTGGACTGAAAAATGCGCCTTATTGCTTTTCGGGTCTAATGGACCGCGTTCTTAATGGCCTGTCCGAGTTCGCACTGCCGTATCTCGACGATGTCGCCATCTTCTCGAACACCTGGGAAGAACACGTCGAACATTTACGAGTCGTGCTGAACAAGTTGAAAGAAGCGGGTCTTACAGCGAAACCTGCTAAATGTCACCTAGGATGCGGCGAGGTGTCTTACCTGGGACACGTTGTGGGGCGTGGCCGGCGTCGACCTTCAGAGATCAAGGTAGCCGCCGTCGTGAACTACCCCCGACCAACCACCAAGTCTGAGATAAGGGCTTTCTTTGGGCTAGCGGGATACTATCAGCATTATGTGCAAAACTACTCTACCATTGTCAGCCCTCTAACTGACGCACTTCGAAAGTCGGAGCCAGTTAAAGTGACATGGGACTCGGAGAAAGAGAATGCGTTTTGCAAGCTTAAACAAGCCTTAAGCGAAAAACCCGTTCTCATGGCGCCTGACTTTTCCAAGGGCTTTATCATTCAGTGCGACGCGAGTGATCGCGGAATGGGAGCTATATTGTGCCAGGAAGATGACACTGGTCACGAAAGACCAGTTTTGTATTTAAGCCGAAAACTGAGCTGCAGGGAAGAGGCATATAGTACCTCTGAAAAGGAATGTGCCTGCCTCGTGTGGGCCGTTCAAAAGCTGGCCTGTTACGTCTCCGGTTCCAAGTTTGTGGTCGAAACGGACCACTGTCCTCTAACCTGGTTGAATAACATGTCGTCCAAAAGCGGCCGGTTATTAAGGTGGAGCATGATACTCCAACAGCACAACTTGAACGTTCGTTACAAGAAAGGAAAGCTAAACGCGAACGCAGACGCACTGAGTCGCGCGTTCTAATCAGTGCCGTCTTCGGCTATCCTTTCGGTTTTCGCTGGCAAATTGGGGCAAAATTTTGTCCTCATTGCGGCCTCAGCTGAGCGCTTCCGTCCTGAGTGATCTCAAGGGGCCAAGATTATTTTGAATTCTGTTTCATTGCGTTTGTTACACGTGTAATATTTTGAGTTCTGTTTTTAAGAGTTTTGGTGTCTCACATGTGCCTCTTGATATAGAGGGAACAAAATTTCGACATAAAGGTAGCTAGGAATATATTATTCTATTTAGGTCTGGTGTTCTGTGGGGTGACCGAGGGCACTTGCTTGTGCCGTGTGTTGTCTGTTGTCGGACCGTTCTTGACAAGTTGCAGAACGATCAAAAAGTGCTGATACGAAAGATAGTCAGAAGAGACGAGCAAAGCAAGTCGACACATCTTGGCGACAAGCCACTGGAGCCGGGATCCGGCCTGGTGACTGGGATCTGTTCACGGAACGAAGCGTGGAGCCGAATGTCCCCATGGCCCTGGAGGTGAACCTGGATGGACCTGGCGAACGAGCGCGCCCGGCATCCGAGCCACGTGGAAGCAGCTCGTCTTTCCGGCGCATTGTCTGGCGGCGGGGGTGCTGTTATGCCAGGGCTCCCAACCCAAACTTCCTTGCTTCGACAAGGCATTCAAGCTGGTAAAACGTCTGACGCAACCAGCGTCAACACCCGCTGATGCAACGAGGCGGGAGTCTTACGCAATCCCCGGTAACTCCGGCGATGCGTCTGACGCAACCAGCGTCTACACCAGCTGATGCAACGAGGCGGGAGCCTTACGCAATCCCCGGCAACTCCGGCGCTGCGCCTGACGCAACCGACGGAAATCTCTCCCGCAACGTGCGGCAAGCCCTCCTCCCCGCGGATCCGGTTCGAGCCAGCGACCAACGGCGGTTCCTGATTGGAGGCTTCGCACTACTGGCTGATGCAAGCGATCGCCCAGGGCTATAAAAGAACCAAGCTGCGCGGAGACAGAGAGACAGGAGACAGCGAACGAAGAAGTCCCGGGTCGTCGTCGCACCGCTGTGCGAGCCCAATAAGCTGTCGGCCCCAGCGCCGAATATGTAACGCCTCTGTATATATGTATATAAATTTGCCTTAACTCACCGTCGCCTTGATCGCTCCGTCTATCAGCTCTGCGCAGAAGCAGTCGCAAACTGAGACACCCGTTTCCCAACACTGGTGAGATTTCTCCTGTGCGTGATTAAACAATAAAAATTTTGTTCAAAACGCCGTTGATTGATGAAATAAACCAACGAAAGACGCCAGATGTTTTGTAAAAGCAAAACGAAAGAACGCCAGATGTTTCTAAAGCAAAACGAAAAGACGCCAGCTGCTTAACGAAAGACGCCAGATTTTTCTAAAGCAATGGTTTTCTAAACAATGAAAATTCACAGCGTACATGTAAAATTAAAGTGAGCTGCAAGTCGTCATAACTCATCGAACCTTTAGTATAAACGCGCCCGATCTCACGTCGGTGATGATGTACTGGGCAGAATTCACGGAAGATTCACGGTTTACCGATGAACCTCCGCAGCTTCGCCAACTCATCATCATTCACAACAACCGTACTTTATTATATTGCAGGCCAATGGGCCTTGGCCGGGACCAACGAAAAATTCGTATCACCCCGAAATTCGTATTAGCTGTGATCGTATCACCGAGGTTTCACTGTATTTTTTTTTAAATTGGTTCCTTACGAGCTGAGACAAACCAGCGCGAAACCATGATGCGAGGAGGCGAGCTTGAAACCCTTGCCCCTCGTGTCGTGTAGCCTTCGCAAGCCAAATCGCTTCCCTACCCTCTTCTTCATCGGAGCCGGAGGATCACATGATGCATACGCATCAACACGTTATGCGTACACGCAAGATCACGTGCGCATAACGTGCCCGACCCAGCCCGAGTACGCGAGCAGTGTTGTATTGTGTCGGCGTTCTCTGTGGTGTACTGCCTGTTTTCTGCAGGATGCATCCCTCGGTGCGCGCAGATTTTCGCGAGGCTGGCACGGAACATGGATCCTTACCGTGACACACTGCGTCGCGCCGCTTAAACTGCTGTCGGGGACGATGCCGGACGGATATTTATGTATAGTCGGGAGGATAAATGAGCCTAGTTAACGCTGGAACGCAATAGAAAATTTCACAGTTTCGTTTCCAGGGCTGGCGCCTACATGACGCGGATACGGCGAGAACACGAACGCATACGAAGCGAAACGGAGGCAGATAAGTCTCGCATCTCGCTGCGATTCCAAGTACAAAAATGAAAAAAAAAACGCAGGGATTACGTTTGTGTGTTTTATTTCTTTCAAGTTTCATTGACATACCCAAGCAACAAATGACACAATCTACGCATTAGGCGTAGAATAGTTCTCACGTGCTACTGTGAGTGCTACTGTGAGTCACGTGGTACTGTGAGCGACGTCAGAGCACCGATGTCTACGTAGAGGAGCGATGTCAGAGCACAGATAACTGCGTAGGGCCATTCAATGTTCTACGTCATGCCCTCTATTTTGGGGCGTGCGCTCTTGATATGAAGGGCAAGCGGCGTTCAGATTGAAATTTGACCTCTTACCCCTGCGCATGCTGTTGTCAATCTTTGCAGACGTGATCGTGTGCGCCCATTGTATGTATTGCCCTTGTCAGCTCGAAATGGTCAAACTTGGTGAGGGACCCTCTAAGGCAAAAAAGCCTTGGTTGCCTCACCAACCGCCAAAAGTGATCATCGGCGGCCTCAGATCTGTGACGTCACCATGACGTCACAGATTGTCAAAATTTGTGACGTCACCATGATCCCAGATACCGTGATGTTGCAAGGGGACGCGATCACACCTCATCATCGCTAGATCACAGGTGTGCGGATCACGGAGGCAGTGCAAAACCAGTTGACGTGCAGAAAGCTTTCGGAGAGGGAGCAGGGGGTGGCGTAACCAATACATCGATTGATAAAAGGATCGCTTTCGGCCGTCAAGTGGTCTTAGGCGCATGCATAAAGGACCTTGTGAGTTCTTCCATAGCTATGAAACATTTCAACGAAGCCTTTATATAAAGTGGTCTGCTTTTGCATTTTTGTGCCACCGGCACAACACATTCGTATGCTTCAGATGTATACACACTCTGAAACCGTGGTGTACTCCAGTGGCTAAGACACTCGCCCTTGTATCATGGGAACAAACACGGATGAATAAAAAAATGCTCGCGCGGCAATTACGCCTCGAAAGAGCGAACAAGAATCCGCCATGTTGCCTGCGGCAAGATAAAATGTTAGGGCGTTTTCCTCACGCCGTACCAGTTGAATATTTTGAATATTTTGGTACAGATAGTGTTTGACATGTGCCTTTGTGTTATAAGTTCCCTTAATAAGACCCAAAGTCTGCGCAAATTTTGTTGGATATAAAGTCATCAACAGTCATATCAATGGGTTACACTAGTCGGAATATGGATTTGTTATTTTATAATTAGCCCGAGGTTTACATTAACAGAGCAAACCCATTTTATTTTTAAGCGGGCACCATCGGAAAACAGCATGATTCCTATGAAAACCAGAGCAAACTGTGGCCAAGGGTCGGTTTCTTCGTATACCTCCCATAGGACGCGAAATTCAAACGCTCCGCCGACGCAAGCGCCGACAGCGCCGAGAGCGCTATTGAGTTACGCCCCTTGCAGAAGGCCGCCAAGCTCAAAGGGCGATGACGTAGCGATTACGTTGCTTACGTCGTCAGGGCAACAGTAACAACAGCCGCTCGCCTCCACCCCCTCTTCCTCCCTCTCCGCGCGCCGTTTTCTTTCTATTTTTTTTTGTGCGCTTGCTTTTCCTCCTCTCCCATGCCGCGCACCGTTTTTTATTTTGTACGCTTGCTTTTTCTCCTCTCCTATGACCCGCGCCGGGATTTTTTTTTTTTTTTGTTCGCGTGCGCTCGCGCGCGTGCTGTGCTTGGCCGCGCATTCGCGTTTGCCCGCAGCCAGCATGTGCTGGAGCATAAAGGATGAATCCACCTACAAGATTTCTGTTACCTCTTTTTATTGTTGTTTCCGAAACTCAAGATTTGCATGTAATGGGGCGCGATACAAGTTCAGGAGAAGAAAAGAAGGGAAGAATTCACAGTGTGTGCATGACTAAACACAAAAGTTCATTGTAAAATTTAGAAATTAAAAAATCGAACACATTGGAAAGTGTAGGCCCTTTGACGTACACACATATAAGAAACACGATTTTCATTTGGTGCAATACCGAGCAAAGTGCAGAGGAGCCTCTGATGAGAGGTAATCATGTAGTTTAAAGAAATGTCAGTGCATGACAAAAACATAACGAAGCGCAAAATATGTAAATATGAAATAATATTGCAATGATTTACTTATTAACCATTGAAATGATACGAAACACAAAACAACCACTTAGATATTTGCTCAGATTTTGCACAAATATACATGAAATGCTAGACAGCTTCACCAGATAAACAAAATGAAAAAGATAAGATTTAGCACAGTAAGTAGTACATTGCGCTAAAAAGAGCAAGATACAATATATGGTACTTGAACACTACTTGAAAGTTAGTTGGTGGCAACGGGATGCAGGCCATGGTCAGTTTATGCAGCAGCACATGACATTCGAAGAAAAGCGTATTACTCAACGACCAGGTGAAATAAGCCTATACGCAGCTTTTCTTTCACCGCGAATACAATGCCTAGCTGAATATAACGCCACTGAAGGGAGGACGTCATGTTGGGTACACTGAGCACTTCATTGTGATAAACACAAACAGTAAAATTCTGCATACAGGACATGTCTCATGCCTACACATGAATCCTTAGTGCGGTTTTTCCATAGGCAATAACAGAGACAATATATAAAAACACAAGCTACTTCTTCAGCCGTAAGTACATAGCATATTCACGCACCGAGAAGAAGCACTGGGGGTAGGGTAGAAAGCTGGTCCACTTGAGTTGCGGATCGAGACTTCGCAGAGCGCTGATTCTACAGCTGTTAACCCCTCCTTGGGCAAACGCATCAGTTCTTGCTTTCTCGAATACTCCGAAAACGTTTCCGTCCTGAAATAAAGCAATTGAAAACTATTAATTCCAACGATACAAATTACGCAGTCGCATGAGGCAAACGTAGTCTCGTCGTCTCGGCTCAGTGCAAGCTGCGATACATTAGGCAGTTTTAGAATAGCGTACGCTATTTTAGCGTTTGCGGCTCGCTATTTCCGTCACTACGGGAGCCCGCAAGCGGTTAGCGTACGACGCATGACAGTTGCGCGAAAAGCCAACGCAAAGCTTTTCGTACGCTATTGGAACGCGTATTTAAACGATGGCGAGTGATAAACAGGCAAAAAAAGCAAAACGCACTTCCATCACGCAGTTCTGTCATAGACGCAAAAGTTAAACTATGAGCCTCAAGTTCTTTAACTTCATTCCTTCT
The DNA here is from genome assembly GCF_013339695.2 of Rhipicephalus sanguineus. Classification (NCBI taxonomy): domain Eukaryota; kingdom Metazoa; phylum Arthropoda; class Arachnida; order Ixodida; family Ixodidae; genus Rhipicephalus; species Rhipicephalus sanguineus. The sequence goes on along the minus strand of NC_051185.1, from coordinate 28,269,372 downwards.
AGGAACAGCGATATTAACTGCAACATCGTACTTTTCACGATTCAGCCGTAATTAAAAAAACAATAACTGTGTTGTCCAACTGCAATTCGTAAATGTGTGGCTGCGAACGCAAGCCGCATGCTCACCTTTAGTTTTTCGGAACCTCGAAGAATCTTGCGGAACTCGGTCGGTCTTGAAGTATCCGTGCACCGTTCCATGATGTACGAATGGTGCGTGCCGTTAACCACCACGGCGGCAAGAGCGCACAACACGCAAACACCACGAAAACTCCACACGCCGGCCAAAGCTCGCTTCATGTAACGGAACATCACGAAACTTCATATCAAGGCCGGCGACTAGGACGGGCTCCTGTATGGCGGCGACGGAGCACGGCTGACATAACGACCACTCCGATAAGTCTCAAGAGCGAACAATGACCCGCTAACCACAACGGGAGACTTGCAGGTGTCCGCCAAGCATAGCCTCCCTGCACGGCCAGCCTGGTGCCCGCTCTCAGCATTCGCTTCATGCTACAACGGAACTTTCGAGGAATTCAAAACTAGCGTCGCGGCGCGCGCGCGGCCTCCGCGGCCGGCGCGGGGTGCACGGCTTTGCCGGCACGGCGGCAGGCTGCCATTGGCTGCTTTAATTTTGAATCTCCATGAACACTAGCGCCAATTTCACCTTCAGTTACGGCCCCTTTTAAAAGGCCGCCGAACTAGCAAATTATTCAAGATGGTGTCGGTGACGTCATCATGACGTAATTCTTTGGGACGCTGGAGCGGCAGTGTTTCCGGGTATTGCTGTGGCTTCACCTTGGCCGGTAATGCATTAGGGAGCTTCAACTCCAGCTTCTTTTTGTAAACTGCTCTTGACACAAGCCCAGCACCACCGAAAAGCTTGCTTTGTTTTGAACACTTATCATAGTGCTGATCAATTTACAAGACAGAGCGACGGACAGACAATTCTCTCGTTAAATCGGCATAAACATGATTCAAAGAATGTGAAAACACAATAGCAGCCCACGGATAGCTCACTGCCAATGGAGCCAAATCCTCATTCAGAAAGGCCACATGTTACTAAACACAGCCGCAACAATTACTCTGGTAAACATTGCAAATGTCTGACTAATAATACTCGAAGGTATGGTCAGTCAGAATCGCACAACTGTCCTTAGGATTCTGATAACTCTCTACAAAAGCCTCTTAGTTTTGTCTCCGGCAAGTATCAAAAGGCGCCTTGCCTTTTCATGCTATGTAGTTGTAATCCTTGCAGTTAACTGGATCACGTCAGTCGTCTTGATTGCCAAGATTCCTGAACTCTCCCTGCGTTGTACAAATAATATATTATTGAGGCGCAAGCCTTGAATTCCTTGGATGCCTCACTGCAATATTGCGGTCTGACCGGGTATCTTAGTTCAAATAATAGTTGCTGTCCAGCTTTTGTTAGACGTCATGATGACGTTATCAGTTTACGATGATTTTAGATCCGAAGTATCTTATGGCGGAGTTCAATCCGGTGGTGGTGGTGGTGGTGTGCGGCGTGACCACCCTTACTGCGCATGCGCATACCCTCTCCACTCCCCCTCTCCCTCCCCCTCTCACTCTCTCTCTCCCCTTCCCACTCTCCACGTTCCCTCTCCCCTCCCCCTCTCCACTTCCCCTCTTCCCTTTCCCATCTCCACTTCCCTCTCCCCTCCCCTCTCCCATTTACACTCTCCACATTCCCTCTCCCCTCCCCCTCTCCCCTTTCCACTCTCCCCTCCCCCTTTCCACTCTACCTCTGAAAAGCGGGCTAGGCTGGCTAGACATGCCGAAATTCTCTCCTGTGCAACGCCGTGATGAGCACAAGCGCATGCGCGTCCCCTTCCCCTCTCTCTCCTACGCTGCCCCCCTCTCGCACGCCTGCCCACTGCGTTTCCCGCTCGCCCTGTGAGAATTAACGGCCAGGCTAGAGGGAAGACAACACGCGCGTAGCGTTCCTCTTCGCGTTCCACGACGCGAGGTCGGTAGCATGCCCAAAGAACGACAACGGAACGCGATCGTGCAAATGCTCCGGCTTCGCATCGCCTCATGGTCCCCTTTAGCGGGAAATGGTGTAATTTTTTCGTTTTAAATTCGAATGCATTTCTTAGTCGGGCTATGTACGGCATCCGGCGTTGTCCGCGCGCCTCTCCGCTCTCACTCCCTGTCCCACAGCAACAGCTGCGGGCGCGCGCGCTTATCCTCGCCCCTAGCAACCGGAGCAGGTGGTGCGGGCGGAGTAGCGGAGAGTGAGTGGAGAGGAGGAGCGCGCTCTGGCGTGTGAGGGCGCTCGCATCGTGGGAGCTCGGCGGAGCTCCCCCGTGTGTGGAGAGAGTGTAGGAGAGGGTAGGTACAGTGCTTCGCCGCTCCTTCTCTCGCCGTTCGCTCTCTCTCCTCCCTGCGCCACCGCCTCATTGCAGTGCATTTGAAACGCGTTTGTAGCGTTTGTGCTGCCTTGGCACAGCCTGAAAACAGCACGTTCTAAACGCATTTGTGCTGCGTTGAAGGCGGTGGAAACATCCCTTAGGTGATTACGAACGCACGTAGGAAGCGTTCGTAACCGCAGGCGTAGGCAATTGGCTACGCCCCTGGCTGACGCCGACGCCGACCGTCGCTTGTCGCGTTTAATGAGGCATCTAAGTCTTTCGCCTTAGTAATCGTAAGAACCTCTATATGGAACAGAAACAAAGTAATACAGAGGCACGTCTGTACTTGCAGTGAGGCTGATACGCCCAACATTGACGCCCTAAATGTCCCGTACAGAGACACAGAACCGAGCTCCAGCAGGAGATACAGTCCGCCCGTAGTTTACCCTCTATTGTCTAAGTGATCACGTAGCGCAAAATTTGACACTGGAAAAGAGAAGGGACCAAGACGAGAGCTTCTCTTGTCCAGTGTCAAATTTTGCGCTACGTGATCGCTTATGCGTTACCAATGTGCTGGTACCGCTTGCCCGTGTTCGGTGTGTGACGTCAGAACAGATAGCGGGGCGACAACTGTGTGCGCCAAGCTACCTTTACCACGTGATGTTCCCCGGAGTGTATATTATCGACCGGCACAATAAAGAGGGGAGTCTTCCTTTCGTCACCTAGAGCGCAGCTCGTCGACTGGTTATTGCGACACGCATACGCGTCGCGCTCGTATGCAGTGTCACGACAACCAACATGCCCAACTTCATACTCTTGTCTCTATTGTCTGCCACGGCTGTGGCACAACGCCAAAAGGATCCTAGATCGCCCTACACCGTTTGGCACCGTGCCTAGTGGATTATTTTCTCACGTAGTTGGTAGGAGCTTCCTTCGGCAAGTGAGAACAATGCCTTCTTTTTCTTCTTCTTCTTGTTTCCGGTGTGCCCACTTCTCAACAGACCTTAAAAGGACAATTCGCCGTCGTCTTCTTGTTTTTGGGGGCAGCTCTTTTGTTTCCGAATGCGCCTATCTACTGATGACGTTGTGTCCCAATGGATCGATGTTTATATCTCTATCATCGTTCTATTGTATCTGAAAAACCAGGAGGACGCGTGGATTTGCAAGTCACATATGAAGCACCGATGGCTCTCTCTTGCGACACAAGGGTGCCGAGTCAACATCACTGCAACTGCTTCCGTGGAGACACGTTTCACTTTCCTTTTATGAGCAATTCCTATGAAAGAGTGAAGTTTGCGGTCTTACATACAGAACGCCGTTTTCAGATGGCATCGACATAGCGCCTACTTAGCGTTCGTCCGCATCTGCAAAGGCCACGTGGGAGGCGCATCCGGCGACAACCGAAAGGGCCTGATTCGCATCAAATTTTCGAAAACTCTGATTTCCTTGATCTGTTCGATCTTGCGTGTCTTCCTTACGTATTGTCTAAACGAGGGCTTTAAGCCGAAAGCCTCAGATTACTCATAAAGCGCGAAACTTGACCGTCGGTGTCGGCAGCATCAACACGAGTAATGCAAAAAAGCATCACGTGATGACGTCACTACACGACGTCGTCATGATGCCCCAGTCACCAAGACGTCACATAACGTGACGTCGCATGGTGGCGCCATGACATGACATCGTCACTTGGTCAAGGTGGGCAGATCATGGAGGCAGTGCAAAGCCACGTTAGGTCCGAAAAGATTCCGGAAGGGGTGGGGAGGAGGGGTCGAGAGGGGTAACACATGGACTGAGAGGAAGAAGATGGATATCTCTTTCAAGTCGTCTTAGGTGATTGCATCGACGACCTTGATAGTTTTTACATCGATACAGAGTATCGCAACGGAGGCGCAATAGAAAGTGCTCTAATTTTGTATTTTTGTGCCACCGGTACAACGCATTCATGATACTGCTGTATTCGCACTCAGAAATCGTGGTTGTGTAGTCCATCAGTGAAAGCATTCGACTTCAGATCAAGGGTACGAAGCCAGCACCGCCAAGGAACTTTTATTTCGCTTTAAGCATTTATATATAATGACGACCATTTCACATGACAGAGAGGCGGACGTACACTTCTCTCGTAAAGTCGACGTAGAGATGATTAAGAGTGTTGGTTGAACAACAAGGTACTTTACCGCGGGAGAGCGCTCAACTGTCCCTTATTAACATCACAATGCCGAGGGGCGTAATCAACAGGATATACACTGCTGCTGGTGCCACGACATTCTATTCGCAAGGCGACATGTTATCAAACACAGCCGCAGCAGTTACTCTGGCAAACTTTGCAAAGGTCTGACTAATGACACTCGAAAGTATGATCAATCAAAATCGCAGAACTCATTTTATGATCTTGATAATGCTCTACAAAAGCCTTTTAGTTTTACTTGTCTCCTCGAAGTATTAGAGGTCGCTTTACTATTTACTATTTAGTTGTAATCAGTGCAGTTTATTAACTGGATCACGTCGGTCGTTGTGAATGCCATAATTCCCGAAGTCTACCCGCGTAGTACGCATATCATTTTAAAGGGCCCCTCACCAGGTCACATCAGAAATTGTAGTTAAACACTGGAAGTTATTGCGTATCCAATGTAGAACATTACACCACCAGATTCTTTTTTTTTTTCAAATTGGTTCATTACGAGCTGAGACAAACCAGCGCGAAACCATGATGCGAGGAGGTGAACTTGAAACCCTTGCCACTCGTGCCGTGTAGCCTTCGCAAGCCAAATCCCTTCCCTGCCCTCTTCGGCATCGGAGCCGGAGGATCACATGACGCATACGCAGCAACACGTCATGCGCACACGCAAGTTCACGTCATGCCAGCCCAAGCACGCGAGCGGTGTTGTATCATGCCGGCGTTCTCTGTGGTGTATACTACCTGTTTTCTGCGGGATGGATCCCTCGGTGCGCGCACATTTTATTGAGCCTGGAACGGATCATAGATCATTACCGTGACACACCGGGTCGCGCCACTGGAACTGCTGTCAGGGTCGATACCGCATGGATATTTATGTGTACTCGGGAGGATGAATGAGCCTAGTGGACGCTGGAACGCGGTAGAAAATTAGTTTCGTTTCCAGGGCCGGAGCCTACACGACACGGATACGGCGAGAACACGAACGCATACGAAGCGAAACGGAGGCAGATTAGTTTCGCATCTCGCTGTGATTCCAAGCACAAAATGAAACACGCACAGGTTCCGTTTGTGTGTTTTATTTCTTTCAAGTTTCATTCATATTGTAACCGGGTCGTGACGTCGACGAAGGCAGCAGTCCGCGTGTCCAAGATGAAAATCTTTATTTGACTGAACTTGTGGCCGGGAAACAAAGTCAAACTACAGCAATTCACACTGTGCGCTGATTGTGGCGAACAGAGCGTCGGCCGTCGAAAATCTGGTCATGGCTGGGACCCACCGTCTTTTATGCATCACGCATCGAACTTCCTAGCCTTATCACTGGTGGTCGCGCAAGCTCCGGAATAATCTAGACTATTCGCGTCCTGCGCGCAGTCATAACAAAGTGATATACTACAATCGCGAAGCTTCTCAAAGGCTGCGGCGCGGTTTGCGTCGAGCGTCGCTAACGGTCTCTGCGGGTGAAAGCCAAATACATCAAAATAAATCAAGAAACGGGCGTAGCAATGCCCCCCTCTGAAAAAGCGTCGTCCCGACGCCCAGAACAGAAGATGGAAGTGAACAAATGCATGTCCTCAGGTTCCTCAAAGCGCATAAAACGGCTTGAGGCGCATGACGTGAACGACTTCAGGTCGTGCGCTGCTCCGCTGAGAACTTGTGATGCCGTCCGGAACAACCTCATAGTCCAGTGCACCGAGACGTCGTAGCACCTTGAATGGCCCGAAGTAGCGCCGAAGAAGCTTTTCACTGAGTCCACGTCGGCGTATCGGTGTCCAGACCCACACGTGGTCACCGGGCTGGTATTCCATGTGGCGTCGCCGAAGGTTATAGTGACGGCTCTCGATCCTCTGCTGGCTCCTGCAGCGTAGGCTGGCGAGCTGTCGAGCTTCTTCGGCACGTTGCAAATAAGTGGCGACGTCGATATTGTCTTCGTCGGTGGTAGCTGGCAGCTTTGCGTCGAGCTTCGTTGCCGGACTCCTTTCGTAGCCCAACTTGTACGGCGACATCTGCGTCGTTTCTTGTACTGCCGTGTTGTATGCAATGGTCACGTAGCGAAGGATGGCATCCCATGTCTTGTGCTCAACGTCGACGTACATGGCCAGCATGTCAGCTATGGTCTTGTTTAGACGCTCGGTGAGGCCATTGGTCTGAGGGTGGTAGACGGTGGTCCGGCGGTGGCTTGTCTGGCTGTATCTCAAGATCGCCTGAGTTAGCTACGCAGTGAAGGCCGTACCACTGTCGGTGGTAAGGACTTCTGGGGCGCCCTAGGGTGTCGATTTAGGGTGTCGTCTATTCGTGGGAGAGGGTACACGTCCTCATTCGTGAGCCTATGTTTCTGCGTCGATTATCGTCGCCTGAGCAAGGTCACGAAGAAGGACGTGTACCCTCTCCCACGAATTGACGACACCCTAGATCGAATCCACAACGCGAAGTACTTTTTGTCAATGGACCTCAAGACCGGCTACTGGCAAATAGAAGTCGACGAGAAAGACCGAGGAAAGACTGCCTTTATAGCACCAGACGACCTGTTCGAGTTCAAGGTCATGCCCTTTGGTCTTTGCTGAGCACCTGCGACTTTTCAACGCGTTATGGATACAGTACTAGCCGGCTTGAAGGGGCAGACGTGCCTCGTGTACTTGGACGACGTCGTTGTGTTTGCCTCAAGCTTCGACGAGCACCTCCTGCGCCTTGAAGCTGTACTTAAAGCAATCAAGACCTACGGACTCACGTTAAAGCCTGAAAAGGGCCGCTGCACGTACGAGGAGCTCTTGTTTTTGGGTCACGTGATCAGCAGAGATTGCGTTCGCCCAGACCCGCGGAAAACAGCTGCCATCACTGCTTTCCCGCCACCCGCCGACAAGAAGGCCATACGCCGATTTCTCGGCTTTTGCGCCTACTACAGACGCTTCGTCAATGAATTTTCGCGAATAGCCGAGCCGCTAACGCAGCTCACTAAGACCAACGAGCCATTCAAGTGGGAAATGGCGCAAATCAAAGCATTTCAAGAACTGAAACTAGGCCTTCAGATGCCTCTGATACCGGCAAATTTCGACGAATACGCCGATACTGAAATCCACATCGACGCAAGCAGCGTAGGACTCAGCGCCGTCCTTGTGCAGAAGACTGACGGGCTGGAAAGGGTCATCAGTTAAGTCTAGCCGGTCGCTATCAAAGGCAGAAAGTAACTATTCCACAATAGAAAAAGTGCATGGCCATTATCTGGGCTACATCGAAGTTTGGCCCCTACCTCTACTGCCGGCCTTTCAATGTTGTGAGCGACCATCCCGCCTTGTGTTGGCTAGCTAACTTGAAGGACCCTTCAGGTCGCCTGGCACGGTGGAGTCTATGACTTTAAGAATTCGACATTGCCGTCGTTTACAAGTCCGAAAGAAAACACTCCAACGTTGACTGTCTGTCTCGCGCCCCCGTCGGCCCACCGCCGCAGGACGACCAGGAGGATGACTGTTTCTTGGGAACCATAAGTGCTGACGACTTCGCCGAACGACAGCGAGCGGACCCGGAACTCAGGGGCCTTGTGGAATACCTCGACGGCAGGACCGCCGCCGTTCTCTCGAAGGTATTCAAGCAAGAACTACCGTCTTTCTTGCGAAACGGCGTTCTCCTGAAGAAGCGGCCGTGGGGAATATATTCAACCAATAAATTACCCAAACTACGCATGCCGCGTCGAATAATTCTCGCGTTCTACTGTGAGTGCTACTGTGAGTCACGTGTTACTGTGAGTGACGTCGGAGCACCGATGTCAACGTAGAGGACCGACGTCAGTGCACAGATAACTGCGTAGGGCCATTCCTTGTTGTACGTCATCCCCTCCATTTTGGGGCGTGCGCACTCGAGATGATGGGCAAGCGGCGTTGCGTTTGAAATTTGGCCTCTTTCCTGGGAGCGTACCGTCATAAATCTTGGCAGACGTGATCGCGTGTGCCCAGTGTATGCATTGCCCTTGTCAGCTCGAAATGGTCAAACTTGGTGACGCACCTATTAAGGCGAAGCCCTTGGATGCCTCATCAAACGCCAAAAGTGATCATCGGCAGCCTCAAATCTGTGACGTCATCATGATCCCAAATAATGTGGCGTCGCAAGGTGGCGTGATCACATGTCATCGTCGCTAGGTCGCAGGTGGGCCAATCACGGTGGCACTGCAAACCCAGTTGACGTGCAGAAAGCTTTCGAATAGGGAGTTGGAGGGGGTGTAACCAATACATCGACTGATAAAAGGATGGCTTTAACCTTAAAGTCGCCTTAGGACAAAGCATAAGGGACATTGTGAGTTTTTCCGTCGCTCTGAAACATTTCAACGATGCCTTTATAGAAAGTGCTCGACTTTCGCATTCTTGTGCCGCCGGCACAACGCAGTCATATGCTTCAGATGTACACACACTCTGAAAGCGTGGTGTACTCCAGTGGCTAATACACTCGCCTTTTTATCATGGGAACAAACACGGTTGAATAAAAAAAAATATGCTCGTGCGGCAATTATGCCTCAAAAGTGCAAACAAGAATCCGCCATCCTACCAGCGGCAAGATAAACCGTTAGCGTGTTTTCCTCACACGCCGTACCAGTTGAATGTTGGTAATATCTTGGGACAGATAGTGTGTGACACGTGCCTTTGTGTTATAAGTTTTATTAACAAGACCCAAAGTCTGCGCAACGTTTGTTAGATATCAAGTCATCAACAGTCATATCGATGGGTTACATTAGTCGCAATAATGATTTGTTATTTTATAATTAGCCTGAGGTTTAAAATGACAAAGCAAACCCACTTTATCTGTAAGCCGGCACCACCGGAAACGAGCATAATTCCGAGAGAAACCTGAGCAAACCGTGGCTTCACCTTTGCCGGTAATGCATTGCGGGAGCTTCCACTAGTGATGCAGAACTGTCGGTAAATTGACTATCGATAGCATCGATAGTTTATTTGAAACTATTGATTGTGTAAACAATTGATTGTGCAATTGATAGTACAATCGGTAATATTACTAGCGATAATACACTCTTAGAAACAGGTTTGTAAACAGTTAGTACACGCATGCATTTACTAGTTTCGAGCGTATCTTCCAACCTTCGTGATATCCCTTTACTAGCCAGCAGGTAGTAGAGTTGGTAAATTTTGCCTTTACTAACCGGGGAGCCTTTCTTAGTGCCTTTAACTATAGTACTAAAATACCTATGTTGCCAGATGCTTCGTAGATGCCGTACTTTATTATGCCGTAATTGTGATAGTCTTATGGAAAATTTAGGCAAAACTTCAATTTTCTAGATTATGTTCGAATAACAGTATCGTGATACGTGATGGCATACATATGTACAAACAATAGGATACAATACACTGGGTAAAAAATAATCGTTTATCTCTCTAAATTCTACAATTTCTAACCGGTACACTGTGTGCTATTCCAAAGTAGGTATATAAATAGCCGTCAAGCTGCTATTAGAGTATATGGCGCGTGCGTAGAACTCTTGGTATTCTGTGTGTGCTTGTGCGTGTTCTCGCTTACAATCCGTTTATGCCTCAATTTACGCTGTTGTGATGCATACTTACCATGGTAATTAATGACATAAATTAGCGGTTGTTAATTGGTGCAACAAGGCGTGCAATATAATTTTTTTATTTCACCTTTTTTTTTATTTAGCAATACTGTCAATGTCGTCAGGGATTTTTACAGGAGTGGGTTGAAAAGTGTCTACAAACATTATATATTCACATAATTATGCAATTGCGTAGATAGGATTACAAAAAAATCATGGTACAAAATAATAACGATAATGGACCAACATTAACGAGTGCACATGTCTCAGTCACATGTGCACACACTGAAATAAAAGAAAAAATAACACGAAAAAGAAAGAAAAAGGTAAGCACGCAACATACAAAATTGGTACCGGCTTCCACCTTTTTAGATCACAAATTTAAAGTACACTGGAAAGGAGGACAATGATCAGTACAATCCTGGTAACGTCGCTATTATGTAGCTTACAGAATGGTTTGGCCAGCAAGTTCAAGAAATTTGTTGACAGTGGGCTGCGCAACCACCGTCTCGGGTATAGCATTCCACTCTCGCACTGCCCGCGGGAAAAAAAAAACTAAAAGCACTGTTGGCGCATAAGTATTCTTAGAGTGTAAGGTGATGCTTGCGACGGGTTTCTCTGGATGTGTTGAAAGAAGTGTAGGTGTTCGGATCTACTTGAAGTTTGTTGTGTAGGATTAGGTACATAAATTTGAGTCGGGATAGCATCGCACGACTGGCTAGCGTGTGAAGGCCAATCTCTGTCAGCATTTGCGTAGGTGAGTCGGTGCGCCTATATCTGTTACAGATAAAGCGCGCGGCGTTGCGCTGGATAGCCTCAATATTGGCTATGTGATTTTGGGTAGACGAGAACCATGCCACGCTCGCATATTATAAGATAGGGTGTATAATCGTCACATAGGCCAAGAGCTTGGCTTCTCTTGTCGAGTATCGCAAGGCCCGCTTTAAAAACATTACTTTCCGCATCACTTTGCCAGTCACGTGATCTACATGCGCCGACCATCCGAGATCTGACGATATGACGACGCCCAAGTACTTGTACTGAGTGACTGTTTTAAAGATGATGCAGTCATAGCCATACGAAAAAGTAAGTTTGGATTTCTTTTTTGTTACTGTCATTCCAACTGTTTTATCGAAGTTGATGAGCATTTGCCAACTCTCGCACCATTGTGATAACAAGGCGAAATCATTGTTCAAACGTATTTGATCTTGCTGGCTTTGTATTTCTCTATGGAACACTGTCATCTGCAAATAGCCTAATTTTAGGTTGAACCCCACAAGTTATGTCGTCTATGAACGAAAGAAACAGGATAGGAGCCAAACCCGATCCTTGAGGTACCCCAGAAAGCACCGGCATAACTTCAGAAGTGCTGGCTCCGAAATGGACAAACTGGCGGCGGTCAGTTAAAATAGCACTTATTCCAGCGGAACATTGGTCCATCCCCTAGAATATGTCTGAGCTTTTGTAGAAGCTTGGCATGGCAGACACGGTCAAATGCTCTTGAAAAGTCTAGTAAAAATATGTCTATCTGTGTCTGGCTTTCGCGGTACAATCAACTTGATATGGCAGTGCATACGCATATATAAACGAAATAGGCGTAAACCTCTTGTTGGCTAATTGTACTCCGCTGGAGTTAGTACGGTAACTAAGTTGCTGGGGCGGTTACTAACAATTTAGTAACAGACAAATCATTCAAGTTAGTACAATTCATTTACTAACACAGTAGCAAATTTCTCTAACCTGCCTCTTACTATTATTATTTTGTGAGTGAATATGCCTCCTTTTTTTTTCGAAGAGTGTACTATCGATAGTGGTCTGAATAATGATGCTTTTACTGGCCGGCGATATTGCCATAACATTTGTGATAGCTTGCTATCAATACTATCCGCAATATTCAGCTCCCTCAATTTATGAGCAATTCTTGGCTAGATAAATAATTTCCGGAGTGAAAGTGGCTGAATATGTCGATTATTAATTAATATTGTCACGTGGTCGTGACGTCGACGAAGACAACAGTCAGTACGTCCGAGATGAAACTGTTTATTTGGCCGAACTTGTGGCCGAGAAACTGAGAACTAGAACTACAGCAATACACGCTGTAGTATGATAGCGGCGAACAGGGCGTCGTCCGTCGATCAACTGACAAGCGGTGAAGCGCGTCGGCATTTAAACATGTGCCGTCGAATATTCCAGCGTTATCGCTGGCTGTCGCGCAAATTCTAGAATGAGCTCGAGTGTGCGCGTCTTGCGCGCAATCTTAACAAAACGATCTACAATGATCGGGAAGTTTCTCGAACAATGAGGCGCGGTTCGCGCTGAGCGTTGCTGACAGTCTTTGTGGGCGAAAACCGAATAAAGCAAAAGTGATAATAGGAAACGCCCGTGGCAATATTCAATCGTAACCAGTTAAAGCTTACGAGTAACAAACTTAGCTCTTGATATTTTGTTTTTTTTTTTTAAATCAGAAAAGGCAATATAAATGTGAAACCGAGGAGTTCCGCCACATGTAACGGCTTCCTTTCCGCTACAGCTGAACAGTTTTAACCTAATTATCATATGTTAACCAAGCATTCAGATAAAACAACACAAACATGGCAACTTTCTCGCCCTTCAGCCTGCTACTCCTGCTCAACTCTATTCGCCGCGAGATCGACCTATAGGAGGCAGCACCGTCGCCGCGTTAGTGTGGAGAGGCGGTCGGCGGCGCACATACAAATGCACACAGCGGCGCTAGTTGTGAGCTGTTTGAGCCGATTGTCGGCGAATAAAATGCGTTGATTGCAGCTTACTGGTAATATATACGCTCTTCATTGTTGAATCGATGCACGAAGATCATCCAACGTTACTATTACTAGTGAGAGAAGCGTAATCTGCCGATCAAAGGTATGCTCGCCCTGGGTGACAGTCCGCGCTTACGCACTGTACGACGTTTTTTTGTTGTTTTCTCTGCACGTGTTTACGTTGTGTTCTGTGTACTACGCACTGCTGTAGCACGCCTGAACTACTTAAGTGTTTACTTCTTCTTCATTTGTATACCAGCCCCTATTCCTGTGCAATGAGTTCAATAGCACTGTTCGCGCGAATACGCATATGCATGTAAGAGCACACAGTTTTCATCGATTGATTACGTGCACGACAGTGATGCAACAAAGGTCCGGTTATTTTATGGAATAAGGGCTTTTTTTCTCAAACTAATCATGTCCGCTGCCTTCCACCAATTTATAACAACTCCACACAAACGCTCAAGATAATTTTAAAAAAAAGGATGAAGTTTTGCGTGACATTATACGACAAAAATGTAAGGCACGCCGTCGGGATTAATTTTAAACATCTGGGTTCTTCAAAGCGTACCTAAATCTAAGCACACGGGTGTTTCTGCATAAATTTCGCCCAAAGTTAAAATTGCGTGTGGGAACTCCGTTTTATCACTGCCGTGTCATTCCATTGTCTTTTTCTTTTTAGGAGACAGTTTGAGTACCGAATTGTCAGACTTCACGTTATAGAAATATTTCGCTGTAGTGGGACCACGACCGTACTATAAAAGGACATCTTAAGCACAACTAAAGCTCATGAACTACAGTGCCGCAGTTATACACCTGACAACAACGCAAAAGTGCGTGAGCCTCGCTTTTGTTTACCACCGAGTCGCTAGAACGCGGCATTCACACTCTATTTAATGCTCCTTATGTTTGGGACTATGCCAAGCGCACTTTACGACGTGCTTGAACCAGAAAGCGGCACCAACACTGAAATGATTCTGGCGAACGAAGGGTACGACACCAATACACAGCCCTCTCGAAAGTCGCACTCACTGATCTTATTACAATGCGCATGCAGCCGAGCAAGCCCATTTGCTTCTGCACACCATGTTAGGTATACGTACGAGCAGTTAAACTCGCGCTAACATAACAGAACAACCCGCCCTTTGAGAACGTGCAGGACGTACGCGCACATGCAAACACGACGTGGCTAGCAGACGACACAGGGAGCAATCCACACTAGGCGCGCTTCAGCCAGTAGCCGCCAGGTGGCGACTCTGCTCGATCTCGCGGCCAATACCACGCACTCGGGCAACCATGTTTATGCTGCAATGAGTTCACACGGTTGATTTAACCGAATTAACTCACCATCGATAGTTAGATAGTGACTCAGCTATCGATACTATCGATAGTACCATCGATAGTTCTGCATCACTAGCTTCCACTCCAGCATCTTTTTTTTAATTTCCTCTTGACACAAGCCCAGCACCGCCAAAAAGCTTGCTTTGTTTTGAACATTTATTTATAGCGATAGTTATGTTTTTCCTTGTTCGTTTTCTCCTTGATGTGGATTGAAGTCCCGTCAAGAAGATTATCGACGTCGATGAAGCAGGAGGCAGGTTAGAGGTAACAAAAACTTGAAGGTATATTGCAGCGAAATATTTACAGTCATATGTACATCTTGCCGAAGCACACTGATGATAACATAGACATCAACAGCGTCTTACTCTTCTACTTAACTTTTCTTAAGTTAGAGCCTAGAACACTGTTACTACATACGAAGAACCGAGTCTCACTGTTCGACCGCCAAGTGGTTACGGCCCAGACAGAAGTTGCATCGTACGGAGTCTTACTGATCTATCAGTTAAGTGATTACAGCCTAGACTGAAGGGAAACGAATTCCGTCCAGTCTTAAGTACCTTGCGGTAACAAAGAAAAGGGGAGGTGGCCACTGCTGGTCCGCCTCAACCTTCTGTTATCCAATCTGTTTACCCTCAGATTAAGCCACTCCCTACTGGGCTGTCCCTAATCTCGACAGCAGTGTCTCTACAGTGCAGACAGGCGTTGTCGCACTCTTTCCCATCATGGCTCTCCCTCTCCTTATCCCACGCTCTCAGGGATTCTCACGGTCGAAATACATCTGTATATTAGCCCTGGTGCATTCACGCCATTTTCCCATACACATCGAGTTGAACCCGTGGAGCCAGTCGTTAAACGGTTCCGGGAAAGAAAAGGCGTATGCGTGTCCCTGCCTCCAACGCATTCGGACCGTGCATTGTTGCGACTCAACACTGCTTTGCCGTCGACGCGCCGAAAGCGCATGCCGGTCATTGTTGGGGTCAGCATACTGTCGCTTCGAGCGACGGCATAGAGCAGGAGATCTTTGCCCTCCTCATTTTCCCACACGTTCGGGCTGCTTTTCCCGAAGCCGACCTGTGAGAACGGTCGTCGCAACCGCTGCCGGCCGTCGGGGTAGACAAGCTGCTCAAAGGAAGCCGTTTGCTTTCCAATGATCATTGCACCGCCAGAGACCAGGCAGAGAGGAAGCCGAGAAAGAAACTTTGTACGACGTACAGTGCCGCGCCGTCCTGCGACTTATGAGCGGCCGAAACCTAACAGCGATGATAAATTTACAAGACCACGACAAGACAGCGCGAAGGACAGAAAATTCGTTAAATTGGCATAAAAATTATTCAAAGAACGTATCCTAACCTATACAGCGGGAAAGTCACAACGCTTCGCGTTGAAAGCACTTCACGTCAAGCGCTAACGGAGCCTAATCACCTTTCAGCAAGGCCGCCTGTTATCAAGAACAACCGCAACACTTACTCTGGTAAACACTGCAAATGTCTCACTAATAATGCTTGAAGGTATGGTCAATCAGAATCGCAGAACTGTCCTTATGATCCTGATAACACTCTACAAAAGCATCTTAGTTCTGTCTTTGGCAAGTATCCAAAGGCGCCTTGCTATTCCCTATTTAGTTGTAATCGTTGCAGTTAATTAACTGGATCACGTCGGTCGTCGTGATTGCCAAGATTCCCGAACTCTCCCCGCGTTATACACATAAGAGTCTTAGAGAGTTTGAGAATTGGGGCCCCAAGGAGCTTGGGGACCCAAGAAGCTTGCGTGCTGCCAGGGCGCATGCGCAGAACCTAAGCCACACTTGGGCTCTTGCGCTCGCGTTGACCCGAGACGCAAAAATTCAAAACTAGCGTGGGGCCCCAAGGCGTCTTGGGTCACCAGCGAAAAGACACAGACGCAGCGCGGGCCACGGCGCAGTATGGCCCGCGTCTCACATGATTTTAAATTTCGTCACGCGTGGCGCTCCGTGCGCTTGATACAACGCAGCCTGCGTTTTCCCAATTCTCAAACTCTGCTGATCATCCGAACGCAAGAGCAAGCTGCCCAACGCAGCGGGGGGACGCTACGAGCGCGCGTAGCGAACGGATGCGAGGCACATCGGCTCTGTCGATTTTCGACTGGAGCCACGGACCTTTCTACCGGACCCCAGAAATTTTGTGTCCTCTGGACCCAGCAAGTCACCCGGATCACGGAGACATCTAATTTGTCAAGGTGGGCCGATTTATCAACAAATTAGAGCGACTTTTCCGTCTCGCCTCGCGGCGCCAACGCCGAGTCCAGCGGCTCAGCTAGCGTCCGGCAGCGGGGAAGTCAACGCTCCTGCCAAAATGGACGCTTCTTCAGCTCAACGCGGCTACGACCCCGAGGAAATGGCATGGTCGACCGTTTCGCCTGCCGGGAACCAAGATTTGACACCAGCGGAGCCCATCCGCAATGAAAATCTGTTCCGTCTTGTGGAGAGACGCTCCCAGCGACGAAAGGCCAAGCTGACGGCGGCCACCGCCCAAGCCGCTCCCGGCAAGCAGCTATCCAAGCCACAAGCTCCTACCTCGCGCAAGGAAAAGGGGCAAGCCAAACCAGCATGGAGGCCGAAACCTCTTCAGAAATTTCACCCGGACGACATTGTAGTTGTCCTAAAGCCCCGGACCGCCCTGGCACTCGGAGCCGCGTTCCAACCTGGTGAGCTCGGCCTGTCCTTGCGCACTTACCTTGGTGCGCAGTTGGCTGCAGACCTTAGCTTTGTGATCTCCCGTGAGCAGAACCTTATTGTCGCAAGTACCAAGAACGCCTACGTGGCTGACCGCCTTCTTGGGGACTTCGTCATCAACTCGGCGCAAGGGGATGTGTCCTTCCGCGGCCATCTCAAGCAATTTGACGATGATGTCAGCTATGGCGTCGTCTCCATAGCTAATCATGAGACCGATGAAACCCTGAAGGACAGCATTCAATGGAGGCAGGGCGCTATCCTCGATATTCGCAAGTTTGGGACGTCCAACAAGGCCCGACTCACCTTCGCCGGGAAGGTCAAGCCACGGACTGTCCACTACAATTCCGAGATCATCACTGTCCGGCCCTACCTCCGTACCATTCCGGCCTGCGGCGTGTGTGGCACCGTGGGACACAGGACGGACACGTGCCCCAATCCAAACCAAGATCGTTGTGGCCTGTGTGGACAACACGCGCCATTTGTCGAGGGGGTGCGAGCCCTTCACGAGTGTAACGCGAAATGTGCAGTTTGTGGTGGTGGCCACGCCACGAACTCAAAGGATTGTGCGGCGAAATACCGCACGGCCGCCAAGTCGGCCAGCCCAAAGGGCGGCAAAAACAACCCGGCGTGGAAGTCAGCGACACGTCCGCCAGCACACAGCTCTGGCAGTGGCGAGGACTCACCACGACACAGTGATGTCAACTCGACGTCGGTGCCACCCAGTGAGCGCACCGAGAAGGGAGGAGCAGCACCACCGCCCCCACACGGCGGCCATGGGAATCAGAGCCGCTCCCAGCAGCAACAACCCAAGAAGCAAGGTGCGGGTGACACCTGGGCAACTATCATCAAAAATGGCAAAAAGGTGAGCGGCGCGAGTAGGGTTGCCTCCTCCTCCCCCTCTTCTCCCCCTGCCCTTCCCGCTCAACGGCTGACGCTGAGCTCCACAACCTAGTGGCATCTCTCCGGGCACAAAACGAGATGCTCCTAGCCAAAATTGAAGCTCTTGAAAAGCAATCTACTCGCCCTCCCCAGCCTGCCCCGCATGCGGAAGCCATGGAGAGCGCGGCGGTGCCACCGACTACTCTGGAATCTTCCATTGCCGCCCTTGAGACCCGCCTCGAAACCAAATTTACCACCATGATGAACACTGGCTGCGCAAATCATGGCTCAAATTACTAATCAGGTTAATGCTCAGGTTAACGCTCAAGTAGCGGAGACCCTTCCCAACATGCTTGCCCGCGCTGCGCGCAAGGGTAGCCTCAAGGATGTATCTGGCCGCCCAAGCAAATTCTCCCGTCGCTCGATCAGCCTCAACGACGATGAGGACAGTGGCTCCATCTCTGGGACGGAGGTACAAGCCCAGGGAGCTGGCTCCGGAGCTACAGCCCTCTCAATTCCAATTCCCAAAACTGAGAATGGCGGGACACCCTCCATGTAGGCAATCCCCCAAGTCCAAATTGGCTTCCCCCACCCTAGTAACACAATGGAACTGTCGGGGACTCCGGTCCCGTACAAAGCGGGCCGACCTCCGACTGTACATTTCAACATTTGAGCAAATGCCCGCCGTGGTGGCCCTTCAGGAGCCAGGAAAGGGCGCCACCTTACCAAATTATACGACGTTCCAACAGGACCCCTCGTCTTGTCTTTGCGTCCATAAGAACTATACTGCCACCATGGTTGACCTTGACCTCCAACTTGCATATTCATATGTAATGGTGACTCTCCTTCCCATCCGCAAATCAGATCCATCGTTACATATCCTTAACGTATACTGCACTCCAAAACTGCCGAATGTTACATTCTCGGACCTCTTTAGCCGCGCACTAAGAGTTGCGGGTAGGGACCCCCTGCTGATTGTGGGTGACTTCAACGCCCCCAGTCGGGTTTGGGGGTACCATCGTGAAGAGAAGCGCGGACGCAAACTGGCGGAACTTGCGTCAACGCTGGGCCTCACTCTTCACACCGACCCAGTCCACCCAACTCGGATAGGCAATTCTGTGACACGGGATACGTGTCCAGATTTGACATTTACCCGCAACATTCAGTATGCAGAGTGGATCAACACCGAGGAAACCCTCGGTAGTGACCACTGCATCTTGAATACAACAATCCGGACCAAACCATTAGCACAACCCATATCACACGCCCGGCTCCCAGACTGGTCCAAATTTAGGCTAAATTATAACGCCGCAGCATCAATACTCGAGCAAGGCTACGACACGTGGTCCCAAGAATTAGTTAGTAACCTTCGCTCCACTGAAACCAAAATTCAGCTTTCAGAGGCGGTCTCGGACGTGGACAACCACCTCCTCCACCTCTGGGAAGCGCGGCATTGCCTTGTTCGCCGATGGCGCCGACAAAAGCATAACCGAAAACTAAAAGCTCGAATCACCGAGCTCACCCAGAAGGCGGCCGAGTATGCGGCCCAACTCGCGGACGCCAACTGGGTGAATAGATGCAACATGGCAGCGCGCCAAATGTCCGTCAAGAATACTTGGAGGCTATTTCGTGCGCTCATAGACCCAACGCAAACCCGCACCGAAAATCAGAAGCACCTACAAAGGGCAATCCATAGCTTTCAGGGCAATACAACTCAGCTGGCCACAAATTAAGGGACCAATACCTGTGCTTTACACAGGACCCCCGCGGATCGGCGTACTCCTATGCAGGTTCGGAGAACGTTGCGCTGGATCGACCTTTCCAGCTTTTCGAACTGCGGAAGGCCCTGTCTATAATGAAACGTGGCACCGCTCCGGGTCGGGACAAAATTACTGTGAAAATGTTAGCTAACCTTCCCGATCCGGCATATGAATCACTATTAGCTTACATCAACTCAATTTGGTCAGGGGAAGTGCCACTCCCCATAGAATGGAAGACCGCCCTGGTCACATTTATCCCAAAACCTGGCAAGGCCGTGAACACGGATAACCTTCGCCCCATTTCGCTCACATCATGTGCGGGCAAACTGATGGAGACGATGGTGCGGGATCGATTGTCTGATTTCATGGAGAACCAATGTATTTTCGCAGAATCAATGCACGGGTTTCGCCCGTACAGATCCGCGCAGGACATTCTGCTTCAACTTAATCGGGACATTCTAGACCCCGTCGAATGCCCTCGCAACGACAAGGTCGTACTCGCCTTGGACTTGAAGGGAGCATTTGACAATGTAACCCATGAGTCAATTTTAACACACCTTTCAGAAACCGGCTGTGGCTTGAGAGCGTTCGAATACATTCGGCAGTTCTTAACCGATAGACAATCTTACATCCGCATACAAGACAAGGAATATGGCCCTTTCCCCTTAGGAACTAGAGGTACACCACAAGGCGCAGTGCTGTCTCCTCTATTATTCAATCTGGCCATGATGCACCTCCCGGCTCAGCTGGCTGATGTCCCTGGTATACAACATGCGTTGTATGCTGATGACATCACCATCTGGGCCACTCAGGGCTCACTCGGAGACATTGAGGCGAACCTGCAACAAGCCGCGAGCATAGTCGACCGCTATGCCCGCCAGTGCGGCCTTCAATGCTCACCCTCGAAATCAGAATTCGTGCACATACGCCCCTCGCCAAAGTGCACGGCCAAAATTGAACTTTCGCTGGAGACAGGTCCAATCCCTGAACAAAAAGAAGTCCGGGTACTGGGGCTCTTTATTAATCAAAACAGACGGTCAGACAGCACATTGGCCAAACTCCGTAAGGTGGGAGACCAGGTGGGCCGCATGGTCCGCCGGGTCTCTAACAAACGCGGGGGGCTACGGTGCAGAGATGCCTTGCGGCTGGCACATGCATTTGTAACTAGTAGAATTTTATATTCTACCCCATACCTCCACCTGCGGAAGCAAGACGAGGATGCACTTGAAGTCATCCTTCGCAAAATAGTTAAGCGGGCCCTCGACCTCCCCGTGAATACCTCGAACCAGCGCCTTCTAGGCCTGGGCATGGCGAACACGTTTCGGGAGCTTCGAGAGGCCCAGCTCACAAATCAGTACACTCGACTCTCAAAGACGGTAGCGGGTCGCCGCCTATTAGCCCGCTTACATATCCAACACACCAACATCACGGAAGATCGCGTTCAACTCCCATTCGAGTGGAGATGCGCCCTCCACGTGCGCCCTCTTCCAAGCAACATGACAAAAGAAGACCACAATGGCCGGCGCCTGGCGCGGGCGGAAGCCCTGGCCCGCCATTATGGATCGAAACCCGGCGTGTTCTACGTGGACGCCTCCGGCCCGCACCATGGGGGATGGTATACGGCCGCTGTCGTCCACGAGAACCGAACAGTTAACGGGCTCACTTTCCGAGCCCGGGACATAATACACGCGGAGGAAGTCGCCATTGCATTGGCAGCTTGTCACCCCGCATCGCAAACCATCATCTCCGACTCGCGAGGGGCCTGTCGGAACATCGAAAACGGCTGTGTCGCGGACTTCGCCTATCGACTATTGAAACGTTGTGACTATCAGGGAATCCCCGCACCCCGCCGTATAGTCTGGGCTCCTGCTCACATGGGATTAGAAGGGAATGAGGCAGCCGACGCCGCCGCCCGCGCGCTCTCTTACCGGGCATTCCCACTCGCCTCCCGCGATCAGGACGACCTCGAACTTAATCCTGTCTATTCTTTCCGCGAAGTTGTGCAGCATTACCAATCTGACCACAGCCTTTATCCACGCCCGTGTAAAGGCTTAAGTAAAGCGGAGGAGCGGCTTTTACTCCGTCTGTACACAAACACTATGCTGTGCCCGGCAGCACTAAAACACTTCGACCCCGCCTTTTCCGGCAGTTGCTCGCACTGTGGGGAGAAGTCTTCGGACATCTACCACATGGTGTGGGCCTGCCCCTCCAATCCTGCTATACCCCCTATCCCCAACCCAACCCGGGAGGAGTGGGAGGCGACCCTGCTTGGCTGTTCTGACCTTCAGGCCCAAAAGGCCTTGGTCCGACGAGCCCAGGCAGCAGCCGACGCCAATGGGGTCCCGTACTAGGGAGCCCCACCTACTGTTTGTAGGTGCCGTCCCCTTAAGGGGTAGTGCCTGCATACCTCCCTTGTTTTCTTTTTTCTAATAAATGTTTTTACCACCACCACCAACGCAGCTTGGGGGCCCAGCGTCTTGGGTCCCCAATTCTCAAACTCTCTAATATATTATTAACGCGCAAGCCTAGGGTGCCTCATGAAACGAGATAAGGGACCGTTGAGCGCCTCTGATCTCTGACGTCAACGTGATGCAACCGACAGCCAATGTTTGTGACGTCACTATGGCGTCACGTAACGTGACATCACATGCTGTGATCACATGCCATCGTCGCTTGGTCGAAGGTGGGCCGATCCTGGAGGCAGCGCAAAACCACGTGAGGTTTCGGAAACGGGGTGGGGGCGGGATCAATACATCGACTGAGAAGAAAAAAAAAGATGGCTTTCGCCTTCGGCGAATGCATAAAGGACCGTGTCAGCTATTATGATGCAGACTTGCCCTTGAGTCATAGCGCTTGATGTGCGTGCGTCTATTATACGTTTACTTCAAAGCCTGCGTTGTGTATCAATTGAAGCTATGTCCTGTAGAATATTCCAGTATCTATCTGATGGTCATAACTGGCCGTGACACTGGATGAGGCCGCCTTGCAGTGGTAGATAGGAGCGCCCCGATTCCAATTCTGGACATGTACTTAATAAGGTTGCACGCATCTGCCTCCATCACTGGGATGTATCAGCGGGTACACGTTACTCCATTAGCATGCCAACACAGGGGGGTTCATCCCCCTTCCCTCCTTGTCAGCTGTGGGGGCGCCATGTCTGCCCCATACCTATGCTCGGTCGGACCAGGTCCCTTTATTGCGTAGGGTTGTCTAAGCACGTTTTTGACAATAATGGCGACCGAGGACCCCTGTTGTTGCATTCCAAGAGGTTCTGGCTTCCCGCCTTTACTCCAGGAAAGCCAGGGACCAAAGGAAGGTCGTTGTGAGAAGCATATCATTTGATTTTCATTTTAGCTTCCATTGCGAAGCTTTTTTTGCTTTTGGTATTGACGAATACGGTGGTGTGGGGGAAGGTGAGGTGAAAGTTGGATGGAGGCATTCTTTTTTGCTTGTACCGACGAGCCATGGATCACATCTCTCATGTTTCGAGAGTTTCTCTTTTTTTTCCTCCGATGGGCGCCCATATTGCGACGTACCTTTGTGCTCACGGTGAAGACCTTTAAAGATTAGTTTTTTTTCCGTACACTAGTTGCGAGAAAGTGCCGTTTGTGTTTGAGCCGAAGCGGTGTCCTTCCCACAGAAACCTCTCAATTACTCCCCTTCTCGAGCGGAAAAGGGAAAGCTGAACGGAAAAGAATGTTTCATTTTCCGCCCTACTCTCCTTTCTATGGGTATTTCCCGCGCATACGGAGCGAACGGTAACGCGAAAAGTTGGTCCGACGTGGGGACATAACATGGAGGCAACATTGCGTTGTGCTTTTGTACTTCCGTTCGTTCCCGGATGTTACAAAGGAGATGCTGCAACGTTGGCCCTTACATATATGAACAACGTCGTACAGCTTACCACCTCGCCTCCTTACCCCCTCGCACTTATACCCGAGGAAAATGACACAAGTGGTTGTTTGAGACCGATCAATCTTTCCTTCCTCTTTTTCTTTTGTTTTGTTTCCCACTGTTTGCCACTAACCGTTCCTTTCCTGTCGCTTTGCTTTCCAGGTAATGCCGTCCGGTGAACTTAGAACTTTATTTATTTCAACATTCAGGATGCTGAGGGCCGTGGTCAAAAAGCCTCTAATGGGCTTGACTGGGACCACGACCCCTTACAAATGGGCAGCATAGGCAACACTTTTATTGCAGTGACAATGTACAAAAATTTGAGCAAGTATAAAGCATAAAGCACAATAAGCATAAGCATAATAAAGCATAAGCATAATAAAGCATAAAGATTGAAAAGTAATAAACTCAAAGAAATGACCGTAATTATTTCCTTACACATACGATATCAATAAGAGAGTGTAACGATGCAAGAAAAGAAGATCGCAAGATTAGCACCAAAGTAAAAAAATATGGGGCATGTGCCCATACGCTTACTACACTTACAATCAGAACAGTCACTCAAATGGAAGACGATATGGCACTCAAGTGAAACGGCAAGAGGAAGCGCAGCATTTCTTTGCCGTAGTTAGTGCGCGTGCGTGGGATAAACCATGTGTGATTGAAACGCGTGTTATAAAGAACTTTGCGGTGGTTTAGGTTGGCAATGGTTCCTAAAAGGTTGTCGCCTTTTAATCCTGCCTGGTAGCGTTTCACAAGCATTGCGCGGTAGTATTCAGGTAGAGGTAGCAGCTTCATGTCGTGAAATATGGGAGTGGTGTGACTGCGATATGGAGCATTTGCAACGGCACGAACAGCCCTTTTCTGTATGACGTGCAGTTTGCGGATATTTGTTAGAGTTGTCGTACCCCAAACCAGATGACAGTAGTTGACGTGAGATAAAAACAGGGATTTATAGATGAGAAGTTTAACTGCCTTAGGTAGCGAGAAACGCACCCGGGATAATATGCCCGAAATCCTTGATATAGTGCCACATAGTTTTTCAGTGTGTGCGTTCCAAGACATGTGTTGATCGAAAATTATTCCCAGACACTTAATACGCTGTACTATCTCAAGTTCTGAACTGCCAAGTTTTAATGGGACATGACAAGGGGTTTGTTTATTTTTCGGCCTGAAATATACAGCTTTTGTTTTTGATGTGTTAAGTTTTAAACAGTTAACGCATGTCCACGTGGCCAACTTCGCCAGTACCTCATTTGCGTCATTAATTAAGTTTGTATAATTTTAAGCAGCAAGAAGCAAGGTTGTATCATCAGCGTATATAATACATTTTACAGACGTGTCAATTTTTACAATATCATTTATGTATATACAAAAAAGCAGAGGCCCTAATATGCTACCTTGTGGTACACCCGCTGAAATTTTTAGTAAATTGGAAGTACAATTGCCGACGACTACTTCCTGCTGCCGATACATTAGGTATGATTCAATGAGTTGTAAGAAAACACCTCGAAATCCATAGTGTGCACATTTCTTTAGCAGCGTAATGTGATTTATTGTGTCGAACGCCTTTGAATAGTCTACGAAGATGCCTAAAGTGTGTAGTTCGCGTTCAAAAGCATTTAGTATAAATTCTTTCTGTTCCAAAAGAGCATGTTCAGTCGTACGGCCTTTGATAAAACCAAACTGCGAAGGAGTGATGATGTGGTGCTTATCTAGGAAAGAAACCATACGCTTTTGAATTAGTTTTTCCAGACCTTTTGAAATTACTGGAAGTATAGATATCGGTCGGTAATTGTTTAGTGCATTTTTATCTCCTCCTTTGTACAGCACAACCACTTTTGCAACTTGCAACTTTTGTGGAAAAATTCCGGTGGAAAAAGCAAGATTAAAGATATGCTCTAATAATTCAGCAATGATATCTAAAACGTGTTTGATGGGCTTAATCTGTATGTCATATGCGTCACAACACGTGCTGTTTTTCACAGACGAAAAAGCATGTGAAAGTTCACCAGCTGTTGTTGGCGCCAAGAACGCGCTCTCAGAGATACTGTCAGACAAATATGTGGTACAAGCTGAATTGTACTGTTCCTTTGCTAGAGATACAAAATAGTCATTGAATAAGTTTGCTAAATCATCCTTACAAATAACGTCACCGTCTATCACAAGCTCAGTAGGCCTGAAGTCATCACCGTTACGGCCAAGAAATTTGTTTAGTCTAGACCAAGCTAAGTCTTGTTTATTCATTACATCTTTGTTGAAGATGCTGTTTAAGTACGTTCTCTTTTTGTAACGCAACAGGCTGTTTACTTTATTTCGCTGGGCTTTGAAACGTTTAAGCGTTTCTTCGTTCTTGTTTTTCAGGAAGTTTTCGAACAATTTATTTTTACGTTTTATTTCATTAAGACAACTTTTAGTCAGCCACGGTTTTTTGGCTTTGCGCGTATGCTTGAGCTGTTTGTACGGAAAGCATTTCTTGTACACCCTTATCAGTTTGTCATGGAAAATATCATAGGCGGCTTCAGGTTCTTGCTCGCAATACACGCCTGACCAATCGGTTAACGATATCTCCTTGCGAAATGCAGCCAGTGTATATTCATTAATATCTTGAATAACTATCGGTTCTCTGAGTTGGGCTGGCGCACAATTTACGGTTTCGTTTATCAGCATAAAAATAGGAAGGTGGTCACTGATGGGTGCGCTTAGTACGCCGGACAAACATTTCGAAGCTTCTATGTTAGTAATGAACACATCTATTAATGTCGCAGTGTTTTTGTCAATGCGGGTTGGGATGGTGATAACATTAGAAAACCCATTGGATTCAATAACTTGACAAAGTTCTAACTGACTTTCTGATGGCTTTGCAACGTCGATATTGAGATCACCTGCAAGAACTAGTGTACTACCAGTGTCTCCAACCCAACGCAAGTATGTATCTAAGAATACTAAGAAGTTCGACTTGTTACCACTAGGAGGGCGGTATAACACACCATAAACAAAACCGTCACTTTGTACAGTCAATATTTCATAATCATTAGTGACATGCGAAAACTCGTGAACCAGCCTACATTTTACTGAATTTTTAGCCATCATCAAAACACCACCTCCTATTTTTGTTGGGCGATTCAAAAAGAAGGTTTCATAGCCGGGTGATCTTAGAACCTCAGATTCATCCCTGTACCATGTTTCCGTCATCATAAGAACATGAGGTTCAGAGCGTATAGTTGAAATAAGGGCGGTTATTTGGTCTTCTTATTTCGTGCAGATTGTGCGTTGAGATGAAGGAAGGACAAGCCATTCTTTTTCGTGGAAAGTAATGCGCCTAATTTTTCGAGTATCACGTAATCTTTGTCTGCCATCTTTCTCTTTAGGTAACAGTCGCTTTGGTCATTAACAGTGGCTACTCTCTTATTACTGAGAGGTCCTGCACGCTGGCGATGACGTGAACTCGGCTGTCCTCAGTTTTTCGCACCTTGATGCGACCATTGTCCACCCACAGAAACTTCCATTGCTTTTCTCTCTTTAGTGAGAGCGCTTGTGCAAACAATCTTTTGTTGTTGGGTGTGAGGTGGTCATTAACGTACACATTTGCACCTTGTGACTGAGCAAAACCGAGTGACTCGGTTGTTAGACGTGCCCTGCGTGCTTTACGCAAAAATTCATCCTTCTTGACCCGAGAACAAAATCTCGCGATTATGTTCGTGTCCTTTTTTGCTGGCACGCGATGCACAGCGTCGATATCATCCTTTTTTATGGGACAGTCAATTACATCACCCATTTTCTGAAGAATGGTGGCGCAATCCTCCCCCTTTTTTAATGGCACACCCTTTATCTCAACGTTGTTAATTCGCGAACGCTGTTCCATGTCAGCCAGTTTAGCAGCCAGTTCATCATTTGATTTTTGAAGAGACTTGTTTTCGGCTGAGGTGAGCTCATGCTTCTTTTTCATTTCTTCATAAAAAGTGCTGATGGCAGAGACACTTTCACGAAGCTGTTTAATTTCGGCTCGAAGCTGTTGCACTTCGCGTGACAGCTCAGCATTTGACGGCATCATATAAACGTAACAGTGACTACAGCACAATAACCACTGGCAGCAGCAGTCGCGACAACAAAAGTAGAAGCAAAAATCAGCGGTGCAATTAATGCACAACCAACCTGCGCAAAGAAAGAACGTTGCTCAGTGGACTCGACTTCCTGCTGCCACGACCGCCACTGCCAAAATGTGGCTACACGAGCACAGTGTTGAACCTAAGTAGTGTCTCCGGTAGGTGTCCTCGCAGTCCGTGCTTGCGCAGAAAGTTCGTTCTTTGTGGCTGTAGCGACAGGGTAGTGACGTTGCTTGACCAGATATTCCAAGTAGACGGGTCGAGAAATCCAGAGAATATCCCGATAGCCCGAAGAGCCGAACCAGACAACAGACAACTGTCACGATATGCACAAGTCAGCACCTGCGCAAAGGAAGAACGTTGCTCAGTGGACTCGACTTCCTGCTGCCACGACCGCCACTACCAAAATGGTTGGTGTGGTGGGGAAATCTCGGTTTGTGAGGTTCCTATGGAAATGAGGGGAAGGAGAGGAGGGAAGGTGGGGGGGGGGGGAGAGGTGAAGGCTGATGACTAATTATTTGGCGCCCTACAGTAGTAATACGGGGATCAGAGCTACTGAGTAATCGAGGCAGCTTGATCGGCTTCTGCGGCCGATAAACACGAGGAAAGGGTCTATGCAGGAACTGCGAGGAGGACTCCAAAGCTTGGAGCTCTTTCCCCCCATTCCTGCACCACGTGCCCGCGCCAAACCTTCTCTCGAACTATTCCCCAAGTTGCCGCGCTCCAACGCAATTCAACCTTTCTCGACGATGTGCACTGTCGTTGGCTACGGGCTCGTACCGTACACACACCGCAACCGCACTACGGAGAAGAATTAGTGAGCGAGTCCAATATCGGGGGAAGGCGTTGCTCGTGCGCTCTCGCGTCCAATGCAGTTATGTTGTGCGCACTCTCATTGTCGTCCCGTTTGCTCTTTCGACATGTCCATCCGCGCCGTATTAGGTCGGGGGAAAAGCCGCAGTGTGATATCGAAGAGCAAGCTTGCAGGACGCCTTTTCTCACTTCTGTTTTGCCACGTGTACAAGAATTCATTGCGTGCACACATACGCGTGCACACAAAGGGGGAGGAGCGCAGGGCGTCCTTGCTTTGCGGTGCTCGTCTTTGCTTTGCGGAGGGGGGAATGTGCTGCAGTCACACTTCACACTCCTCCCCCTCCCCCTTTCCCCAGTGGAGAACCCTGCGACCGCTTATGCCTGCACATAGCCATCCCATACCCTCTTCACTATTCCAACTTCTGTGCAACTTCTCTTCCGAGGAAATGTCAACTCGAAGACTTTCTTAGTTCGCGTACACGAGGGATTTGGAAAGCGAGCTTGCATACCACACGCAAAATATTTCTTACTTCGATGTCCGGTTATGGACGAAAACTTTATATCTGTAAATCTGGTTGCTCGGAATTTGCCGCTCCTTCAGACGATGCTCGAAGCAAACACGCGTGTTTGGGAGCTTCGGTGGTCGCTGATCATGACGCGCATTCGTGGCGAAATTACTGTTCGGAGGGGTATTTCTTGCGCGCGCGGCTGGAGGACGAAGCGATACCCCGTTTCTCACTTGTTTAGTTAGTAATTCACTGATTGTTGCAATTTGTACTGGCCACAAAACTACGAGCTGAGCCCAATACAATCGTAATGAAGAAAATTATCTTCAGCGACGCTTTAGTGGCTTCATCATCCGTAAATTCGTGTGGCTGTGAAAAAAAGATTTCGCCTCTCGAATTCTCATGTTCTAGTTTCACTGGACGTATAATACACGTACACCGTAAGACGCGTAGAACGCATGCACTGCTAGGCATGAAGCATTACAAATGTGATGCAAGTGATTAGGCTCGTAATACTATTGCGCACCGACGCCCGTGCAAGACCCCTCGGATGAGGTCTTGCACCTCATCCGAGAGTGGGTTGAACAGGCCGGCCCAACAAGACATTGTCTTCACGAACGGTAAATTGCGACTGCCGCTGTCAAAGCCCAATGTCATTTGTTTGTAATTCGGTTGAAGCTTTGTAGTTCGGTTGAAGCTTTGTTCTCTATTTAAGTTCACAACATATCAAAAAAGCTTTACAGAAATTTGTTTTCACCTACCGGAAATGTGCTGTACAAACTTTTTGAAAGGCGTATAAAGATTCATAATCGAGTGAACGCGTCCCTTTTATCGTACTTCATGGTCTAATTGCGTGTTCCGTTTAGCCGGAGACGGTCTTTACAGCCAGCTTAAGTACGCGAGTATGAAATGGGGTTGATCTTTATTTAAGTCTCAATGTGCATTGATGGTGCTTTACAGAGAACAATAATACCAATTAGCCATCGACCCGTCGTCAGGAGTGAAAAAAAAGAGGAGGCTCGGGAGGAATTAGCAACCGAATTATGCAGCCACTGCCAGAGACTTTCTTTTTGCGTCGTCCAAGCGAAAGCGACTCCAGCGCTGTAATTTTGTTGTTTTAGCGTTGAGTGAATTCAATTAACTCGCTTTTGTCTGTTCTCTTCTCTCGCTCATTTACAATGCAACTTACAACGCCTGCAGCTTCTACCTTCGCTTAATTTCTAGCTGTCATTTTTATTCCTAATTTTTATTTCTTTCATCTCTCGTAGAAAAGTTCAGGCCGTACCGAAAGAGCAAGGGCGCATTGTAAAGACGGCGAATTCTGCCCGAATTAGCATACGTTTATCTTGAGGACCTGATTAGCATTAGATGAAAACCTAAGTAAGCCGGGAGATAGAAAAAGTCGTACGCTTCTTGTATAATTCCTTCTTTTGCTCATTGGTTCTTAAGCTCTGCAATTTTTTTTTACTGCAGTTACCACCAGTAAAGCAAGATACACGACACATTATTTGATGAAACGTCTAAAAGAAGGGTAACAATGAACAATAATCAGCGAAGAAAGAAAAACTAAGCCTATTGATTCGACGAACACGAAGTCCTACGCGACAGCGTAATTTGCATTCCACTCCGGGAATTTGCATACGGCTGAGGTGGCACGGTGTTGGCAAAGCCGAACTAAGTCTACGTTCATGGGAAGTCACGACAGAAAAATTCATAATTCAGAAAAAGAAAGCTAGAAAATGCTGGCACGAGCTCTCTCTTATAGAGAGGATCGCGATGGCGACATCCTCCGGAAAGTGGGCCAAAAAATTCTGAGCTTGAATAAAATCCCTGGGCGCCGGTTCATCGTATGTGTCATTGTCGATGCTGTCACGTGTTCCTGGGTTATGCGGAAGCAGATAACGGATGTCTACAAGCTCCCTGTCCTAGCTTTGTTTCTGTTTCTGTTGGTGTTTGCATGGCTTAAGTTTGTCTGCTCTAGGGATTTAGTATGTCTACGGCGTGCCGATAAATCAAAGATTAATAATGCAGCCGGAGTCTTCGACGTCAGGACGGGCTTAACCCCGGTGCAAGTTCTATATCATACAACCGGACTGAGTTGCTCATTCTAGAAAAAAAAAAAGAGGTGTAGAATTACAGATTGGCAACTATTGAACTTCAAATGCCATTCACGAAATAATAAAAGAGCTGAATGCAGAGGTCGTGCGATTTGAGCGATTTCTACTCAACCAACTCATTTTTTGTTTTGTCCTTAGGCCAATAGCTTTCGTCCTTGACTTAAGACTGCAAATGCCAAAAATGATTAAATGAAAGAATAAGAAAAATATGAAAGAATGCGTTTTCTGAACGTTAATGATAACATTTATACTTATTTATTAAGGCGGAAGCGCTGCTTGCCTCATCAAACGCGAAAATTGACCGACGGTCAATTTTTGCGTTTGATGAAAAAAAAAATCGTCACGTGATGACATCATATGACGTAATCATGACGTCATAGATTGCCAAAATTCATTTTGTCATCGCGACGTCACATAGCGTGGCGCCATACGTTCACGTCATCACGTGACATCGCTTGATCAAGGTGGTCCGATCACGGAGGCTATGCAAAACCAGAATGATGTGCAGAAAGCGGTGATGCCCCCGATAGTGGAGGCAGCACAGCACCACGATAGATACAGAAAGCTTTCAGACGGGGGCAAGGGAGTACCAATACATCGAATGAGAAGAAGAAGATTGCCTTGGCCTATGAGTCTTCTTTGGCAAACGCATAAGGGACTCTGTGAGTCGTTCATTCATTCATTCATTCCTTTTCTCAACATCCGCTTTGCCGTCTCTGTTTATCGTACTCTCTTCCGA
The DNA here is from genome assembly GCF_013339695.2 of Rhipicephalus sanguineus. Classification (NCBI taxonomy): domain Eukaryota; kingdom Metazoa; phylum Arthropoda; class Arachnida; order Ixodida; family Ixodidae; genus Rhipicephalus; species Rhipicephalus sanguineus. The sequence continues at coordinate 28,237,638 of NC_051185.1, read as the reverse complement.
AGTTCTTCAGAACACTAGCGCCAGAATTCTGCCCTGGCGAGCTTTTTCAAAAGTTTTATGGCGATAGGAATAACAGCTTCATTCCGAGTCATCCAGGATGATCACGAGCCGAGTAGAGCCTCTGTCGCTTGCATGCACATCCGTGCAAGCATTATCAGCAGCAGCCGTGTTTATCCTATCGACCAGCGAGACGATGCGCCGACCCGAACAGCGTGTTTATTGTTCTTCGAACCGGACTATCCTCAGACTTCCGCGGTACTCCAAGCGAGGCCTTGATACTTCTCTTGCTAGGGGGCGCTTCCTCATTACCCTCCGCCACTTGTGCAATATTTGTCGCATGTCTACTTCTTTTGTATGCTTCCTTTTGTTTTCACTTCTCTTGCACCAAAGCAAGCGTGGAAAGGACAGGCTGAAAGGCAGAACTCATCACGAAGACAGCGATGTGCTTTGGCTAATGGAGACCGCATCTTATGAGCTGCTACTTGTTCTGTATGTACGTAAGGAGACGATCCACGTACGCTTTCTGCAATGTAGACATATATGCACCAGCGCCGAATGGTTTTCTATGAAAGACAAAGACGGGTCGACTTGAACCTGATGTTAGTGGCTCCGATAATCTGTGGAAAACTTGGGGAAATGATGCGGACGATATTGCAGGTAATTCGAGCAGCAACTATACCGTGGGCCCCCAACGGAATGCTAAGGAGCATACAATGCAATCTCGGATGTGATTTCTGATTTCCATTGTGGTCGCGCAGCTGGCCGAACATCAAGAGGCTGCTTCTCATGGGCTGTGTGTAGGAGGACGTTGGTACGCGGCTGTACGCGAAGCCTCCCTCTCAGCTAAAACTTGTTAAACTATAATCTCGTCACTGTTTGCCTTCACGATGGTCCTCGCGGAGAGGGGAGAAAGAAGCGCTGAAGGAAGAAGGAAATCCTTCGTAGGTGGTGAAAGAGAGAAAAGGGATCCTGCCATATATATATATATATATATATATATATATATATATATATATATATATATATATATATATATATATATATATATATATATATATATTGTGGCGAAGCAATTGGTACTGTTAAACGGTTGCGTTCTCCAGCGGCTCCTAGTGGGGCGTAAAATGTGCGGTTTGACTGGCTGGTGGCGGGCGACACGACTTGAGGCGGTTGGACGCGATTGCAGTAACGCGCCACGTGGCCGGCGTAACCGCATGCGAAGCATATGGGGCGGTTGTCAGGTGTGCGCCATCGGTTTGCTGAAGCAGGGCCCGCCCATGGCGCAGAACGTGATTGACGGGGTGGCGACTGATATGACTGCATCGTTGGCTGCAGTCGTGGCCTCTGCATGACGTCGGCGTAGGTAGCCGGCACAGCCGCTTCGAAGGACTGATGTCTAGGGGCGGCTTCGGCGTAACTGTGTGGGGCTGCCGCGGGTATTACTGGGGACGTCCTGGCGACAACTTGGGCGTAACTGAGTGGTGCAGGAGCTGGATGGTGCTGGTGGTATTCAGGCATGACCTCCGCGATTTCCTGCTCAATCGCTCGACGGAGGGGAGGGAGAAGAGTGGTTGACGGCTGTTGAACGTACTGAGGTTGAGCAAAGTCCAGCAGCGAGAACTGGCGCGCAATTTCCTCGCGCACGAATGACTTCACCTCTGCGAGCAAGGCGGAGTGGTCGGATATGGTCGACAAGCCAGCGAGCTCGGCGTCGCGGGATGGAGAGCGACGGGTCATCGACCGCTGCCGGCGCAGCTCCTCGTAGCTCTGGCAGAGTGTGATGACCTCGGCCACTGTGCTGGGGTTTTTGGCGAGCAGCATCGTGAAGGCATCGTCGTCGATGCCTTTCATAATGTGCCTCATCTTGTCAGATTCCGACATGGTGGCGTCGGCTTTCTTACACAAATCGAGGATGTCTTCAATGTAGCTGGTAAAGGTTTCACCGGCCTGCTGAGCTCGTTCTCGCAAACGCTGTTCGGCCTGCAGCTTACGAACGGCAGGGCGGCCAAACACGTTGATAATGGCGGTCTTGAATTCGGACCACGTCGTAAAATCGGATGCGTGGTTGTTGTACCACAGGCCGGCCACACCCGCGAGGTAGAAAACCAAGTTGGTCAATTTTCCCGCCTCGTCCCATTTATTGGGGACACTCACGCGTTCATAGATCGTGAGCCAGTCCTCCACGTCGGTCCCATCTGCGCCAGTGAAGACTGGGGGGTCGCGGATACGAGGGACACCGGGGCATGAGGTCGGTGTAGGCGGAGGCGTCTGCTGGGCGGCGTCTTGAGGCATGGTAGCTGGTAGGGTACGGGATCGAAGCTCCAGAGGCATCGAATGGGAGCACAGCACTCTCCACCAATTTGTTAAGCGGTTTATTGGACGGGACTCGGCGACAATTCGCTATGGCGACAGTCCAGGCCAAAGCACGGGCTCCGAGAGCGAGCGGCGTTTACAAGAGGACGACCCACTAGGAGCCGCTGGAGAACGCAACCGTTTAACAGTACCAATTGCTTCGCCACAATATATATATATATATATATATATATATATATATATATATATATATATATATATATATATATATATATATATATATATATATATATATATATGTGTGTGTGTGTGTGTGTGTGTGTGTGTGTGTGTGTGTGTGTGTGTGTGTGTGTGTGTGTGTGTGTGTGTGTGTGTCGTTCAATCCCACAAAAATAATCGCCATCTACCTCGTGTGTCTGTCAGGAAACGCCGTATAGGCCCTGGGCAGATTTATCACCGTCATGTTTTTTTTTTATTTCGCGGCGAATTTCGGCAAGCACGCGCCTCATTGGTATAATTCTTTTTTCCCTTCATTGACCAGTGTCCTGAACGTTTTCGTGACCCATCACAGCAAACCCGTCAGGCACCCTCGTGAAGCTTTGTTTAACAAAGCAAATTAAAAAGAAAAGAATGAAAGCAATGAGAAGGAGGGTCCTTGCCTTTGGTCTACATAACTCAGTTTGGGCCAGCGTCACGTCGCCCGCGTCACTAACTCCGGGCAATGTTATGTCACGGCCGCTCGATGAAAAACACACGGTGCGGCCTGCCGCGTCGCGGCGCAGGCAATGGGCGAGTGCGGGGAAGCGGAGTTGACAGTTGTCGCTGCATTTCGCTAGGAGGGCGCCAGTAGTATTGGAGGGCTTCACGCGACACGCGGGCGGGAAGGAGCGCGCGTTCAGCGGGTAGGCCGAGGTAGTGGTTGTTTTTCTCCACATGAATTGCTCGCACTGAGTGTCACTCAAGGCAGTTTGCGCATGTGTGATATTTTATACGTTAGGCAAAATGCCGCGTAACTGTTGTGTGCCATTGTGTTCCACGAATGCATCGAAGGGCCCGCAAATACGCTACCACGAGTTTCCCAGTAACGCAGAACGCAGGGCAGCATGGCTGCGAAACATTTCCCGTGAAGGACACGGTGGAAAGGGAACAGTATGGCAGCCTAATGACAGGTCCCTGGTGTGCGCCTTGCATTTTACGGAGCAGGACTACAAGAAGACCGAGAAGTTGAGGATACTTTTGCCAACGGCTGTTCCGACAGTGTTCCCCGGTTATCTAAGCTACATGAGCACGAGGAGCACGCCTGCTCCGAGGAAGAAGCGGCCACGCTCCGAAATAGAAGCCGATAATGCGCAGTCGCGTGCCGAGTGCTCGGGCAATGCTGCTTCAAAAAAAAAAATAGCCGTTTTGTCATTAGCCAAAACGGCTCGTCAAGTGACAGCACTGAAGCCACGACGCCCAACAACTCTGAACTAGGGAATGAAACGTTTGTGGAAATGGCATCGTTTTCAGATGTATCATGTCAAACTACATTCGACCTTGTTAAACTCACAGAAGAAACTAAAAAAACGCTCTGCTTCCAAGCGAAGATCGCTCGTATGAAAGGAGCATTGCAGGCCCTTCAAGAAAAAGTAGATGAGGCTGAGGAGCGCGCGCAGTTTTATGAAAATTACACGGACATTGCCTGTTTTATGAAGGTGCTCAATGGTGCTGCGCAACGTGACAAGACTGCCGATTTCGTTAGAAACCAAGTCCGCAGTTTCTCGACGAAGAAGCCCCACTACAGTGACGTCATTCTAAGGGAATGTGTAATTTCGAAGGCATGCTTCAACAAAAGTTATGAGCATGCAAGGTCCAGAAATATCTTTCAGCTCCCTTGTCGCTCAACGCTCCAGAAATATGTAGGCCATTTAACAGGTGGAATTGGCGTCACTTCGTTGATAAAGGAGCGGCTGTGCATCGAATTCAAGGGTCTCACTGTAGAGCAAGAAGCGTTCTGCTCCCTGATCGTTGACGAGATGGCCATACAGCAGAGGGTCATATACGACGGACAAGTCGACAAACTTTTTGGTTTCGTTGACCGTGGTGAAGAAGAGCACTCAACAGCGGTACCCCAAGTGGCAAACCGATTACTATGTTTTGTAATTAGAGGTTTGTCAACATCATATATTATTCCTGTCGGATATTTTTTCATGAGATGTCTGAAAGGTGACCAGCTGTTCTCTATGACCATGGAAGCGCTGAAAGTGGACTTGGGGGGCGGATGACCACGCCATGGAAGTCTGCAAAGTTTTCATTAGAAAGCTCTTACGAACGCTTCTTGCCAACTGGGCAGGAAATGTTAATATGTCTGTTGAGCGTCCCGTACGCTTGGCGCAAAAACCTCTGGCCAGGAAAGTGCTGCGCCTGTGATTCGAATAACACAGTGATCTTTTTTCACGCACGTGCAATAAAGCAATTATGACTCCCCTGATGTTCACAATGCTTTTGTTTCTAAGGTGTGAGCAACAGTCATTCCGGTAATACAAGCGCACCTGTCAATGAGCGACTCTCCTGTTGATAAAATAACTGTAACACAAACATACATTATCGAGGGTGAACAGCGCAACGGCAACAAGATACAGAAAACATGACGCGAAAAATTGCAACTCGCACGAACAACCACTTCAGATACAACTAATACTTGCAATATTTAGATTGAAGCATCGCGGCGCACATTCGGTAGGACGATTACCAATATAGTTAACGCTATAGCAAGTTTATTGTAACCCTTTAAAAACTAACAAGTGCATAGCAGCTGCGCTGTCAAGCCGCGATCCGCCGCAATAATTCCGGCGCTCTTGCTTTCGGTCTCCCCACAGGCTCCCCCACTGGAGGCGCCGCGGCGGCAGCCAGGAGCACTAGGCGCGCGACGCAGTATCCACACCACGCGGCAGGCCGCACCATGTGTTTTTCATTGAGCGGCCGTGCCTGTACATTGATATAAGAGAGCTTGCACAATGTATATTCATGTCTGGCAGCTATAGCACCGTTTAACGCGGATACACCCACTTTGATACTTGGTGGTACATCTCCATGCCGACGACTAACGTCCATGTTCAATGATTAAACAAACCCTTGTGGTAGCTGTAGTAGTTAGCGATGAAAGCGTAATCAGAGAACGAGTTTTGATAGCCAGAAGTGCGTCGCATATTGGACGCAGAACTTGGTCGCCATCCTGCGGCATGTTAAAATGTGATTGAACACCACGGCCGCAATAGAGGGAAACGCAAAGCGCGTCGTGCCGCCCCGGTAGCCCGGCCACAATTTTTCTCAGGGGGAACGCGGCGTTACAGCCAGGTGAGGCAGGCGCGCGTCGCAGAGCTATTTCTGGTTTGATTAGCGTGACGCTATGAGTGAGGCCGACGCTTTTACGACGCTTGCGTTAAGGTCGCCACCTCGCGGTGTGTTAAGGCACTGAAAAAATTGCACTTCTATTGAAAACGTGCCGAATGGGACTAAATGGGACGAGCGTGTAACGCGTTGCGGGTACTAATCGCGAAAGCCACAGTAATGATGAATTACTTTACTTTGCCGCTCCCAGAGGCCAACACGACCCCGCCGACTGGGAGAGTGGTAGATATAAAAGGCGCGTTTGTAAAGCCTCTAGAGTCTGTGACCGTGGCGCAGTCTACAAGGATTTGTTATCCATGCTTTTTCCACCTCCACTTTACCGCTCATTATATTCTGACCTTCCAGGACATGATGTACTAAAACGAGTTCGGAAAATGTATCTTTCTCCTGATACAAAAACCTTCTTTTACAAACTCCATACTGATACACTGCCGGTGAAATCATGGCTGCAGAGGAAGGGTATTTTTGTTTCTTCAGTTAACTGTCGTCTCTGCGATGTACTAGAGACAGCAGAACACTGTTTTATTGGCTGCAAAGATGCCATTCTGTTTTGAGACATCCTTCAACGAACTGTTCAAAAATATTTTAACATTAACTCACATACTATACGTTACCTTCTCCCAACGTCTCTTGATGAAGTGCCCTTTGACATGTTTTTCCTTATGGGACTGCACAGTCTGTGGAAAACGCGCATGCAAGACCGTAATGCAGAACTAACCACTCCTTCAAGTATGCATTTCATGCGTATGGCTCTCCATGTAAAGGACATTTACGAAGAACTTGTCATGAGACCAGACTGGCACCCCATCTTGATGAGGTGTTCATCCTTACCAGCCTCCACGTGTAACAAGCTTTGAAGAACTTTTCCTGTTTCTCTGAACTTGCACAGTATACATGCATGTAAGCCTTTGAATGCTTGTGCAGTGCTTGTGCGATTATTGTCGCTAAGTGAATGCATCACTGCGTCATAGCGTTTGTGATAATTTCAAAAACGCATTACAATAATTACCACGAAAGAAAAAAAAAGTAACCGTGGCGCAGTGGATAGCGCGCCCGGCATCTGTTGCTGCGGACCGAGCGGTCCTGGGTTCGATGCCCGTGGACGGAGCTTTTTTTTTGCCATCTGATCGTGTACGTTTTTTCGACGTCATTTTCGTGACGGAAATACGTCACTGAAGTATTGGTGGACCCCGGCATAAAACTTTCGTGTTAATATAGTGATGACCATTTTACGTGACAGAGGGGCGGACGTGCACTTCTCTCGTAAAGTCGACACAGAGATGTTTAAGAGTGTTCGACGAACTTCAAGGTACTGTACCACGGGAGAGCGCTCAACTAAAAATCGCGATGCAGTGATGCGGCCAATCTATGTACGACCTACTGCTGCTGGAGCCACGATATCGTATTCGCAAGGCAACATGTTATCAAACACAGCCGCAGCAGTTACTCTGGTAAAATTTGCAAATGTCTTACTAATGACTCTCGAAGGTATGATCAATCAGAATCGCAGAACTCATTTGATGATCCTGATTATGCTCTACGAAAGCCTTTTAGATTTACTTGTCTCCGGCAAGTAGGAAAAGGCGCTTTGTTATTTACTATTTAGTTGTAATCAGTGCAGTTAATTGACTAGATCACGTCGGTCGTCGTGATTGCCAAGATTCCCGAACTCTCCCCGCGTTGTACACATAATATATTATTAAGGCGCAAGCCTAGGATGCCTCACCAAACGCGATAAGAGACCGTTGAGCGCCTCCGATCTGTGACGTCAACGTGACGTCATCGACAGCCAAAGTTTTTGACGTCACTATGGCGTTACATAACGTGACATCACATGATAACATCACATGTCATCGTCGCTCGTCGCTTGGTCAAAGGTGCGCCGATCCCAGAGGTAGTGTAATTCGAGGAGAGGTCGCAGAAAGCTTGCAATGTCTCCGATGCTGGAGGCGGCGCAAAACCACGAGCGGTTTCCGAAAGAGGGTGAATACGAGATCATTACATCGACTGAGAAGAAAAAATTACACTTAATCTCCCCCTACGGGCAACCATGGGGGGTTGCGAAAGCATCGCGAGGGAGGGGGTGCGCATCGAGTTTACATTTCTCTTATGTGACTTATGAGGCGTGGTTGTCGAGGCCTTTGAATTACCGCTCGGCGACGCTGACGTTTACGTTCGGCTTCCCGAGCCTTCCTCTGCTACGCGGCGGTGGCGCTGCCGCTGCGACTAGCTCCGACGTTGACGTTTCATGGCGTTTCGCATGCCGTTGCACAGAGAGAGAATGACGGAAGCACAGCGAACGCGAACTTTCGCAGCCTCGCAGCTTCGAGATTCGCTTGCAGGCGTTGCCGTTTACGTTCAGCTTCGCGAGCGTCCATAGCGCCGTATAAAGAGAGTGCAACGGGAGCGAGCGCGCGCCGCATAATATACGAGCGCACAGCTGTGGCGGAGAAAGAGAAACGGGAGAGGGAGAAACGAAGCGGAAGCAGCGCTCACGCCACCTCCTCGCACTCACGCCAATAGAAGGGGAGAGTTGGCTCATGCGCAGTATGGGTGCGGACGCCGCAGAACGGACACTGCACCGAGCATCAGATGCTTTCGCATCTAAAGAAAGATGGCTTTCGCCTTCGGCGAATGCATAAAGGACCGTCTGAGTTGTTACGATGCAGACTTGCCTTTGAGGCATAGTGCTTGACGTGTGTGCGTCTATGATACGTATACTTCAAAGCCTGCGTTTTGTATCACTTGAAGCTATGTCCCGTAGAATATTCCAGCATGTATCTGATGGTCATAACTGGCCGTGACACTGGATGAGGCCGTCTTGCAGTAGTAGATAGCAACGCTTCGATTCCAGTCCTGCACATGTACTTAATAAGGTTGCGCGCTTCTGCCTCCATCACTGGGATGTAGCAGCTGGTACACGTAACTCCATTAGCATGCCAACACGCGGGGTGTCTCCCCCCCCCCTCCCATATCATCTAAGGGGGCGCCATGTCTGCCCCATACCTATGCTCCGTCGGACCAGGTCCCTTCATTGCATAGGGTTATGTCTAAGCTCGTTTTTGACAATAATGGCGACCGAGGACCCCTGATGTTGCATTCCAAGAAGTGTTTGCTTCGCGCCTTTACCCCAAGCAAGCCAGAGACCAAAGACAGGCCGTTGTGAGAACCACTTCATCGCTTCATTGTCATGTTTTCCTCCATTGCGAAGCTTGTTTGCATTTGGTATTCACCAATGTGGGGTCCCTCCCCCCCCCCCTTCCCATTGGAGGAGACCCTACGCACAACTCTGCGTAACAACCAGTGGTTCTGCTCACTCTCTTTCATTGTAGTCTCGTTCAGGTATCATCTTCTGTGGTTAACAATAATGGCAGGAAATTCAAAGTCGGCTCGTCCAATGTATCGCAGCAACAGCAGCCACTCCAACCTCTTCGAAGCACCCACGCCACGACACCATCCGGTAGGCCGTCCAGCACCGGACCTGCTACAAGAGAGCTGTGTTGCAAATGCCGCCACATGAAGGCCGTTTACGCTAGCGTTGTTTCTATGGAGGCAAGGTGGAATCGGCAGTGGTTGACGGATGTCCGGGCTTTGTAAGGCGAAAGCCATGGATGTCTCATGAAATGCGAAAAGCGACCTTCGGCGTGGGTGTCAGCATGATGTGATGCAAAAAGTCGACATCTCGGGATGGCGTCTCCCAATGATATCACTGGGGCGGATCAGGTTGTCAAAATTTGTGACGTCACTACAGCATCAACCAACGTGACGTTCCAGGAGAACTTGCGTTTGGCCTAGTTGGTGCTTACTGTTTAGAGTCGGCTCTGAGGAAGTCGTGCGTTCACAAAATGCAGGATGCATTCGACATTTCAACCCAGCCGTCTCAAGACGGCTGGGTTCTCTGACTCGATGGTGACGCCAGTGGTGGAAGCTCTCCTGCAGAAGGTGAGAGGTTCGAGGAGGGAGACAAGGACGAGGACGACCACTTTTCCCGTAAGACCTGAAATGGTGCCTTATATACACAAGGTCAGCCCCAACCTAATCAAGGTAGCAGGCAGGTATGATGTCCCCCTTGTTTTTTCGGCGCCCTTCAAGCTGGCGGGGCTCTGCCCCCGTACCTCCAGAAAACCTAAAAGAAGACTCGGCTGGGGTAACGACCATGCAAATCCGTACGCAAAGTGCTCTACAGGAGTCGTGTACGAAATCCCTCTGACGTGCGGCAAGTCCTACATAGGGCATAGGGCAGCCAGGGAACACGAGCAAAAGTTAAAAAAAAGAAGACGTTTTGGTGCACCTGCCTGCGCACTGTAAAGACTGCGCGTGTGAACCACGGTTTCAGGGGATAAAGATTCTGAGCAGAAGCCAAGACCAAACAGCTTGAGAGCTATTAGAAGCTTATTTTATTAGAAACAAAAGTGATGATTGTATCAGTGGCACCTCTATCAGATTATTTCAATCAGAAATGTCTTTCTTCGACAAGTGGCTGCCCCGCTAGACTGATGAGCGGACGTAACTGTGTCTGCGCATGTCATAAATCGCTATATATTGCTACGTCTTTCAGTGAATAAAATGAGTTGAAAGTTTACCGCCCGTGTCGTCGTACCTGCCTCTGTGCTCGTCTTTTTTGTGCGGTCAAAATGCCAAACGTGACGTTGCATGCGCTGTTGTTGAAGCGCTGCTATTCCGACGTGCACCGCCACGCCATCTCTCTATCTCACTGTATTGCCGCATTTGCCCGAGTGTAGCCCGCCTGGAAGCCAGCATAAAAACGCAAATACTTGTTGCGGAGCTAGTTTGTGCGTACTTCACGTATAGCTCTAATCCTAAGTGCGAGCCACACCATACGTGTAGAAAAACAACGCCTTACGGACGCGTACTGGGCCCTTCGCTGATTCGCAAAAGAAATAACTATGGCGTAGTGGGCACTTAACAACTGTACTTGCAGTAGGCATTCTAGGATACCTTGAAACGGCCAATGTTACGCGCACAGTCGTTCGTTGAGGCATGCACCAAGAACCGATGCCAGGCTGGCAATTGAGAAGGCGATGCACACGGGGCCCGATTACGCCATGACGTTGTGCTCTTGAAGGCAATCTTAAGTGCATTTTTTTTCCTTCATGCTTTTCTGCACTTGATGTGTGTATATATATATATATATATATATATATATATATATATATATATATATATATATATAGTCCTTCTTTCAGAAGTATCCTGCTCAAAATTGATTGAAAACATCCCGATGTTTTCCTTTTTATACTGACATTCCCTTAACGCATTCTCTTTTTCTGTCAAGCTTTTCTCCGTGCGGGTAACGGGCGCGTGTCTACGGTACCCAGCGAGCGCGTGCTCTCATATGCACTCTTGGCCGCTCTGGCAAGACTCCAGGAGAAAGAACTTCGCTCAACTCGCAACTTTTTTCTCGTCCCCAGCGTCGGTGAAATTTAAGCTTCCCCAAAATAAAAAGCTTTCCTTCCAACCCGTTTATCTTGCCTACTTCCCTTCCTTTCCTCATCTCCCTAAAAATAACGCCCTCTTTTCCCTACACTCACTTCTTTCTTTCTCACTTTCCCTCTCAGTTTCCAGCTTTCCCTAGCCTGTGTTTCGACTACTCGAAAAGCCCGGCCATTTTAAAATTAGATTACGGTGGGCATGATAGAACGAAAGAAAAGAAAACGACGCGGGAAATTTGCGGGGGTAAGAGCGCGGGAAACTCGGAAGTCTAGCATTCTGTATTCGCTGGCCCCGAACAAGCAATGAGGGAAGAAAGGAACGCGGGAGTGTCACGACAAACCTCTCCCGTGCTCTGTCGTCGTCTTTGTATTCGTTTGCGAAGGTGGATTCTGAACGTGCTCCGGGTTAGCATATACATATCGAGTGGTATATATATGTGTGTGTTTACACGTTGATTTTTATAAAAAGGAAGGGGAGGGGGGGAGTACGTGGGGTAGGCTTGGTATACACAACTTTCTTGTTCCGCATGGACGGCACGTTCGCAAACGCTGTCGGTTGCGGATATGTTATTGGATTGCGCTGCGGCTTTGTCTCGGCGCCGGTTTCGTCACGTCGCCGTATTCTTGTCTTGAGAATACGTCACACGTATGGCTTGATCAGACAGCCAAAGGAAAATGGGGGAGTTCATTGGCCCACGGGAAATCTAAATACGGGACCTCCGCTCTGTTGTTCCCAATGATTGTGATGACTATTTTTTATACGAACATCGACAGAATTTGTCTTTCGTGAGCCACATATAGAAGTACAATTGTCACTTTAGGTAATAAGCAGAAGTGTGTTTGCGTATCTTAGGTACAGTCCGCGTCAGAAGTTTGTCTTTCGTGAGGCACATATAGAAGTACAGTTGTCGCTTTAGGTAATATGCAGAAGTGTGTTTGCGTATCTTAGGTACAGTCCGCGTCAGAAGTTTGTATTTCGTGAGGCACATATAGAAGTGCAATTCTCGCTTTAGGTAATATGCAGAAGTGTGTTCGCGTATCTTAGGTACAGTCCGCGTCAGAAGTTTGTCTTTCGTGAGGCACATATAGAAGTGCAATTGTCGCTTTAGGTAATATGCAGAAGTGTGTTCGCGTATCATAGGTAGAGTCCGTGTCAGAAGTTTGTCTTTCGTGAGGCACATATAGAAGTGCAATTGTCGCTTTAGGTAATATTCAGAAGTGTGTTTGCGTATCTTAGGTACAGTCCGCGTCAGAAGTTTGTCTTTCGTGAGGCACATATAGAAGTGCAATTGTCGCTTTAGGTAATATGCAGAAGTGTGTTCGCGTATCATAAGTACAGTCCGCGTCAGAAGTTTGTCTTTCGTGAGGCACATATAGAAGTGCAATTGTCGCTTTAGGTAATATTCAGAAGTGTGTTTGCGTATCTTAGGTACAGTCCGCGTCAGAAGTTTGTCTTTCGTGAGGCACATATAGAAGTGCAATTGTCGCTTTAGGTAATATGCAGAAGTGTGTTCGCGTATCATAAGTACAGTCCGCGTCAGAAGTTTGTCTTTCTTGAGGCACATATAGAAGTGCAATTGTCGCTTTAGGTAATATGCAGAAGTGTGTTCGCGTATCATAAGTACAGTCCGCGTCAGAAGTTTGTATTTCGTGAGGCACATATAGAAGTGCAATTGTCGCTTTAGGTAATATTCAGAAGTGTGTTTGCGTATCTTAGGTACAGTCCGCGTCAGAAGTTTGTCTTTCGTGAGGCACATATAGAAGTACAATTGTCGCTTTAGGTAATATGCAGAAGTGTGTTCGCGTATCATAGGTAGAGTCCGCGTCAGAAGTTTGTCTTTCGTGAGGCACATATAGAAGTGCAATTGTCGCTTTAGGTAATATGCAGAAGTATGTTTGCGTATCATAGGTACAGTCCGCGTCAGAAGTTTGTCTTTCGTGAGGCACATATAGAAGTGCAATTGTCGCTTTAGGTAATATGCAGAAGTGTGTTCGCGTATCATAAGTACAGTCCGCGTCAGAAGTTTGTCTTTCGTGAGGCACATATAGAAGTGCAATTGTCGCTTTAGGTAATATGCAGAAGTGTGTTCGCGTATCATAGGTAGAGTCCGCGTCAGAAGTTTGTCTTTCGTGAGGCACATATAGAAGTGCAATTGTCGCTTTAGGTAATATTCAGGAGTGTGTTTGCGTATCTTAGGTACAGTCCGCGTCAGAAGTTTGTCTTTCGTGAGGCACATATAGAAGTGCAATTGTCGCTTTAGGTAATATGCAGAAGTGTGTTCGCGTATCATAAGTACAGTCCGCGTCAGAAGTTTGTCTTTCGTGAGGCACATATAGAAGTGCAATTGTCGCTTTAGGTAATATTCAGAAGTGTGTTCGCGTATCATAGGTACAGTCCGCGTCAGAAGTTTGTCTTTCGTGAGGCACATATAGAAGTGCAATTGTCGCTTTAGGTAATATTCAGAAGTGTGTTTGCGTATCTTAGGTACAGTCCGCGTCAGAAGTTTGTCTTTCGTGAGGCACATATAGAAGTGCAATTGTCGCTTTAGGTAATATGCAGAAGTGTGTTCGCGTATCATAAGTACAGTCCGCGTCAGAAGTTTGTCTTTCGTGAGGCACATATAGAAGTGCAATTGTCGCTTTAGGTAATATGCAGAAGTGTGTTCGCGTATCATAGGTAGAGTCCGTGTCAGAAGTTTGTCTTTCGTGAGGCACATGTAGAAGTGCAATTGTCGCTTTAGGTAATATTCAGAAGTGTGTTTGCGTATCTTAGGTACAGTCCGCGTCAGAAGTTTGTCTTTCGTGAGGCACATATAGAAGTGCAATTGTCGCTTTAGGTAATATGCAGAAGTGTGTTCGCGTATCATAGGTAGAGTCCGTGTCAGAAGTTTGTCTTTCGTGAGGCACATATAGAAGTGCAATTGTCGCTTTAGGTAATATTAAGAAGTGTGTTTGCGTATCTTAGGTACAGTCCGCGTCAGAAGTTTGTCTTTCGTGAGGCACATATAGAAGTGCAATTGTCGCTTTAGGTAATATGCAGAAGTGTGTTCGCGTATCATAAGTACAGTCCGCGTCAGAAGTTTGTATTTCGTGAGGCACATATAGAAGTGCAATTCTCGCTTTAGGTAATATGCAGAAGTGTGTTCGCGTATCTTAGGTACAGTCCGCGTCAGAAGTTTGTCTTTCGTGAGGCACATATAGAAGTGCAATTGTCGCTTTAGGTAATATGCAGAAGTGTGTTCGCGTATCATAGGTACAGTCCGCGTCAGAAGTTTGTCTTTCGTAAGGCACATATAGAAGTGCAATTGTCGCTTTAGGTAATATGCAGAAGTGTGTTCGCGTATCATAGGTAGAGTCCGTGTCAGAAGTTTGTCTTTCGTGAGGCACATATAGAAGTGCAATTGTCGCTTTAGGTAATATTCAGAAGTGTGTTTGCGTATCTTAGGTACAGTCCGCGTCAGAAGTTTGTCTTTCGTGAGGCACATATAGAAGTGCAATTGTCGCTTTAGGTAATATGCAGAAGTGTGTTCGTGTATCATAAGTACAGTCCGCGTCAGAAGTTTGTCTTTCGTGAGGCACATATAGAAGTGCAATTGTCGCTTTAGGTAATATGCAGAAGTGTGTTCGCGTATCATAGGTAGAGTCCGCGTCAGAAGTTTGTCTTTCGTGAGGCACATATAGAAGTGCAATTGTCGCTTTAGGTAATATGCAGAAGTGTGTTCGCGTATCATAGGTAGAGTCCGCGTCAGAAGTTTGTCTTTCGTGAGGCACATATAGAAGTGCAATTGTCGCTTTAGGTAATATGCAGAAGTGTGTTCGCGTATCATAAGTACAGTCCGCGTCAGAAGTTTGTCTTTCGTGAGGCACATATAGAAGTGCAATTGTCGCTTTAGGTAATATGCAGAAGTGTGTTCGCGTATCATAGGTAGAGTCCGCGTCAGAAGTTTGTCTTTCGTGAGGCACATATAGAAGTGCAATTGTCGCTTTAGGTAATATGCAGAAGTGTGTTTGCGTATCTTAGGTACAGTCCGCGTCAGAAGTTTAGGGACCACGAGACGCAAGAGAAAGCTGAATATTACCACCGTTTCGGCAGGCAGCCTGCAATTTATATTTCCGGCATGTTCTAAAACGCACTAACAACCTGTGCCATACGTTTCGACAAAATACAGTCACAAATTATCACAAATACTTTTCTTTCTATTGCGTCCTTCATTCGCACCTCCTTGACTCGTTTATTCGTTATTTCCTTTCTCGTGAACAAAAGAGGACTCCTTCCACGGGTGCTGCTTCTCTTGCCTCGTTGCTTCGTACTCATATATATATATATATATATATATATATATATATATATATATATATATATATATATATATATATATATATATATATATATATATATATATATCCACCAGACAACTCATTTCGCTCGTGGTTAGCCGCGCATGCGTGGCAGCTCTAGCACCAAGCAAAAACTGTCGCGTGCAACTGACGCAGGTGCTCTCGGCAGCGCAGCCACCGCGAAATTCTTGATAAAGGCCCACGTACCACGCAGTCTTTACTTATATACCTGAACTGGCTTCCTTTGCACGCTCGGTTGACGCTGAACCTTTCCAGCTCTGTTTATTTTTATCATCTTTTCCTCAAAAGGAACACGAATCAAAGAGACCCGCGCGCGCGCGGTAGTTTTCTAGCTCCCGTTGTTTGAACTTTCTTTAGACTGCGAGAGGGCTTTCCACTTCCAAAAGCTTTTTGCACGCATACGTAACAAGCCTTGCAGAACCGATTTACTGCATGTCTCTGTTTCTTTCTGTTCTAACATTATTTCCCTTTTAGTTCTTGGGTATTGCTCGTTATTTCTGTAGCGTTTCAAAAGCCTCCACTTGCTCCCCTCAAGAAAGCACGCCATTTCGTTCAACTCTTTTTCACCCGTTCTTCACATCGCCGCCACCAAGGAGTTCTTCATCCGGCAGCCGATGCTCGTTCGAGCGCGACTACCGGTCTGTATTTTTTAATTTTGGGGGGCCTCTGTAATTTGCGTTTCTCCTGACCCTAAAGAAAAAAAAAGTTAATTCCTTGTTTCTTGAAATATTTCTGATCTAGGTTCCCATTTGACTTTTCGCTCTCAAGAAAGCGTTCCTTTCTCCTTTCATGTCGAAGTACAGCGCGCTGCTGCGGCTTACCTGTAAGGCCGTGGTGCTCTAATCCCGAGCGGTATGAGTCGCATGGTCTACATCCGCGGTCGGGAGTTGACTGGGATTGGGGTGGTGTACACGAAAAAAAAATGAAAAACTCGTGAATTTAGGTTTACGGGTGCCGGTTACACAGCTAAATATTAGTGCTCAAAGAACTCACCCAAATTCCTCCAATACTGCTTCATTCAAGGCAAACTTGTGAAGTTTCGGGACATCGAAACTCGTCATACAATATGCGAGACTACAGCTTAGCCTGCATATATTAGGAGTTATGCTTAAGCCATGCTATGATTAGCTGTAAGCTATACTAAGATTATAGCTAAGCCTGCATATGCTACGCTACATTCTAAGAAACAAAATAAAGAGTCCTTTGACTTTTTTTTCGCCACGCATATAAATCTGTTTAAAATGACACTAAAGAGCAAAACGATTTTTCTCATATTAGTAAAGTACTCTTTCACTATCCCAAAGACACCACGTTTGCTGCGAGAAGACGCTCAGCAAGCGAGAAAAAGCGCAAAAACAAAATGTGGATGGCGACGCAACCGGAAGTTTCCGCACCATTTGCCGTGACGTCACATATTTTGACGGCGCCTACTAGGTACTACGCAGTTCCTAATCGGTAAAAATAAAGTACATTGTCCTCTGAGGGGGCCATGGATCTAACATACCAGGTTTGGGGTAATTTTTGTTGAGCCAATGGTGCTGAAATACGATAAATACACTTTGAAATCCGTGACGTCACGCGAGGAAGTCTCGGCGCGAAATTTAAAAATGAAAGTGTGAACTTGATTTTCTCCTCTATTAATAAACCTATGATGGCGAAATTAACGACATTAGAGTTCTCCGAGCACAATTTATCGATCTAAACCGATTCGTTGTTTCTGTTTAGTGTTCCTTTGAAGATACGCGTTTACTCTCTTTTGAAGATTCATGTGACGGACGACTCTCCAAAAGAGAGTAACGTATCTTTATAAAGAGACCTATATACGCGGCAAAACAAGCGTTTTTCTTAGTTTGTACACCCTAAGAAAAAAAAGAGTATGTGTAACTGTTTTCGGCGAATCTTGACTTGTCACGTATATGGCACTTTTTAAAGACACACCTTGATTCTATTTTGGTTCAATGACTCTCCCACGAGAGTATAGTCTCCAAAGAGAGCTCACGTGACTCTTTAAAAAGAGCCCTACAATTAGCAATACAGGACTCACAAAAGAGTCACAGCACTCTTTTTCTTCTCAGAGTGTAGGGAATCTGCCGAGACCTGCTGTCCGCATGGGATAGAAGCGTGTGTGCTACCTAAAGGCATGAAAGTTGCCAAGCTTGAGAACATCGCTACGAAATGAACGAGGAGAAAGAGAATTAATCGAGGGCGCCTGTTTCCGTTAGACACATCAAGCAGGTAATCAAGGTTTACCGCATAACTGCTGGTATACGTGGGAAACAGGCAATCGTGGCCTACCAAGCATCGGCGAATCGTACGCAGTCCCTTCATATGCCAATGCCGCGATACAGCAGACCGAAATTTTCATCCAGTGAGTCACAAACAAGCGCTCCATTTCATCTTTTGCGGCTTCCTACGTGAAAACACCATCGGTGCCATCGCCTTTACGCACCGACTAACGAAAACCTGAGCCATAAGCAAGGGATGCGCCATTTTCCCTGATCAAAGATAAACAGCAAAGGCCAACCGGTTCCCTCGCAACACCTGCGTCCGTCTGCGTCCCGCTCCTTTCATCTCTCTAGGTCGCCGGGGTCACGCCATCTTTTTGTTTATCCGTCTACTTCGTCGCTGCGTTGCTGTTTCTTTTGTTTCTCTCGCATTGCACTACCTCCATCTTTGTACGCCAGGCCTCCAACTTCTGTTTTTTATCGTCTGCTTGTTGTGTGTGCAGGTAAATATACCTTGCCAGAGATTGTTGTCTGTCAGGTAGGCAGATTGCAGACGAATTAATTCATCAGGCAATCACTGTGAGGGGAGATAATAGAGATGCGAAGTAGCCCGCTGTGTAATTTGTTCAAACGCAATGAGCTGGCAGAGTGGAAGCCAAGGTTGGGCATCCGTTAAATCAGAAACGCGATGGTGGGAAACGCACGTGATCTCTGCGAATTATCTGTCGCAGAAACCAGAGTCTCGTTAGATTCTTGACTCAGAATCGAAAAAAAAAGTCGTTTGCTGCCTTCATACTCCGTGTTTTGAATTATCTCGGCATCTTTCGAATCGTGTAGCCAAAGCGATGAGCTTGCGCAAGCATATCCTCTATATAAATGAAACATAATAAAGGGACACTAAAGAGAAACAATCAATTGGTTTAGATCGATAAATTTTGCTCTGATAACTCTAATGTCGTTAATTTCGCCATCATAGGTTTATTAATAAAGGAGAAATTCAAGTTCAAGGTTTAATTTTTTAATTTCGCGCCGAAATCTCCCCGCGTCACAACACGGACTTCAAAGTGCATTTATCGTATTTCGGCGTCATTGGCTCAACAAAATTACCCCAAACTTGGTATGTTAAGTATATTGCCCCCTCAGAAGGCAACGTACTTCATTTTTATCGATTAGGAACTACGTAGTCCCTAGTAGGCGCCGTCAAAACATGTGACGTCACGGCGAATGGTGCAGAAACTTCTCGGTGGCGTGGCCACCCTCATTTTGTTTTTGCGCGTTTTCTCGCTTACTAAGCGTTTTCTCGGAGCAAGCGTGGTGTTTTTGGCATCGTGAAAGAGCAACTTAGTAATATGAGAAAAATAGTTTTGCTCTTTACTGTTCCTTTAACGTAAAGTCACCTCCCCCTCCCTCTTATAACATAGCTTACGCGCGAGAGGATCCAATGTGCATGAAAGCATCGTAGACACAACTTATTTTTTCAAGCGAAGCTTGTTACGAGTAGTGGGAAGGCACAGCGCAACTGAGACAATGGGCAAGAACACGCAACACACACGAGCGCTGACTTACGACTGGATTTATCTTGCAACCAACTGCCTTATACATGCGCTTAAACTTGATAAATGACACATCAGTATAGTCAAACAGAAATGATCGTTTTTTTTTTTTTCTTTTTCTTTTGGTTTATCAACCGCGATATACTAACAACCTGATTTTTGCTCTTTCCAAGAGCCAATTGACCAACATACCAAGCTAACAAAACCCAGAAATGCACACTTATCAACACATGGCTGACAGCAATATCACAATGCTCACAATGGTACAATTATTTAACCCGCTGGCGCAAGAAGAAAAAGAAAAAGAAAAAAGAAAAACAAAAAGGCAAAAAAAAAAACGGGAGAAAGTATGAACATATGCATTGGTGAAACACTGTAGAAGCAAAATAAAGCCATGAAGATACTGAATCTCGGCGTCACTCAGTAAAACGGAAGCCCTGCTTACGCAGTTGTCAGAGGATTTGTTAACAAACAAAGCTTCAATAATTTCCCGCTCCGTCCTGTCACTTGATTTCTTTAAAAACTTTGTAGCTGGAAAAACCGGCGAGCAACCACACCTCCTGCAGCGCTCGCTAAAAAGCCTCCGGACTTATTTCGAACATTTAGGTTATGCTCCTTAGCGCGCTCATTGAAGCACCTTCCTGTTTGGCCGATGTATTGGCGACCGCAGCTCAAGGGAGTCTCATAGACAACATTTGCCACACACTCTGTGAATCTGTTCCAATGCTGTGTTGTGCACTGTGGCAGCTCATCCATTCTTGTCATTGTACATATTTTTGACAATTTGCATGGTGCAGAAAACACAATTTGAACATCGTGCCTCGAGGCAATCTTCTTAATGCTGTGTGACAATTTATGGATATATGGAATGACATGTATCGGCTGCTTTCGCTTGCCTTGGCTAGCTTTTGTGCCCGGACACTTAATCCTTCGAAGCAATGCCTCTGAAACTGCGGCGATGAGCGCCGACGGATACCCGGCTTCTTCCAACCTCGCCACCTGAGTGTCGAAGCTTTCATTCAACAGGTGCACACACGTCTTCTTTAAGGCGGAAGGAAGGCAATTCATTGCGATTAATGCGCACTGTTGAAAGGAAGTAACCCTTTCTGAGACCTAGGACTGTACTGCCAACATATATGGTCGTTCCTAAATAACAACTTCAGCTCAAGGAACTGCAATTTGTGGTCTTCAGGGGTCTCCCATGTAAAGTTAAGCCCACTTCCATTGGAAGTGAAAACCTGGATAATATTTTGTTACGAGCCACCTGGATAATGTAATTGTTACGAGTCACAGATTCCGGTGGCGGCGGCGGTGGCACTGTCGTACTCAAAAATACTTTGCGCCGGTGAGTGTATACAAATGCGGCCCTGGAAGGTTCGCTGGTCAAATGCCTATTTGTATGCGCCGTTTAACAGTAACTGACGCTCTCTCGATCGTGGGCTTTTCGGTGATCAGCCGCTTCTGATTGATCAAGATAATAAATATTGAATTGAACTGAACTGAATCTGATCTTTTATCGAGGTCACTTGTCATTTCACGTTGCCACATTTCATTGTTGCCTTTCATTGTTTCGCGCATGACCGTGAAATAGAAGCGTCGCTCTGCCGTACACGTTGGTGAATTGGTACACTTCTTGGCATGGAGGAAGGGAAAGGTTAGCAGGGGGAAGAAAGAAAGGAAAGCGAAAGAAAGAAGAAAATAAAGAGAGAGTGAAAGGGTGAAAGAAAGGGCTACAGAGAGAAAGAGAAAAGAGAGAGAAGGAGAGAAGATAGACTGAGACAGAGAATGAGAGAAAAAATACTGTCGGGTGTGCACACGCCAACCTTTGCTTACCCCCATTTTCCCGATAGGGGAAGGGATCCTAATTGTGTTTCTGTGTGTATGTGTTTCTTTTCTTAATACAAAGGTATAAGTATGTTTTAAGACGTTCGGAGATTCAGCTTTATCCGCAACCTAGAGAGGACACAAAAGCGTCACCGATAGCATAACGCGCGACATGTGGTAAAGGAAACAGCGATAAAGTGACGTGATTTCTTCGTCTAGACCAGTGGTTCTCAGGCGTCGATGTGCCGGGGAACCCTTATGGGCTGGTCGAAGTGATGGCGGACCCCTTGATGTGACGAACCGGAGAGGGGGGGGGGGGGCTGCTGTTGCAGGCTTGGTTTTTAATTGAGGCGTTGGGGCAGCCGAGGCGATATTGTTGAGAATGTTGCTGCAGTTCCTGGAGCAGGACCTGGAACTGGGAATAGGTCAAAGCTCGCCTCTAAAGCCTTTTTTTTTCGTAGGCGATGGCGTCGCGGAACCCCTAAGATGGCTCCGCGGAACCCCATTTGAGAACCATTGGTATTCGCAATGCCCATAGACTGTCGCGCCACCGAGCGGAATCGAGGAGCGTCCTCTCGAGGAGGGTTAGTAGACGACAAAATGGCGGCACTATGCAGTCGCTCCCTTGTTCGGCTGTGCTAGCCTCAGTGTTAACGCGTTGGCAAGAAAGGAACACTACGACTTTGCATGTTCCCTGCATCAGTGAATAAACCGGGCCCTCCGCGACACGAGAAATCTGATTCGTTCTTGCGAGACGCGAAGTTTTCGTGAAAATACGTGGCAACTCGCGCTTTCAATGCTAGCCCACAGTGTACGCATACTATCAGCTTCGCGAGGCTTTCTGTAGCCACGTAGGTAAGGTAAATGTTATCGTCTGACATATTCAGTTGAAGCTCACCCTCTTTTACTTGCATATATAATTGGTCAGTGTTTCTTGTAGTGCATGAGTCCCATAACACTGTACGCGGGAGGGAGGTCGCGCGGGCTCGCGATGTGCTCAGCCTCATGTATAACTGAGCGATCTCAAGTTGGCGATACATGAAAATAGGGCCTCTATCCTTTGTCAGCAAAGCGCTGTTACGAATCGTGCGAGCGACGTTTCAATCATTCGAGGACGCGTCTGCTCGACGCCTTTCATGGAGCGAACGCTTTTCATCCACGCCGTCCGTCCTTCGCCAGTGTGTTGGGTTTCATAGCCACCGCTGCGCCGCTTGTTTTTCTACGTTTGTTGAAAGGTGGCAGCACACTGCAAGCGATTTGCTTGTTGACCGGTCTGAGAGCAAAACCGGCAAAACGTTCTCCGCGCCCAGACGTCTCTCTAATTGTAAACGTGGTGACGCGGAGTGGTCGAAGTCGTTCGGCGGAAGAAATTCTTCAGATTGCTTTCAGCAGTGGTGTTGAAAGAAACCATCTTGACGACGAGGATTTTTCACTGGACGTAGAAGACTGTGAAAGCACCGAGAGTGACAGCGACGATGAACCACCAGCTGCTAACTCACGAGGAGCGAGTTGCACTTCACGTCCCCTCGAGCGCTAATGTTCTTTCCCGCTCGTAAGTCACTTTGATTGTATTTAATGTATAATATCCTTGAGCGAGATCAAAATAAAAGCAATGTTCCTCTTGTGCATTGCATGTATCACAATTATTGTGGATATTATGGAGCGCCGCATGCCGCCAACACGCTCGAGCTCGACCAGCGAAGCGAAATGGTTAGAGCGATGGAACGTGCAGTCACGGCCACAATCCACGCCTCTCGGCGAACTTCTTCGACGTTGCGAAAAGCATACGTGTGCGTTCTTTTCGATATTCATGTTTCGATCGTGCTGATCGAACCTGCAACATGCGAGTGAAGTACACACGGCTAGAGTCTCAGCATGGCTGAGACACAAGCGCTACTGAATGGCATGTTAAATGCTTGTGTTCCGTTGAAGACGCAACTTCACGTTTCCGACTGCGCAAGTAATGACGACGGGGTATTATCACACACACTTTTATGTTTGCAAGCCATCATCACGCGCAGCAGCGATGGCGCTACTCGCTGGCGGCCTACTACTGCGGCAAATCCGTCAGGCAGGCTCGGTACGTACTACCTCGGAGTGCCGTTCAGCTCATACGTCAATTCTAGTTCATACATGTTTATGTATATAGCACGCACAGGATTTCGCAAAGCATCGTTATGCACGATAACGGAGCTGAAATATAACCTTTCACTTCGCAGCAAATAATTAGGTGGCGAGTACTTAGCACTTTCCATGGTTTGGGAAAGTATTTTAGTCTCATATCCATTTCAGCGCAGCTCGTGACTTCATCCGGTGAAAGTGGCACGGTCCGTACGTCCGCACGTCCTATCTGTTCCTATGCTAACAAACGGGTTGACCCTCCTCCTGGCGCCATCTTGAAAAGCACGGCGCGCCACCTATAGTTCGTGGGCATTGCGAATAAACCACGGTGTGGTCTAGACGCATAAGCTTGGAGCAGGCGTCACTGTTCCCCGGTATCTGCATCTTTCCAAACTAAAGACCTAACGTACGTGTCGCAGACCAATCACCTGCATCGTGCTGTATTTATGGCTGTTGTCTTTCTTTCTTTCTTTCTTTCTTTCTTTCTTTCTTTCTTTCTTTCTTTCTTTCTTTCTTTCTTTCTTTCTTTCTTTCTTTCTTTCTTTCTTTCTTTCTTTCTTTCTTTCTTTCTTTCTTTCTTTATTTCTGCACCTTCACAGGTAATAAGCGCAGGTGTGAGTGAATATGTCGTGTAGCGGTACGTGGTAAGAGCAGACGGCCGTGACGTCAAAAAAGAATCGACGCGTGAAAGGTGCTCGGTTAAGTGGAGCTCATTTATTTTCTCGCTCCTGGCACACACATCCCTGATTTCGCGGCTCGTCGCTGTGCACACAGGTGACGGCTCCTACACAGGATGTGCTTGGCTCTGAGTGTATGAGTTGGTGTGAGTGAACTGTCGCGCCTTTTATGGCTTCTACGCAGGACGCGGTGTGCCGGAGGATGCGGGGTGCATATACCGTATTTCGCTCGACTTAAGCATTGCGTCTAGCGGTTATGTGGGCCGACGCCTCCAGCTAATGTATCCAGTCTTTTTGTGGTATTTTCCGTGTCACGAAGTTAAACGTTGAAAAACGGCAAGATGGCGTAGAAGAAGACTAGCTTTTAAGGCGAAAGCCTTAGATGCCCCATCAAATGTGAAAAAGCATCGTCTGCGTCAACACAAAGGGATGCAAAAAATCAGCATGCGATGACGTCATCATAACATCACACATCGCTGAAATTTGTGACGTAATCATGATGTATTCTAATGTGACATCATATGACGACTTCATCACACGATGTCGTCACTTGGTAGAAGGTGAACCGGCATCGACCCACCTTTGACCGATCGATGGTGTGACGTAATGATGACGTCATCGCATTTTTGGAGAAGGCCACGTGGTCTTCTTCCGTTCTTAGACGCACGCGGACGGACGCCATGAATCAAGGAAATGTTCGTGCAAATTAATGTGTATGTTTAAGCCAAAGGCTTTGTGTCTTCATCGTCCCCTCCTTGTCGAAATGTACAGTGGGGAAGGTCGAAAGTTTCCATGCCGCTATTTCATCTATTCGTATGGCGGCGCGACCTGGGAACCTTTGACCACCTCTGTACGTGTCCCCAGCTACGAGAGGGAGCTGGCTTTCCATTATAAATACCATTAGCCAGCCTTCTAATTATCCTTTCTCCGTGAAAGAATAATGCATAATTACACTCACTGCTCGAGAGAAATGTACTCAAATACGCGCAACTCACTTTCCCTACAAATCCTGCACATAGGCTTCGCTGCCATTCTTGGGCAATTATCTTCCTCCAAAAGATAACGAACAAAAAACAGACAAAAGAAAAAAAGCCCTCCATTCGTTGAGCAGAATGTTCCAGCGCTTTATTCAGCCCTCATTAGTAGTCTCTCTTATCGGTCCGATCCGTCTTCTTCTTCGCGACAGCGGCTAATTCGCCCTCACCCACCTCCCTCCTCAATCCCTCCGGGGGCAATCCCTAGAGATATAGCTGCCCGGTGACTTCGGCATACAATGCCACCTTACACGGCAAGTTCAATTTGTTCATTGTACTCTATCACCGGATTTTTCTTTTGGTCCTGTCTCTTTCTACTCCCCTTACGTTTACACATTGGAATAAACCTGTCCGGTCTAACTAATTCACGTCCCTCCTCTGCCTCGAACGAAAGAAAGAGAAACACCGTTTCAGAGGTTCTATAGTCCATTGTGCAGACAGTCTGCAGACAAATGCGTTTAATTCCGGAAGTCCAATCAGATACTTCGCCCGAGGGCGCATAGGTCGGTAGTGGCAGACCTGAGATTAGGGAATTTGTATTCATGGTCCCTTCCCCCTTGCGACGCCACTCTTCTTAATTTCCCATTGCAACCCACCGCTAGGCTGCGCCTTCCTCCCTCATATACCGTTTCTTAATTGTTTTTAATTGAAGAATTCGAGACATCACCGAAAGTCTGTGCAACGTATACCTTTATTATCGTGTAATGTGCATGCTCCTGCAAGTACCACATCGGCTTGCTCCACACACAAAACTCAACCCATGTCCTAACGCTGCTTTGAAAAAAAAACGGTGTCATTAGCGTGTCCTTTCCAGCGCTCAAAAACACGTCTTCACACAACTCCGCGGCAAGTATTGATATCTTCGCGACGATGACAACCACAAAGAAAGATCGTCGCAGGAAGTTCAGTGCACTGAATTAATCTCCTTTCTAATCGCGTGTAAGCTAATGAGCTTCTCTTACCCGACCTCTGGTCATCTGCGGTACGTGAAGAATCAAATAATAAAAGTCCAGCGCACAAGCGAAATCGAGCGTGGGGGTAGGGAAGCCTCATACCCATGGTCCAATGATCAATGACCTATCACGGTATCTTAGTAGTGCGTTCACGTTCTATCATGATGCTTATGCCTAATTCCTCTTACTGATCCAATGGTGAAAGCAGAAAATGGTTGTAATCAGGCGAAAAAAAAAGACAACGAAAACAGGCGAGAATAATACTTTGCTTTGATAAAAAACGACAAGCTGCTGGAATGCAGCAAGAAGAAAAAAGAAAAAGAAGAAAAAGAAAAGGTGACCGCCTGAGAAAAAAAGAAGAAAATGCGCTACTAATCTGGCGGTGTTCCTTTTGATCCAAGGGGCTGGCGGGAGGCGCCATGTTTACCCAACACAGATCATGTTCACGAGTGGCTTTCAACAGACCCCTCTTAGAGATACGTGCAGTAGGTTCAGCACAGCACATCTATAGATATATCGATAGCTTGCACGTGACGTCATGGGCGCACAACATGGCTCCAACATGGCGGCTCAGATGACGTCAACGCAGTATAATTACGTGGCGATTAGCCTGCTTCAGTGTGATAACGACGTCGCTGGAACATTATTGGTCATCTGTGCATGCGTAACGAGGGAACCAGCATGCGATGTACTTACAACACTAACGTGAAATCCCCAAGTTCACGTCCCACCATGTTGGTGCTCCAACATGGCTGTTTCAGTGACGTCAGTACAAATCATCTATAAAATATATAAACAAAAGCAAGTGGGGTGACAAGAAGGAAACGATGTGGGGGAGAAGGAGGGAGACGGTGTAGATAATATAAAGCGCCACTGCATTTCTTAAAGTCGCAACGCATTAAGAAAAGCCCACACAGGCCCATCAGCTTCGTGCTTGCATGCTTTCAGACCTGGCGAGAGCGAGATTGCTAGTGCTTCTAGCTTCAAAAACGAGATAGAAACAAATATAACAAACACGTATAACTCGAGCCGCCCTAAGGCAGTGGGCTGTAGGAGGACGCGTGTAGACGCGAACACACGTGTACGAAAAGAAAGAAGAAATAGAAAAGTAATGAAACTCAAGTAGGCGCTGCACTGCGGGGACCTGGCAGCCCGCGGCAGTCACCAAAGTTACGGCTTTCTTATACAAGTCTCGCGGCGAACGAAAATGGAAACAAAAGCATAAGCAGGAAATAGCAGGAAGAGAAAAGGAATTTAAGTGTGAAAAAGGATGAAAAAGAACTGAAGAAGGGGGGGTCTGGATCTGCTGGTGTTAGGCAACGTGTCCTCTGCTTCGCTAATGAGCGGTGACAGAGTAATATTTCTGTTCCAATCGCTGTCTTCCTTTCTTTCGTTCTTTACTTTATTTCGAGGTGTTCACTCAAGGTCAGCTCCAGTCGGATTCAGATCAAAACGCTTCCCAGAGTTCGGAGGGCACGTGGAACGTGGAACGGAGGGGACAGAAGGCCGGGGAGAGAGAGGGCAGAAGGAGACATTTGAGACTGTACGTGTAAGCAGTATATCGACTACTTTTAAAGCTTGCCGCCGTCACGACGTCCTGATATCCTTCCATGTTTGCTCGCACCGTACGGTTGGACCACAACCACGGCCAAATAAAATGAAAAGAACGGCTCCCATCATTTCGTTCTTCCTCGACACTACCTATCCCACCTTTCTTTCTTTTTTAATGTGAAGCACCCTATGGGAAACAAATTTGGGTGTTTAGAGCAGTTCTAAGGTCCGAGTTCTCGGGTCAGGGCTTGTCCTTGTCATTGTTTCGCCCTTGTCTGTTTTTATTTGCTCAAGTAATTTGAAAAGATGTACCAACACGCCCGACGCGCCATTTTAATCCTCATGAAGAAGCAAAATTTTGATCTAAATTCCCGAAAATCCTCTTTTTTTTTTTAAGTTGAAGTGACGAAGAGGAAAGCTTCTCGCTTTTAGGTCAGCACCGGCTACTCCTTGTCGCTGGTTAAACTGAACAAAAATACGACAAAAGTAAATACACGTTTCCTCTAGAGAATAGATTTTTGTGCGAGTTTTTATGCCTCGGATCACAATGCTTAAGATACTTTTCGTTGACCGCCCTTGAAAAGAATATTCTTGTTTCAGTGAAAGCGAATCAGATAGCCCAGGAACACATGTTACTGAAGCTCGACTCAGCATTGAAACCGCTTGAACAGCGTATTCTCAATACTGGAGTAACCAATGGCGGAGTTCTGAACCACGAGCTGCAGGAGGAAACGGGAAACACGAACTGCTCCCGGAAGCGCGGCGAATAAAATGGCACAGCACAGGCAACGAGACTGCCACCTGTGCATTAAAACAGGTTAGAAATAAAATGTAAACTACGAATTGCGCACGAAAGGTCGCCCTTGTGTCGGTAGTTCTCGTAAAGTGCTCTTCGCCGAGGTTATCCTGGCAAGATTTCCGCCTCTTCTTTATCGTGGTATTCGCTTGCGAGAAGCTTTCGAGGATAGAAGGAGCGCTTCCGCGGTCCCGCGACCTAGACTTCTTTTGATTTTGGCGACGCTGACCCTGCCCTTAGGCTGTACTGTCAGACAGTTCTTTTTATATTTGTGAGCGTGTAGTTGCGTTGTATTTGTTTTTCGTGTGTCTGGTGTGGATGTCACGTTTTGCGATCTCTGAAGGCCATTATGGCTGTCTGGAGGTCAAGAGGTGTCGGAGCAAATTGACGCGACAGGGGGTGCGATGTGTCCACTGCAACAAAAAAACAACAACAAAAAAGCCATGAAGGAGGCCGGCAGGGAGAAGAAAGATGTAAAAAATTCGCCGCGTATCTGCGTGCTTCGCTGCAAATGTCGTCTAAAGACGATAGAAGAGGCGCTGCGTGAGATATGGACGCCATCTGGCAATACGTCGGGAAACACGAGTGCTGTGTTGCGGGCTGGTAGTCCCGGCGCAGCGGCAGGCGAAGACCGGCGGTGACCAACGCGACCGGTGGGGACGCCGGCCAGCCCGAACACGCTGTTTGGCGCGATGCGCCGAAGGAGAAGAAACGCCCGAACTCAACGAGTACTCTCCACAAACTCTCTTACTTACACGTCGCCTGTGTAAAACAGGAATGCCAGAGCGGCGCCCCCTGTCATTCGTACAATGCAATACTGAACCGAAACCGAAACACAACATGAGCTTGTGCAGAGGGCACGGAGGAAGACAAGTTTCAGCGCGGTCGCATTTTCAGCGCACCTTAAGAAACTAGGGTTGTAACATTGTAGGGCGAGTAGGGCCAGAAGGACCGTCACGACGAAAACCTGCCTCCTCAGTCGTATTCGCCTGGAACGTTGGTGTGGCTTCGCGTTCCCTCCTCCGCTCCTGGCCTTTCCACAAAGCTACTGCCTAAGTACGAAGGCCCCTACCGCGTCCTACGTCAAGAATCCCCAGTTAACTATATAATTGAGCCTGTTAAATCATCTACGGACCGCCGTCGTCGCGGCCGCGAGACTGTTCACGTCGATCGACTGAAGCCGCATTATGACCCACCAGTTGTACCTGTTCCTTAGGTCGCCAGGATGGCTCCTTTTCCGCGGGGGATCGTCCTGGGGCTCGGCACGGCGTGGCATCCTAGACAAACAAAGATTAGATCGCCGCATCGGGGCACCTCCTCACAAGGACCTCGACAGACACCAAGCGCGGGACTGGCGCCGCCTGCAGACCAATACCTATCCGAATCTGCATAGGCTTCACGTCATGCACCCAGAGAGATATCCCAACGCATGCCCGTGGTGCGGAGATATTCCAACACTCACACACATAACCTACCGCTGTCCCGAGCGACCGGCTACAGTCGACACAGGACATACGCAACCAATACACACGTGGTCGTGGGAGGCGCGACTCGCTGAACGGACTCTGGGAAGC
Source organism: Rhipicephalus sanguineus (assembly GCF_013339695.2). Classification (NCBI taxonomy): domain Eukaryota; kingdom Metazoa; phylum Arthropoda; class Arachnida; order Ixodida; family Ixodidae; genus Rhipicephalus; species Rhipicephalus sanguineus. The sequence continues at coordinate 28,207,815 of NC_051185.1, read as the reverse complement.
CAACTGGCAACCCTAAGTCAGGCCCGCCGAGCCGCTATAGCCAGTGGAGCCTTGGAAGAAGGGCCCCACCCGCAATGAACCACATTTTTTTTTTTCAATAAATGTTGTTTCTCTCTCTCTTTCCGCGGGGGAGTGATTTGTAACATGGTAGGGCGCAGACAAGAACGCCTGCGAAAGAAGACGACGAAGACGGTTGTTGTTGGCGCTCGCGCTTGCTCGGCTTGGACCGCTGATCGCTTCAGCTGTGGCAATCTTTTAATAAACGCGTTACTGTCTCAACGTTAAACGCATACCATCAAGGTCTTTAAAATTGCGTATCTATGTATTTTCTGTTAAAGGAACACACCGACTAACACTTACCTAGTGATGTTGCGCCTCAGATATGCGTAATGTTTGCTTTTTGATCAACAATGTACACAAGTATGAACCTCTTCAGCAGTTCACGATGGCTGGCCCTTGGGCAAGTGGTTCAACTTTGGCCGAGTGGCTGAATCGAGGGACGTCCGAGGGTTCGTGTCCGGCGGGGGGTTCCCACGAGGGCACTTCGCGGCACTTTTACTAGTTGCCGGCCTGTTCAGCCTTTGGCGCAATCGCTGCGAAGCCGTTGCGGGGAATTGCCGTCGACGTGCTTTATGGCCGATATTGGGGCGCATGAGGCGTGAGATCCTCGCGTTCCTCTCTGAGGAGCTTTTCTTCTTGGGGGAGCGCGAGTTTCTGCGCCATTGGTCATGCCCTTTTGTCGGCGTTGAGCGTGATCGAGTTCAACTTATTAAAGACGATAGTCTTTCTTGGGGAACTTAAACGCAGAAATTTTGGTCACAAGGGGAAGTTTATTCGCCTCATATCAATTCACTGAGTTACAAATGTCCAGTCGTGACAATAAACACAAAGTATCCGGCAAACAGAGACTCCCGTCGACGGGATTACATGGTCGTTCGCATGAACGGTATCAGGTTATATAATACTAGTGAGGGCCATTGTACATATTTCATTGCGCACAAACTCACAATCCTTCGGTGTTACTTGTGAGCTAGACGCGACGTTAAAAAAAAAAAAAAAAAAAGAGAGAGAGAGAGAAGGGTGCGGGTTTTTGCGTTCACATGCTCGTGTTCAAATTCAAATGAAGAGGCACAAATACAGAGGTCATGCCCAGTGTACAATGCAACTTAACTAGTACATGTCAGATCGCGTGTGTGTGTTGGGGGGGGGGGGTTCGTTATACAATGTTTACGCACTTGACATTGTGGCGTGCGAGGGGTAGGGGGGTGTACAAAGGAAAAAAAAAGGGGGGGAGGTTTACATCAGTACGGGGTGATGGGGTGGGCTACCTGCCCTTCCCTGATAAAAAAGAACTTCGTGTGCCAACGGCGGAGGAACTTTTCCTCCCCGCTGGCCTCTAGCTCCTCCGTCAGGTGTTTCCACACCAGCATTCTCACGCGTGAAACAGCGGGGTAGGCCGCTCTAACCGTTCTTTTCCTAACCGCCGCCAGACAGCGTCGCTTCCAAATAATGAACAGGGTGCATGCCACCACCAGCTTGGCGAAGGCGCCCCTGTTCCTGTCAAGTGCTGGGGGGGGGTCGGATTTTGAAGTCTTTCGCTACTAAGCGCCAGACCGGCTTTGCCGCGGGACACTCGAATAGCGCGTGGTCTGCCGACTCGTCTGCACGGCAGTTGGGGCAGCGGGCGGAGGGCACGACGCCGAACCGGTGTAGGCGTTCTTTGGTTGGGAGGACCTGCCAGTTCCGTTTCCAAACGAAGTCTTGCACTTCCTTTGGGAGAGCGCGGCCTAGCTTCGCTTGTTTTCTCCTCCAGCTTCTTGCCTTCCGCTTTTCCTCCTCGGTCAACTGGCGCCTCGTCAACTCCTCCACAATGCGGGCTGGCGGATCTTTGTCGACGTCGCAGTCTGCGACCTCCGTGTCGAGCATGCGCTTTGTGTTCACCGCCGCCTTGTAGAAAGCTGAAGGGAACTCGGCCAGTGGCCCGAGGTGCCTGTTCGCGTCGAGCAACCCGGTGTTGGTGCTGCACCAGTATCGCAACAGGCCTTTCCCGATGTAATCGCTCGCCTGATGCAGGAACCGTGCGGTCTTCAAAGCGAATACCTTGCCGACTGTCATGACGTGGGGGAGGCCGAGACCTCCCTCTTTCTCTGGAAGCTGTAGTAAGTTACGCCTTACCGGCGCTGGCTTGTCGTCCCATAGTAGGCTTCCAATGATCTTGTTTATCCGGTTTGCCGTTTTGGAGGGCATTACCGCGACGCGGCAGGCGTAGTTGGCGAACGCGCAAATCGATGTTTTTGCGATGAGCGCCTTTTCCCGTAGGGTCAGATCGAGGTGTCTGACGCGGGCTGCTGCCAGTTGGGCCCTTTCTAGCGCCTTCTGCCACGTGGTTTCCGCCACTCCGCCTCGGCAAAAATAAATTCCGAGCACCTTTACCGCGGTGACTGTTTGTATGCTCCCGATAGCTTCTTCAGGGAAGTCGCCGAAGAGCAAAGCCTTGCTTTTCCCGGAATTTATTTCCGCACCGGAGATTTCCGCATAGAGCCTGAAGGTTCGCCAGAATTCTTGGAAGCTTCTCACGTCTCTGACGAACAGAGAGACGTCGTCCGCGTATGCCAAGACTTTGATTTCGTCTTCCCCCGTGGATGGGAAGCCCCTGATGCCTTTGTTGCCTGTCAGCTGTGTCAGCAGAGGCTCAATCGATAGGATGAAGAAAGTTGGTCCCAGCGGGCACCCTTGTCGTATATGCCCCTCGTGTAACTGAAGCTGGGTGTTGGGCGGCCGTTCACGACGACGTTACAAGTCAAGCCGCCGTAAAGGCATTCCACCAGCTCGACGAAGCCCGCTGGGAAGCCGAATTCTTTCAACACTTCAAACAGGTAAGTGTGTCCTACTCTGTCGAATGCCTTTGCTTGGTCCAGCGATACAAAAGCCCCTGAAAGTTTCTTGCTTGTCGCGTATTCGAAGACGTCTCTCGTGGTCGTCAGGTTCGCGAACATCGATCGGCCTGGGACCGCGCACGACTGAATCGGAGAGATGATATCTGGCAGGTAGATCCTTATCCTGTTGTTCAGGATTGACGCCAGTATCTTGTAGTCCACGTTGAGCAGGGTTATTGGGCGCCACGACGACGGATCGTTGGGTGGAGCGCCGTCTTTGAGGAGCAGCGCTATCCGCCCCGCGCCGAAAGAGTCGGGTCTCTCGTGCTGCACCAGGGTCAAGTTGAGAAGGGATAGCAATGCTTCGCCCAGGATGTCTAGGAATGTGGCGTAGAACCCTGCCGTGAGGCCGTCTACTCCGGGAGCAGAATTCGGTGGCATGTTACGAATAGATACGACCAGCTCGTCCATTACCGCCTCGCCGCATAGGGTTGTGAACTCCTCCTTGGCTGGGCGCTGGAGGTGCTTGCACAACTCGTGCATCCTCTGGGCGGAGGGCACCGCGTCGCCCGAGTCGGTCGCTTGGAACTGTGCCCGGAAGTAATTCCGGAAAATGGCTTCTATTTCGTTTGGATCCGTGGTCACCGATCCATCCGGGCGCTTTGCCTCCGCAATCTGAACGCCTCCGTTCCCGCATACCTCATTAACGACTAGTTCGGGAGGTTCGAACGATTGGCCTGCCGCCTTTACGGGTTTTCGGGTTTTCTTTTTCAGCAGTCTGGCGTAGCTTGCCTCGAGGCAGTCGAGATAGTCTCGGGTGCAGGCAGTGAGCGTCTCGGCTCCCCTGACTATCCTCATTCTGCGGAGGAGTTCGTTCATTTGATCCGTGAGCCTTCTTTTCCGGGCCCTACCTTCTTCCTGCAGTATCGACTTCCATGCTTCCTTCAGGGTGTCCCATACTTGTGGGGTCATCGGGGAGGCATACCGCAAGGTCTCACGCAAGCGGTCCTTGATCCGCTCGACGGAGATCTCGTCCTCTAAAAGTGTGGGGTCGAGTCGCCATCCGAGGTTGTCGTTGCGTGGCCCGGGAGATCCTCTCAACGTTATCGTAAGCGGAAAGTGGTCTGTCCTCCCTGCCAGGGTGCTGGGAAGGGCTAGCACTTCGCATTCGGCCACTGAAGGAAGCAGGTAATCGGGAAGGTACGCCCGGTCGATCCGGCTTGCTGTGGTTCTGCAAGTTCTTGTCGGGGCGAAGAGGTCGTTGTGGACGTGTAGCCAGACGTCGGTGAGTTTAAGGTGTCTGAGAACCTTAACCAGCTCCTTTGCACGGTACGTCGACCCGCCCTGGCCTGGGCCCCTGACATCTCTCAGCGAATCGACGACGCAGTTGAAATCTCCGAGGATTACATGCGGTAGGGGCTCTAGCAGGAACTGGTGCAGGTCTTTGAAAAAGGAGTTTGTGTGTGACCTCGTGACGGGAGCGTAAATGTTGACGAACCGAATACGCTTGCCGGATATGTTTAAGTCGAGCAGCAGCATACGACCATTTGCCCCGAATGTGCAGTGCGCTTGCTGACGAAAGCGCCCGGATACGAAAATAGTCCCCACGCCGCAGGCCCTTGCATTTGTGAGGGAGAAAAGGGCGTCCACGCGGTGGTCGCGTCGAAACATGGCTACATCCAACGGGGACTTGAAGTTCGTCTCCTGAATGAAGAGGACGTCAATATTCTGCTCGCGGGCGAGTGCCAGGATGTCCCGCTGTTTGGCCCTGTCGCGGAAGCCGCGGACGTTCCATGAAGCAAACTTGAAAAGGGGCATAACTCGGTGCTTCGGGACGTTGGAAGAGAGGGGAGGAGGGTGGGTCGGTAGTGCGGCGGTGACGCGGGGTAACGTTAGGGCATGGCAGGTGGGGGGGTCGGGGGGGGGTCGGGGGGGGGGTGCGGGGGGGCCCTTGAAATTAAGGGACTAGGGAGGGGTGGGGGGCGGCTAACATGGGCTAAATCTCGACAGCGGCACCTTAGACCGGGGGGGTGTCCCCGCGGGGGGTGGGGCTGCCGTCCCCGACGGAGCCTTTTCGTGCCTTCTTTGACTTGGCTGGCCGCGCCGCTTCGCTGTCGCTGCTGCCATCGGCTGCTTTGCAGCGGCGTAGGTTATTGTCTGCACTGCCGGATCGCTCCGCTGTCGCTCTATCGTCCCCGCCTCCCTGACGCCTACGCGAGCGGGAGCGGTGCCTCTGCTCTAAAGCGCGCTGTGGCGTGCTCGTGGTGGTGGCAACGCGCTCCTGGCTGGCGCTCGCCGATGCTGGGTAGCTCGGGCCGGGAGATATTGCCGGGCGGACATACGCGTGGTCGGTGGGGATGACGTAACGGCCGCAGCTAACGATGGGCGTTTCGTCCGGGTTGCATACGCGGCTGTTCCCAGGGGGCAGCGGCGGGAAGCTTTCGTCGTCTACTCGGGGGGGCGAGTGCGCGTCACCGTCGGGGCGCGTCGCGTTCTCGGGGACCTCTTGTTCCTCCTCGCCCGATTGTTGTTCGGGCCACGAGTCACGTGAGGTCTCGGTGGAACTGGGGTCAGTTTCGCTATCCGCCGTCAGGTCGACTTCCGTGGTGGTGTCATTCGCTTCTGGGCTTTCCGGTGACTCGACTTGGGGTGCGGACGAAGCTGTTACGTCGCTGGGGACTTCCTTCTCCGCGGCCCCTTCGTTGTCCCAGTAATTTGGCGCCTTCTTGGCCGACAGTGGCGGGGTTCTCGGTTTCAGTACTTGAAGTCCCGATGACGATGCCTGCGCATTGGGCGGGACGGTTCTGCTCGCCTGGTCGCTGTTAGAGGCAGGGAAACCACGTGCTGCCGCGACGTACGAGCGCTTGCGAAAGCACTCCTTCGTTCCATGCCTGCCTCCGCACCGCTTGCACTCTGCCTCGCAACCGACCGTGTCATGGCCGAAAATGCCGCAACGCTTGCAGTACTCGGCCGAGCAGGCGGTGGCCATGTGGCCGACGTCCCCGCACCTCGCGCATACTCGGCGCATGCCACGGTACTCGCACATTATTCTGTGGCCTGCGATGGTCGTGAAGTTAGGCACTGGTTTACTCATTTCCATCTTCACGACCCGCACCCCGTTGAGCTTGTTCTGGCGGCTGGCCACGGTCGCGAAGGTGACGCTCTTCACCTTGCCGTACTGGCTGAGGGCGTTGGTCAGGATCTCGTCGGGTATGTACGCGGGGAAGCGGTAAACGTTAACAAACGTGATGGGAGGCCCTACAGCTTCCACTGCCACCCTCTCGTTGTTTACGCGGAAGCCCTCCGCCACCATCAGTCTGGTCGCTTGACTCGCGTTGCGCGTACATACCAGAAACTTCGACCCCCCCATGTGTTGGAGGACCAACACGCTGTCCTCACCCGCGGTCAGCTCAATCGCGTCAATCAATGTGTCTATGGAAACATCCCCGTCAGGTGCGGAAAACAGAAAACAATTTTCCCTTACCGGGAAATCAAAATGCGTGGCCATGCTGGTGGGCGTTGCCGCGTGCTCGCCCTGCTGGAGGGGGGCGTGGCTCGGGGCTGTCTGGTTCTGTGCAGCTTGCGCTGCACTCTAGTGAACGGGCGATTCAGCCGGGGCAGGAACCGCGCGGTCGGTAGCGACAGCAGGGGTGATGACGAAGACCTCTGGGACAGCAGGCGGCTCCCAGGGACATCACTCCTCCTGGCGGCGTAGGGGCGTCGGGCGGGAAGGCCCGAGACCGGGGGTCCTCGATGCCGCGCGCGGGAGGTGGCAGCACCAAGGGCGAGGAGGGTCTTTTTCAGCTGGTTGGGACCCGGGAGTCCGCGTCGACGTGACGGGGCCCCAGGTAAGACTTTGCGACGCGTCAAAAACGGCTAGCTCGGACACTTTGATCTTAGCGATCTGTCCTGTCTTTCTGTTTGTCGGCACGTCCCTCGATTCAGCCACTCGGCCAAAGTTGAACCACTTGCCCAAGGGCCAGCCGTCTTGAACTGGTATGGCTGTTCATACTTGTGAACGTTGTCGATCAAAAAGTAAATACCATGCATATCTGAGGTGCAACATCACTAGGTAAGTATTAGGTGGCGTGTTCCTTTAATAGAAAATGCATACATACGTAATTTTAAGGACCCTAGTTTCTTAAGCTGCGCTGAAAATGCATAGGAATGGAAGCTTGAGCGAGTTGGTATGCGTTCATCTTTGTTGAAACAGCGCTCACTAGACGACGACGAAGTAAAAGAAGGCACAGGACAGGCGCTGCCTGTCGTGTGCCTTCTTTTACTTCGTCGTCGTCTAGTGAGCACTGTTTCAACAAAGCTGAAAATGCGACTGCGCTGAAATTTGCCTTCCTCCGTGCCCTTCGCACGAGCTCATTGTTGTGTTTCGGTTTCGGTTCTGTATTGCACTGTACGAACGCCATGGGTTGGTGTTGAAAAACTTTAGTTTTGAGAAGGCCAAGAAGGTGAAAAAAAATATTTAAGAAATGAAAAAGCAGCGTTGTGGGCGGCCTTCAGGCTGCCGGTTGTGGGCGCCGCTCTGGCGTTCCTGTTTTACCCAGGCGACGTGTAAATAAAACAGTGTGTGGAGAGTACTCGTTGAGTGCGGACGTTTCTCTGCTTCAGCGCTTCGCGCCAAACCGGGTTTTCGGGCTGGCTGGCGTCCCCGCCGGTCGCGTTGGTCACCGCCGGTCTTCGCCTGCTGCTGCGCCGGGACTACCAGCACGCAACACAGCACTCATGTTTCCCGACGTATTGCCAGATGGCGTCCATATCTCACACAGCGCCTCTTCTATCGTCTTTACACGACATTTGCAGCGAAGCACGCAGATACGCGGCCAATTTTTTTTCGGCCGACATGGTGCTAGGCCGCACCGTCGGTTCGGAGTTTATGTGCTTGAGAAAACTGGAAGACGACGAAGCTGTTGCTGCCTGTCTAAGTAGCTCTGTCTGCATTTATCAATATTTTTGTTTATATTACGTCTCAGAACTGCTCAAGACGTCGGACGACTCGAAAAGGTACCTTCCGTATCGGCGACCGACGGGTGCTGCGCAGCCCGCCGCGTCGAAAGGTGCTAGAAGGACCGAAACAAGCGTCAGTGAGAGTGCCGCCATGACCTCCCAAGGAGTGACACCGGGTCAGAAGCACCAGCTGGTTTGCGCAAGCATGCCTGACTGCAAGCGACAACACAGCACTGAATCTGAGGACGAGTCAACTGTCATCGGAGACCACAACGTGGCGAACCTCACAGATCTAGACATGGACGAGGGTGGTTTTCGGCTTGTGCGCCATCGCAAAGATCGGACGGTGGGCATTCCTGTGTTAATCGCTCCAACATCCGAGGGAGCTAACTTGAGGCAAGTGAACCCTATTGCCCTATATTCTGAAGTTGAAACGATTCTCGGTGGACCCCCAGTTAAGAGCCGTTTCACAGCACAGGGAGCCTTGCTCTTGGATATAGAGACGGAAGATCAAGCTAACATGATTCTAGAGACCAAGACTATCTGTGGCCTAGCCATATCTGCCCGTGTGCCCCATAGCTATATGAAAAATACGTGCATTATAAAAGGGGTCCCACGATGGTACTCGGACGAAGAGCTGCTAACCTACCTGAGACCTCAGGGAGTATACCACGCAAGAAGAGTTATGCGACGGGTCCAAACTTCGCCCTCCGAGTGGGAATCAAGGCGCACTGGCTCTGTGGTTCTCACATTCGCTCCCAATTCGGAACGCCCAGACAAGATCAACCTTGGCTTCACCAGACACGAGATTGTCGACTACGTGGAGACGCCGCCACGCTGTTTCAAATGTCAGCGTTTTGGACATGTTGCAAAGCATTGTCGTGGGGAACAGAGGTGTAAGCGCTGTGGGGGGCCTCATGACTTTAAGACGTGTACCAGTAAAGAAAAACTGGTGTGTGCAAACTGCGGCGGCGACCACCCAGCGAGCTACGGCCGATGTCCAGCACGAACAGCTGCGCAGCGAAGGAATAAGACGTTTGTCCTCGGCCCGAAGACTGTGAACGAGCCATCGAACACAAAGAAGACATCCGGCGCGCCACAACATGGTGGTTTGGAAAATGAGTATGCGGAGAATTTTCCGCGCCTGAAACCGACAAGAGCTGGTACTGAGTCAACGCAAGTGCTCAACGCTGCTGAAGAACGTATCACAAAAGAGTCCGCCAAGCGCACCTATTCTGATGCATTGAGCCCACCTCAAGTGCCAAGTGGAAGCAATCAGCAAGAAAACTTCGAGCACGTTATTCGCGCTCTGTTCACCGCACTACGCTCACACGTCGCTAAGATGCCTGCGAGTTCAACGAAGGACATGTTGGAAGCAGTACTGGCTCTAGAGTCAGTGATACTATGCTCTGCTTCCACATACACACAGTAGAATAATGGCAATATCTCGCCCACCTGGTCCATTCCGTCCTTCAAAAGTGCCCTTAATCATGCAATGGAACTGCGCCGGTCTTCTGCAACGTCTGTGCGAACTCAACCTTTTCCTGCGAGACATCCCTGTACCAATTCTAGCCCTCTCAGAAGCCGGTCTCCCAAATGGAAGGACGCTCCCAGGGTACATCCGACACGGCAATCCGAGCATACCGTCATTTGCAAATGGAAGCGCCACGATATACCTAAGGTGGGAAATACCTCACGTCGCCTTACCAGTGCAAGACCTCTGTTCCAACTCATTGGAAGTCGCTGCTGTGCAAGTGTGCATGGGAAACCGAAAACTGAGCGTGATATCGGTGTACATAAGCCCACGAAAGAAGGTCTCCATGGAGGCTTTCCTAAAAGACCTTTGCGCTCGATGTCCCGCTCCTCGAATAATCTGTGGTGATTTTAACGCGCATCATACGCTCTGGGGAGATAAGAGTGTAGATTTGCGAGGCAAGGAACTTCTAGCAGCTGCGGATGCTGCTGACTTATGTGTGGCGAACGATGGAAAACCTACATTTTTCAGGCCACCAGATTCTTGGAGTGCGATAGACCTTGTACTTCACTCCACGGACCTTCTGGTATCATCGACCACGGCTCCAGACAGGATGGGTAGCGACCATTTCCCCATCTTCACCAATATCCTGGGATTTCGGACTGCTGGTCGACAATTCTGCAATGTGACTCGCTGGGACACTTACAGAGAAGCGTTGGAGGAATCCACTGGTGAGCTGTTTGCAGATATGTTACAAAGCAAGCGAGCGGCAACTTCGTTGCTGAAACTGCCCGATCATTTCCCTGCTCCTGACTTGAAGTTAAAGAACCTCTGCGCAGCACGTAGACGAGCGGAGCGGAAACTCATGAGAAAAAAAGGAAATCCGTCTGCGAAAACTGAATATAACAGGATAAACGCTGCGATCCGTCGCCACACAAAAAAATTAAGACGAATTCAATGGGCCGCTTTCTGCGAGAGTTTATCGACGTTTACACCCTTGACAAGGATATGGGCAGTAATAAACAGTCTTTCTGGGAAGATCCGCTCACACAGGCCATTCGAAGCACTCGCTCTGAAACAAGGGAAAGATTTGCAAACCCTTGCAGAGGATTTCGCAGACGCATACACAACTGGCAGATCAGCAGGAGCGGTGGTTCCTCTGTCACCTCATGGACTCCACACGATGGATACGCCATTCACCTTTCGAGAGCTGGATATGGCACTTAGCAAATTAAGAAGACGCTGTGCAGTGGGTCCCGATTTGATCAGCAACCAGATGCTGACAAATCTGCCATATGAGCGAAGAAGGGCCCTTTTGGACATATTTAATCATGTCTGGAGCACGGGAGAGATCCCAATTGTTTGGAAGACAGCATGGGTGTACAGTCCTTAAGCCCGGAAAGGATCCTGCGAGCCTCGCATCATATCGACCGGTATCACTTACATCATGTGTATCTAAGTTGATGGAAAGATTGATATGTACAAGATTAACTTGGTACCTTGAGCAAGGAAGACGATGGCCATCGTGTATGACGGGATTTCGCCCACGACTGAGTGCCCAGGACAGTGTTTTGGACCTATTAAGCCACATCGAGCACTACCATGTCAGCGGCCTCTCGACACTCGCGGTCTTCATGGACGTTGCCAAGGCTTATGATTGTGTGCTTCAGGCAGGCATCGTCAACGGGCTACAAGCCATGGGTGTGTCGGGAAATGCTCTTCGGTTCGTACATGAATTTCTCAGAGACCGCTCTGTCCGGGTTAAGCTTGGAAATGTAACGAGCGAAGAGCGACGCGTTTCCCTCGGCGTCCCACAAGGAAGTGTTCTATCTCCCTTGCTTTTTAACGCTGCCATGGCCAGCCTTCCTGACACTCTGCACTTAGCTCTGAAAGCAGTTAAAATATCAATTTACGCCGATGACATCTGCATTTGGATCTCAGGGTACCAGCACAAACGTTTGGCCCGTATAGCACAGGGCGCCATTTCAATCATTGAACGCCACTTGTCGACACTTGGCCTGTCTTTATCAGCGGAAAAATCGACCTTCATGCTCTTTCCGGGAGTGAAACGGAGGTCAACACGTCTGTCGCTGAATATTCGAGGCCACCCAATTCGTTGTGCAACAAGTGTCCTTTTCCTAGGCGTTACCATCGACAACAAGCTACTATGGCGACGTGCGGTTGATGGTATAGTCACTGCATCAGTGCAAAGGATCAACGCTCTTCGTCGCATGGCAGGGGTACGTTGGGGCAACAATCCTATGTCCATGCTTAAATTGAACACTGCGCTCATAACAAGCCGCATTCTTTATCAGCTGTCGCTGATATCACCATCACCAAGTCAGTTCGAACGCTTAGAGGCAGTGCACAGAAAGGGTCTCCGCTTGGCGATGGGAGTTCCTCAGGCGGCTTCAAACGAGAAGGTCACCAATGAAGCAGAGTCTCTTCCGCTCCGCCTTTTGGCGTCCCAAGCCTTATTGACGCAGCTGTCAAGACTGGGAGAGTCCTTCGCAGGCACGGCGCTTCTCCGGCGGCTCAGAGCAAGAACTGGCTCACATTTCAACGCGGCCCTGAACACATTTCGATATTTAGGCTTGAAATTGCCTAAACGGCGCCCTATGGACCCGCCATGGTCTTTTGTGGATGTTGCCTGTAACTTCAGCGTACCCAAGCTACCAGCGAAACGCACCATTCCAGCCGCGGAAGCAAAGTTTCTTGTGCTGGACCACTTGAGTACCATGTATCACGGCCACCTACAAGTGTACACCGACGGATCAGTGTGCACACAAACGGATAGCTGCGCAGCGGCTTTCTGTATACCCTGCCTTGGCGTGTCATGGTCGGGCCGCCTGGATCGTGTGGTTTCGTCCACAACGGTAGAAAGCGCTGCAATCACGGCGGCTTTGCGAAAATTGCGATCCTTTTCTGCACGAGATGTTGTAGTGCTGACGGACTCCAAGTCGGCGCTACAAAGACTGCATCGTGGCCTACCTCAAGAAAAATTCACCAGGCAATCTCTGGCGCTCATTAAACACCTTATTGGTAAGAGCTTTAATATAAAGTTTCAGTGGATACCATCCCACGTTGGCATTGAAGGCAATGAAAAGGCTGATGCCCTTGCGTGCGAAGCGCGGACATCTGTTCCAAAAGTAAGAACTCCTAAAACTTACCAGAACAACAAAGATGCGATACGCAATCATTTCAACGCGATCTACAAGTTTCCACACCAAGCATGTGTAATCACCGGACTTTCTCGTGAACAAGCGACGCTGTTGTACCGCATAAGAACCGGCTCCGCATACACCCCGGCTTGGTCATTCAAGACTGGGCGATACGCTTCCCCGTTTTGTGCCTTCTGCGGTGACATCGGGGACATTGAACATTTTATTTGGCTTTGCCCGCAGTTTGATGTGGAAAGAACAGCGATGGTCCGCACCTTGCAAAAAGGTTGTCATAGGCACCGGACATTTGAAGACGTCATTTTTCCTGAAGGGCCCGCAGCAACGAGGAGGAGCGTGCAACGAATTTTGTTAGTTTTCCTGCGAGACACTGGGCTGTTCAGCACTTGGTGACGTGCCCCTACAATTCAGGAGATGCTCAGGCGGAACAATTGCCGGCCATGCAGGCCAGGCTAACCCCGCCTGCTGCAACATCACCACCACCACCACCACCACCTTTATGTGCTTGTCTTCTCGACCTTTTGATCTGTGTTCGCCACCTTGATATCTCATGTCCTAGTGAATCTACCACCACGGTGATGTACACGATGGAAGAGAATGGTCACCCGCCCATTTACCCTTTTCCCCTATTCCCTATTGTGTCAATTGTGAGCTATGCTCGTTTGTTGTTATGTTGATCAGACTTCTGCTGTTCGCCCTATGTGAAAGTGTTAGTTTTTGTGATGTACAATTGTGAAAATGTGAATGTGTCCCTTGAACACTGATATGTCACGCAGGATGTATACTCTGTACATAGTGTAAATAATTTTTTTCTAAACCAGGACAGACAGAAAGACAGACAGAAAGACAGACCAAAATTTCTGCGTTTAAGTTCCCCAAGAAAGACTATCGTCTTTAAAATACGAAAACTGCTCGAGAATTTGTAACGCAACGTCGTGGTATACACCCAGCAAGACCCATAGAAAACGTGCGTGCGCCTTTCAAGATGCTTTAGACTTTATAGTGGATGGAACTATTAACTGGTCAGGGGTTGATATAAGAGCTATTTTGGACGTCGGTGGAAAGAAAATCAGGAAAGGTACTGAAGGAACCGGAGCCGTTCCAGGCGTAGGTAACACTACGTTACACCTTTAACTCGAAGCTTTTGCGAGGAAAGTAAGAAAAAGAGAGAAGGAAATAGCTAGAATGCTAAACTGCAATAGACGCAAGAACGCCTCACTATAACTAAAAGGCTACAGGGTTGCCTGTCGCCACCCGCTTAGAAGCTTGTGACGTCGATACCTCCTCCTCCTCATCGTCATCATCACCATCCTGCTACTAAACCATTCTGGACGAGTATAGCTGGGTAGGCAACGTTAAGAATGTAATTAGAAGCATTGGAAGGAGAAGTCGCTAACGCATAGTTTCGAATTCAGATACACTGGTTGCGGTGTTTAGCTGCTGATCCGAACGGCGTGGATTTTAACCGGGACTCGGCGGTCGCATTTGGTTGGAGGCCCGTGCGATGACTGTACACGTTAAAAACCCAGGTGGTACAAATTATCCGGAGCCCTCCACTAAGGCGTCTTTCATAGCGTGAGTCGTTTTGGGACGTTGAACCCCGTAAACAAACCATAGGATTCAGAAACATAGGCCTTGTTCGTTGTTGTTATCGTTGCCGCTGCCGAGGCACACAAGACAAGTGGGAGAATGCGTCATTTTCCAGAAGCACCTGTTAAGCGACGCACAATCCACAGAGTGTCACAAGCGTCCAAACCACACTACGCACAAGACACGGGCACCGTTACTGAAGACTACGACGAAGTTGTTACCAAAACTGGGCCAGAAAGAAAAAAAATAAGTAATGGGAGAGAATATCCCTGGAATTGAAGCGAGGTTGTTTCGAGTAAACCTAACCGCAAGAGCAAGCAAGATGCCGGAACTGCTCTGGCCGTTACAGTCGGCCGCTCCAAGGATTAATTTTTATGGCCCCATCCTCCGACGAACGTGCGTCAGTCGAGGAGCCCGTCTGTCTTTCTTTATGGTCTCCCTCTAGATGGCGCTGAAGAACACCTGTTACTCACTGGTCTAATGGCGCAGAGCTGTTGTATACATTTTATTGCTGTTTGTTTGTTTGTCTGTGGTTTCCTGAGTGTGCTCGGGTTCACTACTTCGCGGAACATATTTGTGTTGTTTTGCGATGTAGTCTAAGTGAATCGCCAGAACTAGAACAGTTAACTTCCTGGTTGCAGTTAGCGTAGTTTGCTTCAACTGAACGAAAGAACTGCGCGGTGGTTTAATGGCTATGGCTTACTGCACTTGTACATTATATTCCGTGGCTTCGACTCCCTTCCACAGAGGTCGTATATAGATGAGACGAAAAGCATAAGAAACAGCTGGCGTGTACTTACAAAATAAGAAAAAATGGAGCATTTGGGGAGTATTCTTGCCATACAACAATAATCGTCATTCACCTCGCGTACGTTCCTCGCGTTATCACCGCGGTCCCGACACTTCCCGGTCGCGAACGGCGCACGAGTTATCAGCGTGGCATGGGATTCTTGATAGGAAAGTGACGAGAGCCGGATTTTCAAGAAAGGAAACACGAGCAAACCAGATGACGATTATTGTTGTGTGGCAGAAATACCCCTCAAATACTCAATTTCTTCTTAGAGTGTAGAACCGCGTATACGTTAAACGACGTCAGACGACCAAAATAAATCCGGAGACCTCTGCTGTGATGTCCTTCATAACCTGCTGTCCTGTTTCCGAACGTTCATGAAGTTGAATCCCGACGGTTAATTAAAGTCTTTCTCTATTATATCTTGATCGGTGTCTGCTGCCAGTGTCTTCCCTTGCTCATCTTTAGGGGACCAGTGGTGAGTAGTGGGACTTGCCCATTTCCTGTGGCACGCGCCAGGCGTTCTTGCATACATAGGACGGACGAATGTTTATTTCGCCATACACAACTTCGCTGTAAAACATATGAGTCGAGAATGCGCCCTGCTTCGTACACTCATACAGCGTGTTTAGATTACGTTAAAAAAACTGTGCAATTTCCGTTCGGGCGACACTCGTAATGAATGACATATCACCACGCCGAGAAAAGCATTTCTGACCAATCAGAACTTGCGAAAGAGAAAACGTTCACGATAAAAGACAGTAGGCGTGCAACCACGGCCAGGAGAGACGTCAGTACAACGCAAGTCTCTTGTGTCCGTGTTTGCAAGCCTACCGTCGTTTATCATGAATCTCTACCATCTAGCTAACTTCCTGTCATTCAAAACACATTAGAACGTTTTAGCCTGTCGAGTGTACCGCTGTAAGCAAAGACATAGCGGAATACCAAATAGCGTGTGCAATAGCTGGCGCCACGTTAAGTGGCGCTATCTATGGAGTATAAAAAAAAACAAAAACTGGCAAACGCGTAATCTATGTCCTCCGAGATTACAGGACTGCCCATCGCCGCTCGCTAAGCCTACATCATCGATTATTTGAGTGGCTCGCGGAAACATTGCCGAGTCGACACGTCTACTATGCTATCGAAGCTAGAGGACATGAATGAAAAGCAAATGAAAACATTAGTTTTGAGCTAACGAACTGCGGAACGCTCCACAGACACTTGACAGATTCGAGGTGGACGGAAACCGCTTTCGGCGATGCGGCCGTGCTTTTGAGGCGTTTTTAGGCGTATCTGGCGCTTCAGGTAAGGTGCTCGGCTGCTGACCCGAAGGTCGCAGGTTCGATCCCGGCCGCAGCGGTTGCATTTGGATGGAGGCGAAATACTAGAGGCCAGTGTACTGTGCGGTGTCAGTGCACGTTAAAGAACACCAAATGGTCGAAATTTCCGGAGCCCTCCGCTGCGGCGTCTCTCGTAATCGTATCGTGGTTTTGGGACGTAAAACCCCAGATAATACTGTTTTTTTCAGCTGTATTTCGTAAAGCTTGCCTCTCCTTCTATGCATCTGTGTTCGGCAAGGCTTAACGGTGTAACTCAGGCGAGACACTCGCTACATGCATGCCTGGAAACTGGAACGTCTCTCGATCTCTTTGTTGCCACCGAGACCGATGTCGACCTCAAGGGAGAACAAGCGATCAGCTTGTTTCGGTATTCCATTTGGCTAGGCTTGGCTTGTGTTTATCTTCTTGCGACCGCGGCGCGTCTGGACTGTGTTGACCCACCGAGCGCGACGCACTATCGAATTCACCCGAATGCGTTCCACACACGGCCTATGTACTTTCTTCGGCTTCAGCAGCCCTGATCTGGCTTCTGTCTCGTCGTCGCCAGATCATGGTTCGGCTTGGCTTGGCTCACAGTTTAGCGTTACAGATATGTTTGCACACTGCAGCGCGCCGGCAGTTCCGTTTTCCCAACAGAAAAACTCCTTCGCATCCACCCCTGCAGTAAATGCAACCTGTTTCCTGCGAACGTACCGGCGTAATCTATTTAGCGTCGTAGGATTGGACGCAGAGGAGCTTTGTTTGTGTGCTCGCCATGTTCTTGTGGCCCCGATGAAGCAAACAGGGACGCCGGGAAACGCGATTGACAGAAATTTGGCTGTACTGATAAAATGAAGAGCTGTAAGGAATTGCACCTTGCGGGGGGAGTAGATTTCATTATTTCCTTGCGAAAGTGCAATATAATAATGACAGGCTGACTTCATTTCACGAACGATGACATCAAGAAGCTGTGTTCGTTTTCATCCGGTATCTTTTTTTTACAGCAGAGCTATTTTTCTCGACATTGGCCGTGTGTCGTAGTTAGAAAATTATCATCATCATGAACCGGCACGCGCTCGATTCTTCATTGTCGTCCTCTTCTGCATCGTCTGCTTCGCTCCTAAAACACGTGCCCTCATTCCTCCGGTGTGGGATGCAATAACTCTGATGGGCGAGAGAACGATACAGAAAGAAAGAAAGAAAGAAGAAAAGAAAAAAAAGAAAAAAAAAGAAAGAAAGAAAGAAAGAAAGAAAGAAAGAAAGAAAGAAAGAAAGAAAGAAAGAAAGAAGATAGATAGATAGATAGATAGATAGATAGATAGATAGATAGATAGATAGATAGATAGATAGATAGATAGATAGATAGATAGATAGATAGATAGATAGATAGATAGATAGATAGATAGATAGATAGATAGATAGATAGATAGATAGATAGATAGATAGATAGATAGATAGATAGATAGATAGATAGATAGATAGATAGATAGATAGATAGATAGATAGATAGATAGATATCTTTGTGTGTGTGTGGGAGGGGGGAATCACCAAATGCTAGAGTGGGTATAATTCACTTGTGCGAGGAACGGGTCACGCGAGAGAAGCGCGAGTGGCTCGCGATAATCCATTAGAGATTTCACAAAGCCTCAATTAGACCTTCTGCGCCCATAATTCTCGAGCCGTGCGTTCTTTCTGAACGAACTTTTTATTGGACGCTCGCGGCCACCTCCTAGGCTAAACCCCATGTTCCCTTGTAGAACCTAATTATTGGCTTCCGAGCAAGACTGTTTATGAGAAAAACCCGGAAGCTGAAGAAAACGCGGTCGTACATTGGAGGTAATGACGCCCTGTGAGAACTCCTGCCATCGAAGAAAGAAGGACCATAATTTTCCAGGAAGGCTCTCCATGGCTGTGCGATGGATGAGCAGGGAGATTCATATTTTGCATCTGTTTTTTATAACCTACATTGGCCATGTTGTCTGTAATTGTAGAGGCGAAAGCCTTAGATGTCTCATCACACGCGAAAAGTGACGGTCGGCGTTGGCGGCAACACGAAAGGATGCAAAAAAAAAAAAAGATGGTTGATCCCTCCGTCATAAGACTCGGTATAACACGAAAGTGAAACGCGTCGACACAGAAGTAGTTGATGGCTTTAGTGCATTGGTATATCAGAGCTTGTATAATGTCTGTTGTTGTTTGGCAGACGTAGCACCGCCTGATGTGGACGCACTCACGTTGACGCCTAGTGGCACATCTCCGTATCGACGACTAAAGCCCATGATCATGATTTCACCCTTGCGGTAGCTGAAATTCTTAATATATACGTGGACACCGCATATGGTGAATCCCGCGCAAATATGGCATCAACAAGCATATAATAAACACCGATACTCGGTATGCACTCCTCCAAAGCGTCGTGAAACGCGAAGAGAAACGCTACGCGCGTTGTGTCTTCCCTCTAGCCTGGCAGTTAATTCCCGCACTGCGAGCGGGGAACGCGGTGCGACATCCAGGCGAGCGTCGGTTAGCTATTTTTTTATATAGATGGACGCTATGAGCGAGGCTTGGGCTGAAGCCGCCACCTGGCGGTGTGTTAAACAAAATTACTCTTCTGTTGGAAACGCGCCGAATGGGACGGTCGCAGCAACGCCGCGTTTTTTTTTTGTTTTGTTTTTCGAGCCCGTGGGACACATGTCACCACACTGTTATGAAGGGGACGCTTATAGCATCCATCTATTCATCCATGCACGAGCACTCTGAGAGAAAAGTGTGAAAGATAAAAGGGGCGTTCATGTAGCCTTCGTTATGTGTTGGGCGGTAGCTCAGTGGGCTAAACGTCCGCCAGCCGTCGTCGCGGACCGAGAGGTCGTGGGTTCGATTCCTGTCTACGAAACCTTTTCTTATAGTTTTTTTTCTTTGCCACTTGATGGCGTTCATTCTGCTGACGTATTTCCGTGACGGAAATACGTCTTGAAAATCTTGGTGGACCCTGGCATTAAACACATTCGTGTTAAAAAAATATGTGATGACGTCGTCATGTGATGTCATTTGACATCAGAGATCGCGAAAAATTGTGACGTCGTTATGACGTCACCCTGACGTCAATATGACGTCGCATATCGTGACTAACATGACGTCGTCATCACATGACATCGTCGCGTGGTCAAAAGTAGGCCGATCTCGGGGGCACTGCAAAACCGCCTGAGGTGGAGAAAGCTTGCGACACCTCGCATCCCCGAGGCAGTGCAAAACCACGTTAGGTAGCACTAGAGTTACTGTATATGCTACCTTCAGGTAGCAGAGTTGCGCATAGGTCCACCTAGCAACCACAGCTATGCGGTGAAGTCACACTTCGTTTTTGCAGGCGACATGCCTACCGCGTCGCCGATTAACATGTCAGTCGGGTAGAAGACCGGCGATAAACATTCACTGTCGATGACAAGTGTTAATTCAGTTCGCTGCCGCGGCGGCGTCGATAAATACAACAGTTAGCCCGAGCGTCAGCTTCTCCGCAATGCATGGTTGCTAGCGGTGTTTGGAAGACAGATGCGCAACTCTGCTACCTAAAGGTAGCATATACAGTAACTCTATGTAGCACCGATAGTGGCATCACCTAGCGATAGTCACGTTATTTAAAGACAGTAACCAGGCTAGGTGACGAATAGTGGCGCCTACACCACGGGACGCCGACGACGCCGACGCTCAATTTTCGCATTTTATGAGGCATCTGAGGCTTTCGGCTCAGAAAGTTAACACTGCTGTTATCGTCGCTATTGTTAGCGCGTGAAGTCAGGCGCACTCACTATGCCGAGAACCCCGTTTTATGCGTTGTTCCTGACCTGTAAAGCGTGCCTGTGAAGCGTGCTTCACCTTTGTAAGGGTGTTACTGCGGCAAAGCATTGCGTGTGTGCTCAAAACCACCACGATCGATTTGAATTTATCGTTAGAAAGAGAAGTAGAAAGAAATAAAAATAGTAAGAGGGAGAGAAAGATAGATAGAAAGAGAGAGCAGAAAAGGAAATAAAGACAAAAAATTAATGTTCATAGAAAGGCACTCTCCAGGATGCTATCGTTTACGGAAAGTAAAAAGAAATAGTATTAATAGTAAAAATATCTTTTCTCTATCAATTTCGAAGAGCGGTGCTACAAAATTGCTTACTAACATTTTTGTTTTTGTTTTTTTGTTTTTAGAGCTTATAGCTCCTCACGTGTTGTCATCTTCCCCACCGACACCGTTATTTCTTTATATCTTTTGCCTCAGCCACTTCGTCAGGCACACTGAGCACAATTCGGCAGCATCATTAGAGTTCCTCCCAGCACTCTCCATTGTATTCACTCCACTGGCAAATTTCTAGCGACTTCTTCTGTCGCTTACGTTTGTTCATTCACTTTTCTTTTCCAGTGCGCAGGCAAAGGATGTTGCATTTTGCCTCGTTCTTGCATGTGCGTTCAAGGAAATTCCTACAAACGTGTCCTCAAATTATGTAGAATTCATTCACTTGCCTCTTGTAAGCGCTCAGCGCCTTTCGTTATTTATTACACAGCGTGTTTTATAGTCGTGTATTTTTTTCTTTTTGCACTTGTATTGCCTTTTCATTAAAACATTCTTTTTCTGTCTCTGCTCGCACTCGTTTGCCGCAGCAACAGCCTTACAAAGCTGAAGCATACTTTGTGTTTGATTGTGTGTGTGTGTGTGTGTGTGTGTGTGCGTGCGTGCGTGCGTGCGTGCGTGCGTGCGTGTGTGTGGTGTGTGTGTGTGTGTGTGTGTGTGTGTGTGTGCGTGCGTGCGTGCGTGCGTGCGCGCGCGCGCGCGCGCGCGTGTACTCACGTGTGCGTGCGTGTCTGCCACACATCAAGAAATACCCACCAGAAAACATTTCCCATAGCCTCTAAGTCAACGCCCATTGCTTTTTGCAAGCCTCTTATAAAGAACAGCTCCACCTAGCGGATTCTTCTTCGTGGATGGGTACAGACACCCCCCGTACGCTTTGCCTTAGTGTGTACCACCAAGCCCTTTTTAACACGAAAGTGTTTTATGCCGGGGTCCACCAAGTACATCCGTCACGGATATGATGTTAATAAAATGGACGCCAACGGGCGAGAAAGAAAAAACAAGAAAAAGATCCCCCGCTGGGAATCGAACCCACGATCTTGCGGCCGGGACGGCAAGCGCCCGACGCTCTACCGACTAAGCTAACTCGGCATATGCGGGACACGGCGCGAACGCGCCTTATATCTTTCACACATTCTCTTTCGCACGGTGCTCTCTGTAGGCATGACGAATCGTATAGCGCGAACAGGGTACTTGGACAGACAGAAAAAACTAGGACGGGAGTTAACTTCCAACTGATTTTATTAAGCAGAATTCGTCATATCATACTAATTCGTCATGTCATACCAACTCGCCCAAGCCGCTACCCTTTTCTGTTGGCGCTGTGGGTAGGCGGCGCGGAGCGGAGCGGTGCCGCCGTCTCTGAGAGGTGAAAAGAAGTAATGCTTCACGATCGACACTTACTAGCGCTTACTCCGAGATTGCGCGCTATATCGGAGGTCATGGTTACAGCGTCTCGATACCAGCGAGGTACACTGGCCGCGCTGGCGTCGCCGGGGCACCCTTGACGCAGTTACGCTGGTTACGTTCTTTCTATGCCTTTCGCTTCGTCTAAGCGTACGTCGGCTCATCGGAATAGTGCACCTAGCTTCCACGTGCACCAACGGGATTTCTCCGCCGCCGTCTGCTTCGATTGCGAGAGCAACGACTAACAAAACTGCTGCAATACGCGTTGCAGAAAGGACGCGATTTCGACTGGCGAATGTCGTGCCTTGGTGGAGCGAGACTAGCACCTGCGAGACAGAGCACAGAGGGACGCACGCGTTTGCGGCTCAGGCTACGAACCTCTACCTCCCGTGTTGCTGAAGCGTAGTGTGTGGTAGTGTATGCATGAGCGCAGGCGTCGGTCACCCATTGCTAGAAAACGCACACCGTGCCGTTTCTCTCCTTAATTGACGACGCTTTGAAGAAGTGCATACCGGGTACCAATGGTGATTATGAGCTTGTTGATATCATCCTTACGCGGGATTCACGATTTGCTGTGTCCAAATATAATGTTCACAACGTCAGCTACCACAACGGTTTATTCACGATCATGGGTGTTAGTCGTCGCGATAGAGACATGCCGTCAACATGGATGCATCCACGTCAAAACGGTGCTGTAGCTGCCAAACACGAATAGACATTGTACAAGCTCTCATATATCACTACACAATAAGCACTACTTCTGTGAAGACACGTTTCACTTTCGTGTTGTACCGATTCCTATGACGGAGGGATCAGCCATGTTTTTTTCAATCCGCTCGCCGAAAGATGGCACACGTATGCCACTCAAGCTGACAGATACTATTTGTGTATCCCCCAACAATCCGCTTTCTCTCTCTTTCTCTCTATCCCCTCCCCATCTTTCTTATTTCACCGTTGCGGCTCCGATATGCGTCAACCTGCGTAGCCCCGCTTCTCCCCTCGTCCTCTCTCTCTTTCTTTTTCACCTTCGCGAAAAGCACCATCGCGTTTCTCCTCTCTCGTTTCCGTTTAGCTGTATAGTTTCGTTCTTGCATTTTACCGCGCCATTATTACTACCGTTGCTCCTCGCTTGAAAAGTGTTGCACGTTCCATATATAGAACTGTAACATGCGAGGTAGTTGCATCCTTCTTTCTATCCCGCTGTTTACGCCTCTCTAGCAAAAAGAAGGAACGGACGCCTTGATGCTGACGCCGCTGCATCTTATGGAATAAGGATAAAGTTTGCTGCCGCGAAAAAGGAAGAGCTCCTTCGAAAGCGAATTTCGAAGCCACCTTTACTGCACTGTTCATTTTCTCATTCACTCGCCATGCCTTCCAAAGTCCGCTATTGTTATGCAGTTGTTTTGATGCGGGGACGGCTCTCGGTTCTTTCTTTCTTTCTTCCTTTCTTTCTTTCTTTCTTTCTTTCTTTCTTTCTTTCTTTCTTTCTTTCTTTCTTTCTTTCTTTCTTTCTTTCTTTCTTTCTTTCTTTGTAATGTTGTTTCTCCGGTTACAACAGAAGTGCAACCGTCGTTCCTTTAAACATTATTGGCTTTTCTTTTTTTCTTTCTTTCCTTGTTCCCCAGGTTCGCGACGCGCTAAGCCTTCTACTTCTGTGCACGCGGTGCACCGGTTTCGCCACCGTGTGAGATCGGGATACGCGGAGTCGCCAAGAATGCGCCAGACCGCGGCACTGCGTCTACAATTTCTGCAAACACAAGCTGAAAGCAGCAGCATCAGTTGCTGCGGAAGATGCATGTATGTATGTATGTATGTATGTATGTATGTATGTATGTATGTATGTATGTATGTATGTATGTATGTATGTATGTATGTATGTATGTTAACTCTCCACCCCTCATATTGTTTTACTTTCCTGCTTATTCATTTGTTTCCATAAGTACGATCTTTCACGCTATGCGGATGTGTTAAAATGTTTGCTTTTAAAGACGGTAGTCTTTCTTGGGGAACTTAAACGCAGAAATTTTGGTCTGTCTTTCTGTCTTTCTGTTTGTCGGCACGTCCCTCGATTCAGCCACTCGGCCAAAGTTGAACCACTTGCCCAAGGGCCAGCCATCGTGAACGGCTGACTAGGTTCATACTTGTGTACATTGTTGATCAAAAAGCACACATTACGCATATCTGAGGCGCAACATCACTAGGTAAGTATTAGGCGGTGTGTTCCTTTAATAGAAAATACATATATACGTAATTCTAGAGACCCTAGTTTCTTAAGCTGCGCTGAAAATGCGACTGCGCCGAAACTTGGCTTCCTCCGTGCCCTCTGCACGAGCTCATTGTTGTGTTTCGGTTTCGGTTCAGTATTGCGCTGTACGAATGCCATGGGGCGCCGCTCTGGCATTCCTGCTTTACCCAGGCGACGTGAATATAAAAGAGTGTGTGGAGAGTACTCGTTCAGTGCGGACGTTTCTTCTGCTTTGGCGCTTCGCGCCAAACCGCGTGTTCGGGCTGGCTGGCGTCCCCGCCGGTCGCGTTGGTCACCGCCGGTCTTTGCCTGCTGCTGCGCCGGGACTACCAGCCCACAACACAGCATTCACGTTTCCCAACGTATTGCCAGATGACGTTCATCTCTCACGCAGCGCCTCTTCTATCGTCTTTAGACGACATTTGCAGCGAAGCACGCAGATACGCGGCCAATTTTTTTGATCGACAATGTTCACAAGTATGAACACCGCTACCAGATCAAGATGGCTGGGCGTTCAGCAAGTGCTTAAACTTTGGCCGGGTGGCTGAGTCGTGTGACAGACAGACAGACAGACAGACAGACAGACAGACAGACAGACAGACAGACAGACAGACAGACAGACAGACAGACAGACAGATAGATAGATAGATAGATAGATAGATAGATAGATAGATAGATAGATAGATAGATAGATAGATAGATAGATAGATAGATAGATAGATAGATAGATAGATAGATAGATAGACAGATAGATAGATAGATAGATAGATAGATAGATAGATAGATAGATAGATAGATAGATAGATAGATAGATAGATAGATAGATAGATAGATAGATAGATAGATAGATAGATAGATAGATAGATAGATAGATAGATAGATCAAAATTTCTACGTTCAAGTATCCCAAGAAAGACTATCGTCTTAAAAAATTGGCCGCGTATCTGCGTGCTTCGCTGCAAATGTTGTCGTAAGACAACAGTCTTCTGCCGGCCTTACTACACGAGTCCTGGTCTCATCCTCGGGCACCCGTGGTGCTGTTCTCGTACCATTTCCGCCCTGGCATGAAAAATGCAATGAAGGTTTGTTTGAACCCAGGACTTCAGGCGTGTCTTCTGCCGCCCGGTACGCTCGCTTAGCCTCTCGGTCGCTGACGATTCGCGCATCGCGCACCTGGTCTGTGCTCTGATGCCTCCGGGTGCGCCTCGACTCACGATCTTTCGCTAGCCGCTGGGCTCGTTGCTCGGACGTTTCCTGGGCACTCCTGAGACGACGGGCGTCGGCACGCCGGCGCTTCCTGGCTGCAATTTGGTCGTCGGTCTTTTCCCTGCGTTGTCTGGGCATGTTTGTAGAGTGGGTCATATTTCATCATGCGGTCATTTATGTTTTGCCTTGCCTCAGACAGCGCCTCCTCTATGTTTAATAGGCCGCATATGGCTGGTATTGACAAAATAGAGGAGGCGCTGCGTGCGATATGGACGCTATCTGGCGTTGGGAAACTCGAGCTTGTGCAGAACCCAGGGCCAGTGCCAAGTGGCAGCACCATATCGTCGGCAGAAGGCGTTTTCTTGCTCAGCGTCGCATTTTCCGCGCAGCCTAAGAAACACTAGGGTCTTTAGAATTACGTGTCTATGTATTTTCTAGTAAAGGAACACACCACCTAATACTTACGGATTGATGTTGCACTTCAGATATGTGTAATATTTGCTTTTTGATCGACAATGTTCACAAGTAGGAACGCAGCTACCAGTTCAAGATGGCTGGGCGTTCAGCAAGTGCTTAAACTTTGGCCGGGTGGCTGAGTTGGCTGAGTCGTGCGACAGACAGACAGACCAAAATTTCTGCGTTGAAGTGCCCAAGAAAGACTATCGTTTTAAAAGTTTAGTTCTTACTGCAGTAAGAGGGAAAGACGTGAAAGTTGGCGGATATGCATCACTGAAAATGTAGGCTCAAGCTAAGACACGAACAAGTAAGCAAACGACGACAGCGTTGGCGACGTTCCTTCACTTTAGGAGTTTACTACGCATAATTAACGAACTAACCCGGTTAGCAAGCAAGTGCAGATCAGAAAGAGAGAGAGATAGAAAGAGATGTAACGACAAAGACGTGTTTTGACAGAAACGGTACCAACAATACTTGAACCTTAGAGTTGCAGCACGTGTTTTAACTTCAAGCTGGTAGAAATAATAAACACACCCTAATTGTTTGAGAACGTTGGACAGAAAACATCCTAGAATGCCTCGCGAACTATTTTGTTTTTATTGGTTGAGCATCTTCCTCAGCTCCAAGGCACTGAAGCAGAGACGACAACGAAATTACCTTTTCAGAAGGGGCGAACAATGCTTGCCTTCAATGCGCGAAAGACTCCTGAGCACTTAAAAGAACGAGTTCCGTGCCAGTTAGGCGAGTTTAAGTTAACATCGTCAGGATTGCTGTCCTTTGTATACTTTTGTGACTTATTTGCTTTGCTTGGAGGAAGATTTCGTTAGGAATTTTTGGGTTTACGGGTTCTTTATCCTGCATGTAAGCATGGGAGCAACGTTGAACTATGGGGAAATAAATTAATGTAATAAAGGCTGTGCACAAGTATAATATTTATTTGAGTGACTGAATAAATTGCAGATAAGAGTTTCCTTATCACAACAGATAATGAAACCAGAAAGCACCAGGGAAATAACTTTCATCAGCTACTTTCGTTACGGTCTGTCTCAAGCAAAACTGTAGTGAAAATGTGTTGGGTATAAGGTCCTTCATGTATAGATAACAAATTATATTTGCAACGTTTCTAATAGGGTAATAAAATACTTGTCTGGTTTACCGTTCAAGAACCTGAATTTAAGCCAGGCATTCGGATTGAACTCACGAGTTCTGCATAATCATGGCGGAAGAAACAGAAATTAGGCAATACGTTGAATATACCTGTTTCTGTTAACGAGTACTTGCAGATCAGTTGTGCTGAATCCCGCAAGGTACCAGAAGGGTTTTGAAAGGAATGATGTACAAGCCCCCCTTTCTGTCCCGATGCCACAAGGCAAACCATTCAGATTTCTTAGAAAGAAATCTTCTAGTTGCAGGAAAATTCGTCCTGGTCTGGGGATCGAACCCCGGGCAAACGCCTTCCCGGGACTGACGTTCTATCAGTTGAGCTGACCAGGATGTTAGCAATAGGCAGCGTTAGCATGAATTAGTCAGCAAATCTAAGCTCATGGACACAGGATACTGCCAATATTCTGTGTGGACGGAGACAGATTATTGCAATGGCGTGGACACAGAACATTTGCAAGTATTGCAAATATTACGAGTTCAGGATATTGCCCCCGAAAGGCTTTGGTCCCGCGTTTGATCTCCGAACGAGGACGAACTCTTCAACTAGAAGCTTTCCATTCTGAGAAATCCGTATGTATTTCCTCGTGGCTTCGTGCTACAAACGGGTGATTGCCAATTAGCCCCTTCCAAACAAGTACTTGTGGACACAAAAGAAACACTTCGCGTGTTTCTTTTCTTTAATCACTCTCTGTTTTGAGTCATTCCTTCCTTTCTTCTTTTAAATGCGAAGCATTTCTTAGCGAACCTTTGGCACTTTGAGCGTTTCTATCTATCTATCTATCTATCTATCTATCTATCTATCTATCTATCTATCTATCTATCTATCTAGCCGCCTACGTCTGGATGCTCTCATGATCGCCTCCTTAATCTGGTGTAGACCAAAATTGGCATGAGATGATAAGAGCATATGACGAATATGACTGGCGGGTCATGACATGAATAATGTGAAAATCCTGTCGCGTACGTCGTCAAACCCTTTCCACTAGACACGTGCGGCACATACCCGTTTTCCACGGGCCGTGGTGTACGGGTATGCGCCACAGGTGATTGACAGTTTATATCTACCCAGGAACGGCGAGAACAGACATTGGTAACTTAAATGCGACAGCGTTAAGAAAAACCAACGTCGGCTGCGCTGACTTGACGAATGGAAATAATGAAAATTATGATCCCAGCAGAAATCGAACCCACGCATTCTGCGTGGCAATCAGGTATTCTACCACTGAGCCACGCCAGGTCTACAAACTGGTTTGGAAAAAATTCGGCAGATCCCACGTACTGTGGGCATCGATGTCATGCGAAACATGCGGCGGGAATGTGACTGTGGCGTGATTTTTGTACTGAGCGACACTTCACAAAATAACGCTAAATGTTTGTATAAATTTTATACGCACACATATATGTTGAAAAGCCGCATATGTGTTATATAACCAGTTGTTTACGGTTGGGTAACGCTGCCACCGGCAACGTGGGTATTACCAACACCAGAAGCGGTAAGCTGATATGTAGTGCATATGCTTGTCCCTTATGATGGAGAACGCACGCACGTTTCACGAACCCGTGTGCATGTGTGGAAGACGTTCTTGACAGTTCTTGATCAAGGTCATCATCACCGTGATCAGTGAGCACCAGCAGCTGGTCATGACTTGTTATAGGATCCGGTCGTGATCGCGGTGACGAGAGGTCCATGTGTAGTGAAGTATGTGGTATAGTACAGCTGTTGGAATTCGTGGATGCCTCGGTCATTTCGTCGACAAATTGTGAGTCGATAGTGATGGCGACATGTCGGAACCTGAAGCCACCCTTCGCGTTGGTAAGGTATAAGCCGTCGAGGCTGGTAGGCGTGGATAGTGCTATGCAGACCAACATCAGTGGATGGCGCTTGTCGTATTCGTATACTACCTGGCCGTATGTGGCCTACGTTGCCTAGTCTACAAAGCGGCTGTCAATCAATCTGGCATCATCCTAGGTCAGCATGAGGCCATCGCCGAGCCTCGTAAGAAATGAAGAGCACACTGCGTCATTCTGGCGGACGAAGTGCACTTTACGGTACGGTGATGTGGATATCATATGTAACTTTCGTTAATGTATTCCTCCGGGTCGCGCAATGCTTCAATATAGCTTGCTGAGTCATAGGAATACAAATTATTAGACTGCTAACACTGGAACCACAGACGTTAATCTGATATGACGCCTTTATCGTAGGAGTACACATCGTAGGAGTATCATGTAGTGCTCATTGCTTTCTTGTAAAATTAGATAGCATGCACCACAACCACAATTGACGTTGTACCGATATTACGCCTGCGTAGGCTGTTTTTCCAAACCGGTTTGTAGACCTGGCGTGGCTCAGTGGTAGAATACCTGATTGCCACGCAGAATGCTTGGGTTCGATTTCTGCTGGGATTCTAATTTTCATTATTTCCATTCGTCAAGTCAACGCAGCCGATGTTGCTTTTTCTTAACGCTGTCGCATTTAAGTTACCAATGTCTGTTCTCGCCGTTCCTGGGTAAATATAAACTGTCAATCACCTGTGGCGCATACCCGTACACCACGGCCCGTGGAAAACGGGTATGTGCCGCACGTGTCTAGTGGAAACGGTGTGACGACGTACGCGACAGGATTTTCACATTATTCATGTCATGACCTGACAGTCATATTCGTCATATGCTCTTATCCTCTCATGGCAATTTTGGTCTACACTAGATTAAGGAGGCGATCATGAGAGCACCCAGACGTAGGCGGCTAGATAGATAGATAGATAGATAGATACGTAGATAGATACGTAGATAGAAACGCTCAAAGTGCAAAGGTTCGCTAAGAAATGCTTCGCAGTTAAAATATGATGATGAAGCTTGCAATGTAATAACTATATGTGTGTATTTCCTTTCGAGTGCGGTGTCAAGGGGAGATTTAACTGCAGCACCACGTGGCGTAGATTACGGCTCAATGTGGTCGAAAATGCAGATATGTTGAGATTTGTAATTCTTGTCTAGTTTTAGATTAAGCAACTTCAGTGCTCGGGAATATTTTTCCGAACACTGAGCTTTGTTGGCGCTGTACACATATTAACACTGCACACATGTGCGCCGAGCTCCCTGCCAGCACCCTTATTTATGATGTCCTGCTTTCGCAATAATGAAATCTTCACCGGGTGTGATGCGTGTAACGGCAATAACATTTGACAGACAGTTAACTTGGGTACTCTAGGAAGATCACTCAAAGGGGCAGACATTACGTGCACTACAAGTTTGTACAGCACAATTTAATAATTGACTGGAATTCGCTAGCAATCCTTTTTAAGGCGTTTGTTGCGCTTTACGAAGTGCCGAGAAGACTTGTTTGACAAAAGGGTGCCTTGATAAAAAAGAAGGAAAAAGAAACTTCCGTTCAAAGCGTAAACTCCGTGTGTGCGCGCGTGCCTGTGCGCGTGTGCGCGCGCGTTCTTTTCAACAAGGCCTACGGACGTTTGAGGCGCTTTCAAAGCACGTACTTGGTGAGATATGCCTTGCAGAGTGCTTAGACGGGTGGTCTTCGTATCATTGTTATCATAATCATAGTACTAATGAAGCTCATAAGTGTTTTTTGCTAGCAACTCCTCCTACATTTAATCTGCAAAATGTTTAGACCTGCCGAAATGGGTTGAACGAAGCGCTCGGCAGTACATGGCTAGACCACATTTCCGAGTGTTGGTTCTTATTATCGCGCAGTCAAGCATTGATTTTTCAATGAATTCCTCCGTGTAGGAATCTCGGAAAAGCTTCGTCGAACGCAATTATTCTTTCAACTGTTATTATATAAGATGTTATAATGCATGTAACGGTGATAATATTTTCAGGTGGTCGTGACGTTGAGGGTAGCAGTCGACACGTTCAAGTTGAAACTTTTTATTTGGGCGAACCTGTGCCAAGGAAACGAAAAGTCGAACTACCGCAACACACGTTGTACATTGAACAGAGCGTCGGCCGTCGGTAAACTATCTGCGGTAAGGCGTGCCGGTAGCACAAAAGCAGAAACAATAATAGTCTGATCTACGAGACACCAAGGCCGATCACCAAGGCTCACCAAGGCCGATCAAAAGCATCATAATATAATGTTCCAGTGGATACCGGGACATTGCAACATTCCTGGCAATACAGCAGCTGATGAAGCAGCACGACAAGCACACCGCAAAAAAAGATATCGTTTCTATCCCAATATCGAAAAATGAATTGCGAAGCATTTTAAAGACACAATCTTTCAATATGTGTAGAAATGCGTGGTTCGACGAAAATTCTAAAAGCTGTGATTTATATCATGTAGATCCACTTATCGAATTTGAAATTCCGTTGTCTTTAGAAGTGTGGGAACCCTTATTCACCGATTAAGGCTAGGAACTGCCTACACCAAGCATTTTTTACACAAAATTGGCCGCGCTGAAACTCCTGAATGTGATTGTGGATTCGTAGATGAAGACGTATATCACCTCCTAGAATGCCCACAGCACGACGCACCAAGACGCCGACTTCAATCATCGTTAATAACATTAGACCGCAGACCACTAAGTTTAAGGAAACGTTTGGGCCCGCGGCCAACAAGAGGCTTACAGAAGTGTGCTTTAAAAGCATTGAAAATTTTTCTTGAAGAGAGTGGCATCCTTGCCCATTACTAGCGCATTTAAGCTTTGTTTTGTATTAACGGCAGAGTGTATATTTATGTGTGTTGACTATTTTTGTCTTGGATATGTTATGCAACAGTTTCTGTTCTTTATTTTAACATCACCGTGTGTACACGTGTATGTGATTGTTGAATATGTTGTTTTGACTGTTATGTTATGTCTTGACTGTTACGCTAAGTTGTATATTGTATGTACTACGGGTTGTGATTAGAAATTTGGACACTATGCACTTTATGTTTATGAACCCTATGTACTCCAAGAGCTAAGGAGTAGCCGGTGCCTTATTTGTGCGCCAACATCTCCTTACATCATGTCAATAAAAAAAAAGGCGTGCCGGAATTTATACATGCGGCATCGAACATTCGAGACTTATCGCTGGTGGCCGCGTTGGTTCCAGAATGAACTCAACTGTTCGCGTTTGCGCGCTCAAGCCTATCAGAAGATTCTGAAATAACCTGGAAGGTTCCCAGACGTTCGGTCGCAGTTTGCTCACGACAATGATTTGGAGTAACAGACCGTCATGACCTCGTAGTCTAGAGCGCTGAGACGTCGAAGCACCTTGTATGGCCCGAAATATCACGGAAGAAGTTTTTCAGTGAGTACACGTCGACGTATCGGCGTCGAGACCCAAACACGGTTGCCGGGCTGGTATTCCACAATGGATGGATGGAAAAACTTTATTTCGTCAGAAAACAGTTGGGGACGATTCCGTGTTAGATGGCCATCAACCCAAGGTTGACGGCGACCTGTGTGTCCCACTCCACGACCCTTGTCTGGACGACTGGGTCTGAGCTGGTCAACACGGCCTCGCACTGCTCGAGAGAGGGATCACGCATAATATCCGCCGGTGGCGGCACCATGCTACATTCCCACAGTATATGGTCATAACTTCCCTATTGAAAATCGTGGGTTGGTGGATGCTGGAAATCTTGGTGGACATGTTGGAAGCAATAGGGGACAAGGTTGAAAGAATAGTGGATGTGGTGGAAGCTGTGGTGGTCATGATGGCTGATGATGGCGAGAGTGGAAAAAAATGGTGGCAGATGGTGGTGGTGGTGGTGGCGACCTTCTTTTGGTGTTAAGTTGAAAATGCTGGCTGATGGTGGCGAGCAAAACATGTTTTGGTGGATGACTTGGTGAACAAGCTGGATGACGGTGGCAGGATGGAAGTGAACGTGACATTATGTGAAGTCGCTGTCAGTTCTAATGTTTTCCTCTTGAATGTGCAGAAATATATGCAGTTCAAAGGAGCCAACACCGATCATTAAGCTTTCCAGCACTATTTTTTTATGCATGCGGCGCCAAGGTTTCTGGAGAACAGCAGCCATGAATGTTTACATTTTACGCACGTACTTATCAGGTTTACATCCGCGATCTGCTGCTGCATTTTGATGTTTACCAGTCTAGAAGTGTTGGTGTGAACAGCGACAGTAACTGTGTTACATCGCCGCGCATTTGCCGAGAAGTAAATCAGTCCTTCCAGCGGGGAGACCAGAAAACAGCTTCCGCTTGATACCGCCACGCTTGAATCGCAACTCAGGCAATACTTGCACACCCACTTACCTCAGCGGCACTTTAAGGTAATAGTGAAAATGCATGCAAAGCTAAAATGCACAAACTTTTACCTTCGGCCTGCGTCGAGATAAGCCCCACCAAGTATGACTACCACCATCATATTCTACCACCATGATTGCCACCATAGTTTAGGCATAGCGTAGCGACCGAGTCCGTCTACGTGTTATCGGCGCTTCTAGGTTTCGGTATACACGATTCCGGTAAGTACGACTGACTTTACAGCACACCTGTGGCATCGGCTAACCTAAATGAAGCATTTTTTTCTTGTGTACGGTGTCCGCACAAGAAGCGATGAGCATAGATGCGACGCGCTTCCAGCAAACGCCTCCGGTCACCAACCGCCGCCGGTCGCACTCGCCGGCGCTTCTCTGACACGTATGCGAGAACATAGACTTGTCAGTTCGTACGCCTTACTGAACCAATAAGATCGCATATTTTTCCCGTGCACTGCACTTGTTTTGGCCCAGCTGTTATGCAGTTGTAGCTAATGATACAGCGTCAGATCAGTGCGCTGGCACGGCTGCGCTGTACGTTGCGCGAAAAAAAAAAACGTCACAATACTCAATCAATTGTACGCGCGTATTTATCGAATGAGATTAGAGTCGACAGAGAGCCTATGCACATGTCGCACTTTGGAAAAAGCGACAAACTGCTATTAAAACTTCGCAGTAACACCCGGTTGACTATACTCGCGCTCCTCGCTCCACTTGACATATTTCTTTGAAGTTACGTTGTGAATTCTAAAAGAAAGTTAGCGCTGCTGCCATTATCGACGTGCCATTCGTTACCGGCAGCAGTTTGTTTGCGTTTAATAACTACGCAAATTTTAGTTGTGCGCAACATGTATATTCCTCCTAATTCAAAAACATTCTTCTATAAACTCCACTCTGAAACACTTCCGGTAAGCACATGGTTGAAAAGAAAAGGTATTTTTGTCTCTTCTGTTAACTGCCGTCTATGTGATGTGCCGGAAACCATAGAACATTGATTTATTAGCTGCAAAGACGCTATTCTGTTCTGGGAAGAAAAGTTTTGTCGTCAATTCTCACACCATACGTTATCTTATACCAACATCGCTTGATGAAGTGCCATATGATATGTTTTTCCTCATGGGTATGCATAGCTTATGGAAGACACGTATGCAGGACCGTAACGCAGAACCCACCATTTCTTCAAGCATGCACTTCATTCGCATGACTATTCAGCTAAAGGACATTTATGACGACCTGGACTTTAGACCGGACTGGTACCCCCTCTTGGTGAGGTGCTCGGCCTCACCACCTTTCCAGTACAACACGATGTGAAGAACTCTCACGGTTCTACTGCACGTTGTGTTAGCCATCGAGTGTGCACTTAGTAACGCTTGAGCGCTTATTGTCGCTATGTGATTGTACTTTTGCTTGCTTTATTTGTGCTCTTATTGTGCACTGTAATACTAAGTGTGATAAATACCATGAAAAAAAAAGTCAGCGTGGCGTAGTGGTAAAGTACTCGGCCCGGGATCCGCAGGTCGGACGTTCGATTCCCGGTGGCGGAAGTTATTTTCTTTTTGCATACGGTTTTTTTTTTCTTTTTTTTTTACTAGTGATGTGATCAGGGTTCTGCCCAGAGGACCGGAGCCAGCCAGAGTCCCGGGGAGATGTCGAGGAGAGGAGCCAGGAGCTGTTAACAGTAACGTTTATTTACAGGTAGCGTGTTGCTACATGATGGGGTTAGCATCATGGAAGCTCTCGGAGCTCGTGAGAGCTTGAGAGAACTTGTGAGAGCTTGTCGGGAGCGCATCGGCGCTCGCATTTTATGTCCTGGCCTTCCCAGGGTTCCCTGTAGGAAAAAACAATGGAGGCCAGGACAGTCCAATGAAAATTTCCATCTTCACCTCCGCCCCCAAAAGGGGAAGGTGAAACGCCGCCGGAGAAAGAGGCACATCCAGTTCGTCCCATGGCGAGGGAAAAACACTGCCCACCGCGCACACACGGCACAGCACGAAGACGTTGAGTCTTACGTGGAAGTCAATTTCGTAGTCTGTTGCAATGATGGGTATGCGGCGCCAGGCAGGCCACGTGGTGGAAACAGCGGCAACAAGGCGCCACGGAGAACGTGGGAAATGCATCCGCAGACGGTTCCCAGACGCTGGGTCCTTTGTCAGGGGCACCTTGACGACAAAGCAAGCCGCCTCGACGGCCAACAACTCTTCCTAACCTGTCAGACGGTCAGGCGTGCCCAAAGGGTTTTACGAAGGGCGCAGACAACCTGAGATAAATAGACGAACGACTTTCGTGTTGTTGCCGCTCTTGGGGCATCTCTGGAACCGCTGACCCGGAAGAAATCAGGGTAGTCTTAGCCGCAACGTCTCATGCGTCAAAGCGGCGCCAAGCCAGGCATGCCGATCATAACACTAGTGCTATCTACATCGCCTTCTATACAATTATTTATGTGTGACGGCTAAGCACGATGGTGCCGACGCTGTAGAGCTGTTTTACGCTCCGTCATTCTCCAGCATCCATCATACGCCAGCATCCAGCATACACCACGTGCCACCATCTTCCAGCACCATAATCCACCATAATGGTGGATGGTGGAATCCACCATTCCTCATGGTGGATGAATTTTCAATAGGGTTGCCACTGCCTGGCACCATTTGCATTGTGGCTTAATTTCCTACGGGTATATTTTGCTCAACACGTATGGGTTGGGAAAAGATCGCGTCTGCAGTTTTCTCCAGACGCATTCCTGCGCCTTGGTCAACCGCTTGTGCGGGGGCGGATAAAGCCTCCGCTCTAGTTTATAATGATTGGTGATGTCGTGAAAGGACACCAGCCCATCTCTCGCGGATCTCCCCAGAATGGGCGGCTCACCTGCCGGGCTGACGAAACCTCGAGCATTCAGGTGAGCCGCCTCGTTCCCAGGGTTTCCAGAGTGTGCTGGTACTCAGACAATTTCCATTTCCCGAATTTCTCGCCCCGCGGCTCGGTGCAGCAGTCGTGCAGCGGTGACCGATATTTTGCGAAGCTTCGTCGAAGATTGTAACTGCGGCTGTCGGTCGTCTGCTGATTCCTAATGCGTAGGCGGGCGAGCTGTCTGGATTCTTCGGTGCGCCGAAAGTATACAGTCACGTCCAGGTTTTCATCTTCGGGGACGTTGAGTAGCATGGCGTCGAGCGTCGTTGCCGGGCTCCTCTCGTATACCAACTTGTATGGCGTCGTCTGCGTATTTTCTGGCACGGCCGTGTTGTATATGAAGGTCACGCAGGAAGGATGACATCCCACGTCTTGTGTTCTACGTCGACGTACACGGCCAACATGGCGATGGTCTTCTTTAGACGCTCGGTGAAGCCATTGGTCTGTGGATGATACGCGGTGGTTCGGCGGTGGCTTGTCTGGCTGTTTCCTAAGATCGCCTGAGTTAGGTCAAACTTAAAGTCTGTACCTCTGTCATGAGGTCCATCGACTAAAAGTACTTAGGGCTGTGGAGTCGATCCAGGGCGTCGTCTATACGTGGGAGGGGATACACGTACTTCTTTGTGATTTTGTTCAGGCGACGATAATCGACGCAGAAACGTAGCTTTCCGTCCTTCTTCACTAACACAACGGGTAACGCCCACGGACTCTTGGACGGCTGGATGATGTCGCGTAACATTTCGTCGACTTCGTTCTTTACGGCCTCGCGTTTTCGCGTCGAAATTCTATACGGGCTCTGACGGAGTGGTCTGGCACCTTCCTCTGTAATGGTGCGGTGTTTTGCGACTGGGGTCTGCCGAATTCTAGACGACGTAAAGCAGTCCTCGCATTGCAAGTGCAGAGAGAGAGAATTTATTTACAGAAAGGCAGAGAGGTCGGCCTGAGCTATAGTTTCCTCTGGCCTGCTACTCTACACTGGGGAGGGGGGACAGGGGAGCGAAAGAGTGATGAATTACGATGGTAAGGTAGGAAGATGAGAATACAGTTCGTGACGCTGGGGCAAATCTAAAGACGTGCATCCAGTCCATTGGCTTGTAAGAAGGCTACGACTGCTTCTATGACCACACTTGTGCTGCTGACGTCAGGCCAAGGACCTAACACAACCTCATCGGTTAATGGCCTACTATGATATTGCCCAATCGATGAGATCAGTTTCTGTCGTTCTCGTGCGTACGGTGGACAGGCGCAAAATATATGTTCAAGTGTATCTGGTAACTGACAATGACCACAATCGGGACCCGTGTCACTGCAGCCGATCAAGTGGACATAGCGCCTTGTGAATGCCACACCAAGACGAATGCGGTGAATCATGCATGTCATCTTTCGCTTCAGCTTGTGAGGCATACGCAACTTCATTTCTGGGTCCCATTTATGAAGCCGCTTGTGCCGGCATTCCGGTTTGTTCCAGTGCTCCAAAGTGGAGGTGCGCATTACTTGCCGAAGTAAGGCGTTAGTGTCTGTTCGCGAAAACGCAATGGACACTTCCGGGGCAATATGTAAAGCTGTTTTAGCTTCGGCGTCAGCCTTTTCATTCCCCATCACGCCACAGTGAGCAGGTATCCACTGGAATGCTACATGATGTCCATTTTTTATAGCATTGCCAAGAAGCTCAGCAATTTCTATCGATAAGGTATACGGGCCTTCAATCCTGATGCAATCGATGGTTTGGAGAGCAGCTTTGGCATCACAGAATATCGTCCTTGTTCGAGCGGGCTCTGCGGAAATGAATCTTATTTCTTCCCGAATAGAAACAAGTTCTGCAGCAGTTGAAGTGGTCTTGTGATCCAACTTGAAACTTCTAGCGACGGTCATTTGCGGAATGACAAAGGCTGCGGCGGAAGCACGTGAGGTGGTAGATCCATCAGTGTATACGTGTGCCGCACCGCCATGCATTGTATATATGGGCAGGAGGGTAAGTTGCTTTAGGCCGATAGATGGTACCAGGGACTTCTTCGTAATCCCAGGTGTAGTGAATGAAGGGAATTTCTGAAAGAAATTTAGATGTTTGTGAATTTTGAAATGTTTGTGCGGAATTGTGAGGGTGAAGACGACGGCGACATGAAGGCGAGCCAGGGACAGGTGGCACGCGCGGCGGCGGCACAAGAGAAAAGAAGACGAAAAAGAAGAGAGGCGCGTGTGGAACGCGCAGAGGGCTGAGCGAAGCAAGCCGAAGGACACGCCGGACCAGGGCGCTGTCCGAGAAGTTTGTCGTGGCCGTGCTCAGCGAGGACTGGTGCTTTCCTGGTGTTTCGGGCGTTGGCGGTGGCTCCAGCGAGGACGTGCCGGACCAGGGCGCTGTCCGGGGAGCTCCTCCGGCCTGTTCTTGGTGAGACCTGGGGAGCCTGGGGAGGCTACCGGTACCGGGTGCGGCTCCTGCTGTGTCGGCGGGCAGGCGTCACGAGTTCCAGAACACCGTCGCCACCTGGGACGGCGCAAGGCCGTGATCAAACGGGAGGCCTTCCGGAGGCCTTGTCTTCCTGCTATAAGGCACACGGGACGCGTCACCTGCGTGCCTGGGCTTGCGTTCAACGACACTCGTCGCCGCATGTGGACTGAACCTCCAACATCTACAAGTCGTGAGATGTTTTTTTCTGTACCCTCGATCGGACATTCCGCGGTTAGGACGTTCATATTAATTTATGTGTGTTCATCTCTGTGCTTGTTCTCCGTGATCGTCCCTAGCATACCTTGTCCCTATAAATGTTGATCCAAACTCATTCGTGCGTATTCTCTTGTCGCCTGTTCCGTTGAGCCACGCACTCGCAAACGTGACGAACCACCACTCGGTCCTTACAATTTTCTGGCGTCCGCGAGACAGGACCAAGCTCTTCCGTACACCTTAGAGCCTCACGTTGCTTGTGTGTGGTGGGCGGCAATGGACGAAAAGAGAACGCTCGTTGAGTTAGGGAAGGAGATGGGACTCACGGGAGAGGCCTTGCAGGCATGGGTTAGCGCAGAGCAGAAGGACATGAGGGATCAGCGAGCTAAGGAGCGCGAAGAAGCGAGGGTAGCGGCGCAGGAGGAACACGCGCGAGAGTTGGCGCGTATGGAGGCGGAACGGGCGCTCCTCGAAGAGCGAAGACGTGTGTTAGAGGCAGAGCGGTTGAGTCCGAGAACCACCGTAGGTAGCGAGACAGGTGGTGGTCAGAGTTTTCGCAGCCCCCATAAGATGATCCCTCCCTATAACGAGGAGAGGGATGAACTAGATGCTTACATACAGAGGTTTGAGAGAGTAGCGTCTAGTCAAGGTTGGCCACAAGACAAGTGGGCCTTGTCTTTGAGTCTGTGTTTAACGGGCGAAGCATTAACGGCAGTAGGTCGGATGTCCGCGGAAGACGCTACCGATTATGCCAAGCTGAAGCAGACGCTACTGCAGCGGTTCCGCTACACGGAAGAAGGGTACCGTGTAAAGTTCCGGGATGCGAAGCCTGAAAACGCTGAGACAGCACGACAGTTTGCCGGTCGTCTTCTAGGCTATTTTGACCATTGGCAAGAGTTAGCCAAGACACCGAAGACGTATGAAGCGCTGCGAGACAAGATCGTGTCGGAGCAGTTTCTAGGCAGCTGCGAGGAAAAGTTGGCGATCTTTCTGAAGGAAAGAGCGTGTCATAACCTAGATACACTGGCCACGACAGCCGACCAGTACTTGGCAGCTCAAGGCATCCTTAATCTTGCTAAAGGCAAAGAAACCAGAAAATTGTAAGGACCGAGTGGTGGTTCGTCACGTTTGCGAGTGCGTGGCTCAACGGAACAGGCGACAAGAGAATACGCACGAATGAGTTTGGATCAACATTTATAGGGACAAGGTATGCTAGGGACGATCACGGAGAACAAGCACAGAGATGAACACACATAAATTAATATGAACGTCCTAACCGCGGAATGTCCGATCGAGGGTACAGAAAAAAACATCTCACGACTTGTAGATGTTGGAGGTTCAGTCCACATGCGGCGACGAGTGTCGTTGAACGCAAGCCCAGGCACGCAGGTGACGCGTCCCGTGTGCCTTATAGCAGGAAGACAAGGCCTCCGGAAGGCCTCCCGTTTGATCACGGCCTTGCGCCGTCCCAGGTGGCGACGGTGTTCTGGAACTCGTGACGCCTGCCCGCCGACACAGCAGGAGCCGCACCCGGTACCGGTAGCCTCCCCAGGCTCCCCAGGTCTCACCAAGAACAGGCCGGAGGAGCTCCCCGGACAGCGCCCTGGTCCGGCACGTCCTCGCTGGAGCCACCGCCAACGCCCGAAACACCAGGAAAGCACCAGTCCTCGCTGAGCACGGCCACGACAAACTTCTCGGACAGCGCCCTGGTCCGGCGTGTCCTTCGGCTTGCTTCGCTCAGCCCTCTGCGCGTTCCACACGCGCCTCTCTTCTTTTTCGTCTTCTTTTCTCTTGTGCCGCCGCCGCGCGTGCCACCTGTCCCTGGCTCGCCTTCATGTCGCCGTCGTCTTCACCCTCACAATTCCGCACAAACATTTCAAAATTCACAAACATCTAAATTTCTTTCAGAAATTCCCTTCATTCACTACACCAGGTACCTGAAGCCTAACAAGCGGTCTAGGCAGAACCCACGGAGGTGTCACAGGAATAGATGTTGGAGAGAATCTTGATGGCATAATGTTCTCGTGTCGCGATAGAGCTCTTGAATAACAGCAGTCTGGGTGGGTATCAGGGAGTGCTGATAGGGAATGTTGCCTGTGTCGGTTCAGCAAGCGAAAATGGACTCGAAGGGGCTCGCAGAGCCTATATACATCCATGGGACAAGCCCGAGCTTCGGCGATAGTTCCATTGGTTGATGTGCAGCGTGGCAGGCCCAAGCATGTGCGTAAACCTTGAGCTTGGATGCTTTCTAGCGTGCGCACACAACTAGGTTTCATGTTGAAGAGCACGGGCATGCTGTATCGTAAGTATCCTACGAATAAAGATTGGTACAGTTGTAGGAGAGCAGCCTCCGACGGACCCCATCTTGCTCCTGCCAAAAACCGAAGAACGTGGACAAAACTTTTCAGCTTTGTCTTCATAGCAGCGACGTGTTTAGACCACGATAGATTCCGGTCGATGATGACACCAAGGAATTTGTGTTGCGCTACCGTAGGAATCTCGGTCCCATTCACGATTATTGGGTACCTCGTCATTTGTTTGCGCGTAAATGCTAGCAGTGCGCATTTTTCAGTTGAGAGTGCGATACCTTGACGTCGTAAGTACCTTGCCTGCCCGACTGCACGTTGCAGTCGGGCACGCAATTGAGTACGTGTAGCTCCAGACGCCCATATGCAGATGTCGTCAGCATATGTGCTTACCTTCACCGTGCAAGGAAGTTCAGCACCAAGTCCAATCAACGTGATGTTGAAGAGGGTCGGACTGAGAACACCCCCTTGGGAAACTCCGCGGATAATATTATAACGATCGGTATCTCCATCGCTTGTCGACATATAAACGGTACGGTGCAAGTGCGGGGTTATGAGCTGTTGTTGCTTATGCTTCGGAAGGCTGGGATTGACGTCGAAAGGTCGTTGAGGAGCTTGATTCGTCGTAGGAGGCTCGGAAGAATCGGTGGAGGCGAAGGCATTGGTGACTTCCACAATTTCTTCGATGTAGCCAACCGTCGCGCCTTTGTTCACGCGCTTGTATTCGCTGCTGAAATTTGCGAGCATCACTGCTGCTTTCCCTCCCCGCCAGCTCGGCTAATCCTCTTCAGACGCAAATCTCGCGGTTTTTCAATGGGTGCCCACAATAAAGACAGCAAATGCATTCGTAAAACTAACTAGTCTACCCCAAAACAACCACAAAGAACTAAAGCTAGCCAGAGAGTACTTTTTAAATAAAGTCAAGTGGTCGGCTGAGGCCAGTAGGGCATTTTACTAATAATGAATCCACATTCGAGGAAGTTTCGTTTCTCTCTATAAAGTAAGGCATCTCTCTCAATGCAGATAAAATGGCACATCACTGAAATAACTTCATACAAAATTGGTTACACGGCTTCAAAAACAATTATCCTACTACAATGCCTTATAGGAGCATATTACACTGCATAGTATTCGAACTCGCAAATCATCGCAGAGTGCCTTTTTAAATCATTTGAACCCTATGTATGGTCAGCAGTGTAAATGCAGAAGTTTACTCTTGTCGTAATCAGCACACTCAACAAGTGACGCAGTTTTTCAAGTAAAGCTGCACGTAAGTATTCAAACTTCACCGTGGCTATCTACACGGCAGTGAAGCTCACACCGCCAACTCGCAACAGTGTTGTGAGAGTCATTTGTCCGAGTTGTTAGCGGTAGCACTCCCTCAACAAATACCGCTGTAGCCACAAAAGCGCGAGAAAATTTGCCGACGTGCCTGGTAAGCCAGCTACTGCACTTACAAAGGCACGTCGATCCACCTCGTAACGCATGGCTCAAAGCCATAAAATACAGCACAGAAGTGCTCGCTGACTGCTTGCATGAAACCGATTCCCACAACGCGTGGGATCTGCCAGATTTTTTCTACTAATTACAGTTTTAAACGAAATCTCGTCTGTCTTAGCTAAACGCTTCCACTAAAAAACATGAGTCTGAATGATGGAGACAAAGTGACGTTGGTACGGCTGTCTTGACTGGCAAAGATTGCAGACAAAATTGGTGTACGTGTGATAACAGAGGTTTCTCTCTCCTCATTTGAATTCGAATCGAAGTGTCAGTTTGTCGTTTTCCATGACGTCGTTTTCAGCGAGCTTTCCTTTATCTATGCGTAACAAAGCACAATGATGTGCAATGCGCCTCCCGAAGCAGTAGGTGCACACTCCTTGCAGAATGCAGTCAAAAGGTACGAACGCTCCGGGACCGCTTCCTCCAGCCTTTACAGTGAGTTCAGTGAATGGAAAGCTATAATCTCCCGAAGTCTTAACGCAGTCCGTATTCACCCAGAACCAAGTCGGCCACTCAGCACGAGTAGAAAAGACAATCTGAATACGCATATCCCTGTAGTACTGATTCGTCACTGTATAGACTCTTATATCTGAATGAAATATATTTTCACAGTTTTCCAGTGTCACGTCGAAGCCCTTAGGTTGAAAATCATTTTTCCCAGTTGCGCTGGAATGCCTCGCAAAACCTTCCATTTTTGGAACCCATGGTTGTTTATAGTGGTGATAAATATGCTGACGCAGGTATTCAAGAGTGTTCAATGAATCGTTGACCAACACATCCAGCTTGAAGTGCCATGGAATGTCTTCTCTTCCCGAAGCAGCAGCACCAAGGGGCCCTTCTCTTTCGGTGGACTCTTTATTCTGCTTTAAGGAATTCAGAGCTCCTTGCAAAGACTCCTGTTGGTCCGTGAGCCTCGAAGAGAGATTGGCCTCAACTCTGCTCACATGCTCTTTCAACTGGCATACGGAGTCTCTTAGCACGTGAACGAGTTCCTCTAATAGGGTCTTCATGGTATTTTTCATTTCACTTCCAGACGCTCTTACTAGAGATACTATTTCCTGCAACCGGACATTCACGTCTTCCTTCACTTCGCTTTGAGAGTCTCTCAGCACACGCCCGATTTCCTGTATTTGGGACGCATCGCGCTGCCACGACAGTTCAACGGGTTCGTTGATGTGGCTCCAAAGTGATGAGAGGCGATCACTGCACGGGTCTCTGTTCGACGCCCTCAGTTCTTCCACACCGGCGTTCAGTTGTTGAGTGACCATCGTGCAGGTGTTCGTCTCGGCACTTTCCATTCCACGTTGAAGAGTAATCTCGAAGCCACTGACTGCATGGCTGATGTCCTGCGAACGTGCATAGTCCGAGGCTCTGCATACTTCCAAGACTTCGTTTATTTGTCTTCGAAAGGCGGAGAATTTGTCCTGATTAGCAGTCACGTCAAAACCTGTAGAAGAACAGTCTTGTCTGTGCGGATGACCACCGCTTGCACAAGAAGCATTCTGGGAGCACCCGGCAACATAGTGTGCTGCAATGACTGTGCGCAGTATCCTTCGTTCGCAGCGTCGACACTGGACGGTGTGGAAGGCGCATTCTCCGTCGTAGTGCGAAAGTACGGCCTCGGGGGTGCCTACAAAGTGGCAGCCATCAGCCTCATTCCAGCAGTGAGC
Organism: Rhipicephalus sanguineus; assembly: GCF_013339695.2. NCBI lineage: Eukaryota > Metazoa > Arthropoda > Arachnida > Ixodida > Ixodidae > Rhipicephalus > Rhipicephalus sanguineus. The sequence continues at coordinate 28,163,775 of NC_051185.1, read as the reverse complement.
CTGTAATGCAAACGTAAAGCATAACAAACTCAGCATTAAACATACACATTCGTGCAATATTACCACATTGACAATGCGAATCGAGACGTGGACATTCTAATCGGGCTCGGCAGTAAGCATCATGCATATCATGGCTATTATATCCTATTAAACGAAAAATGCGTTTCATTACAGGGGCGTAGACAGGAGGTTATCCCTCTCTCCTCGGAAATTTTTCGATTTTGCATGTGAACACGCACACACACAAACGCACGCACGAACATAGATAAAGCATGGTTAATAACAATATATGGGGTGTAACGTCCCAAAACTACGTTATGATATTGAGAGACGCTGTAGTGGAGGGCTCCGGAAATTTCGACCAGCTGGGGTGCTTTAACGTGCACCTAAATCTAAGTACATGGACCTCAAACATTTTCGCCTCCAGCGAAAATGCAGCCGCCGCGGCCGGGATTCGATCCCACGAGATAAAGTATGGTTGAACCCCCCAGCACTCCTGAAAAAAAAATTTCTGGCTATGCTACTGCTTCATTACGAAAGATGCACGTGGCCGAAAAACGTAGCTAAGAAATATTCGAAGACTTCGAACGAATGGCTTTGTATAGGCATTACAGTTGCTACGAATTCCTTGCTTACCTATTGCAAGCATTGGTTATTTGTAAGTATAAATCTTCCAGCGAGAAATCACATAAAAGGGACACTAAAAGCAAAACGATTTTTCTCATATTAGTAAAGTACTCTTTCACAATACCAAAAACACCACGCTTGCTGCGAGAAGACGCTTAGAAAGCGAGAAAACGCGGGAAAACAAAATCTGGGTGGCCACGCCACCTTGAAGTTTCCGCAGCATTCGCTGTGACGTCACATGTTTTTACGGCGCCTACTAGGGACTATGTAGTTCCTAATCGGTAATAATGAAGTGCATTGTCCTCTCGGGGGCCCATATACTTAACATACCAAGTTCGGGGTAATTTCGTTGAGCCAATGGCGCCAAAATACGATAAATACATTTTGAAATCCGTGACGTCACGCGGGGAGATTTCGGCGCAATATTTAAAAATGAAACTTTGAACTTGATTTGCTCCTCTATCAATAAGCCTATGATGGCAAAATTAACGACATTAGAGTTCTCAGAGCACAATTCATCGATATAAACCGATTCATTGTTTCTCTTTAGTGTCACTTTAACAGATTACCGCACCAGAATCGCACTGGGCACGCCCGCAGAATTCTCACTACCCGCATTTATTTCGCATGCACCCAAACAGAAGTTCTCACTGAGTGTTTTCATGATTTCGCTTTCATCAAGATGCAATAACCAACGCTCGAATCGAACCATGCAGCTGTAACTCAGAAGTGCAGGAACAGAGGAATCGAACCAACAGGCTGTGATTAGCTAGCTTTGATTGCTTGGCAGCTTAGAAAACGTTGCTACTAGTAAACCTTACGACAGTCGACTGTTTTCTATGCTGAATATTTTGCCAGTCTCTTCTCAGAGTGTGCGTCCACATGTAAATGCTAGTGCTTTTCCTGCCTGCAGGTACTCAGGCGGAATACCAGCGTACCATAGGAGGCTGCAGTTATGACAATATCGGCATGTTTTGTAGTACCAGATATGTTTTACTTTTCTCAGCTCGAGAAATTGATTTAAATTACAAATAGAATCTTATTATGAAACTACGTTCCCGAAACTATTTAATATCATGTTCGAAAAACCGTATTTCATAAACAATAAAAAAGAAATGTCGCGAGAAACTTAGATATGCCACGATTTTGTGCTCTAGCCTACATTATCAGGGAGCTAGTCCATGCATACATTATATTTGTTTTTTTTATACGACCGAATGAACACACGAAGTTTGCAATCCGCAAAAGGATTCACAAGATTTTTGTTTGAAGTGTTCTAGGAGTTGGTCTGTTTCCAAATTGCTGATCAGATTGCCACCCTTTACTTGTTTCTCAAATAAACAAAGGCATTTCAGACAATTGATCCCAGGTTACATGCTTTTAGTGCGGTTTCGTTTCGTCCTTGTAAGTTGAGGTATCCTTGTGTTCTTTTTATCAATATTTTGATGTGAGAACCTTATAAAAACGTTTTATTAGGCAGCAATAGCGGAATCAGAGGTTCATCATTAAACGACTGGCGGCCGCTGTGGTTCCTGAAGACAGCCTTTTACTGAGCCCTTTCGATCAACATCTCTAAAGGGCCCCAAACCACCTCCGATATATTTTCAAACATTTCAAGTAATAATAATAACAATAATAATAATAATTCTGGTGTTTAACACAGAGCACAAGCGAAACACGTACAGAGAAAACAACCAAAAACGTCATATAGTGCGTAAGCGCAGACTGTCATCCAGGGTGAGCATTCCTTTCATCAGCAGATTGCGCTTCTCTTACTAGTAATGGTAACGTTGGATAATCTTTGTGCATCAATTCAACAATGAAGAGCATATTACCAGTAAGCTGCAATCAATGCATTTTATTCGCCGACAATCGGTTAAAACCGCTCACAACGAAGCGCCGCTGTGTGCATTTGTATACGCGCCGCCGACGGCCTCTCCACACTAACGCGGCGACGGTGCTGCCACCTATAGGTCGATCTCGCGGCCAATAGACGTTATGCAAAATCTGCTGCCATCTAGCGGCCGCCATGCGCATTTCCGCCATGTTGAAGGCTAAGCGGGCTCCGCATGTTCATTCACGGAGAGTACGTATCGACGTGTGGCGGTTGATGGGAACGGCAGTGCCGACATATCTTCGTGTGCCGTGTTGCTGAGATTGAGGAAATTGGGATGCTGAAAACAGGTTTGCAGGAAACTAGTCTCCGTATGTTAAGATTTTTTCCTTGCGGCCGACGAGAAGCGGGAGATCGTTCCGTTGCTCCGGCTACTGCTAACGACTAACGCCGTGTTTACGTTCGCCGTTCCTAAGAGATGCGGTATGTGACAGCATCGGCACTCATCAGAGTACACCCTTTCGTGTCATGCCGGAACGAGACAGTTTTAGCGACGTGTACTTGCAGGCATAGACCAACCTGTTTCGTGTGCGCGCTCCAAAGCTGCATCGCGGCTACTCGCGCATGCCTGCGCGGTTGGTGACACCATTACTTTGTTTACCACATTGCGATAACAGTTACATGTCAGGTAGCTCGTGCATGTCATCGATTCTCAGTGAACGGAACGATTGTGTTGGAGCGTGTTGTTCGTAGTCTGTTTTCGACTGTGAAGTTTAACAAGTAGCATTCATTTGGTGGGATGATTTGCGCGCGTACTGCTTCCCTATGCGTATTTTTGAAGCATTTCAGGTGTATTACTGCCTAATTCAAAGGGGCGGCCCGGATCGCCTGACCCCCCTCCCTCCCCACTTTCTTTTTTATTTGTACCCCAAGAAGAGCACATACCAGCTTCTCCCAGTAGACACTGATCCCCTTTAGGAAAAATCCTGTATCCACCCCTGTGTTCTATGAAATGTTAACAGATGTTTGTGTGGCACCTTTTGTACGTAACTGAAAGAAATGCTGTTCCCGCAGATGTGTTACATTCGACCATGGGTGCGCTACCGTTGGTTACGCGCTGAGGTGGTTTCGCAAGCGTTCACTAGGCGACGCAAAACTGCTTTGCTGCAACGCGTTGAAATTTTAAGGCGCCTGTAGGCCCGAAAGCGACGATGTGAACGCGAACATTCTTGGTGGATCGTGTCACTTACGAGTACATGTGGGAAGGATATTCATAAAATGCCAGCTAATCGGCGCCTACGTCTTGTAGCAACTAACGCTCTTAATGTGCGCTTGTCACGTGCGTGAGAAGCGGACCTTTCTTACATTTTAACCGTGCGGTAATTCAATGCAAAACATACGACGGTGACTACAGCAGCGAAATATTTCTTGTTTCAAAAATAACAAACAGGACAACGTTTTATTTAAAGTAAGATGCTCAATACATTAGGTTGACGTAGGACGTCCCTCATGAAATACGCTTTGAAATGGGTCAACAGCACACTCTTACCGTCATCGCTGTGCCTAGCCGCGTCGCGAACCTCCTCCCAACCATCCTACACTACACGCATGATATTCCGATAGCTAACAACGCTTCATTCACTACACTGAAAAGAGAAAATTTATAACCAAAACGAAAGCTTCACTCTGAACGAAGACAGGCTTACATGTGACTCGGTTAGTTCTCAATATTGTGTCTAACAAAGAAACACGAGCCCTTAAAAGTCACCTTCTTTCCTTCGGTGTCAAACTTGTAATTTCTTCTCGTTGCGAGGCAGTTCTTCACACGTAATAATTGTCGGCGTAAAAACTAAAAAATGCCGGTGACGTGTACAGGCTCGTCTGACATTTTTATGCCCAGATTGCCGACTATCAAAGCAGATACAAGCAAGAAGAAATAGCAGCGACAGCAATAAGATTCGGACACAAGTCTCCGACATGACGCCGAATCGGTGGCTTCATAAAACCTCCGACAGATGGCAGCAATTTTGCTTAAGGTCTATTACGGCAACGTTTGGAAAAATTCTCACGGCTATGTGTTCGTTGTATACTCGTTCACAACTGTCACACCACAACTAAATTTCGACCTCTGGGTGAGTAAGGGCCCTTTGATGGAGCACAATTAATACTCCGGACGGATATCAACAACGACGTTTACTCGCATGCTACTTGCACTGTTTAGTTCAGGCTGAAATTGACTGCTGTTGGCTATAGGGTAGCTCTTTCTGAGCAATGTTAGCTGAATGATGGCTGATGTTGCCTGTTGGTTAACTATTGAAAAATGACGACGATACTCCTCAATGATGGCTAGACTGCTGGGAGTGTCGACACGACCTGTTTTGGTTTAGCTCAGGTAACACCCCTGAACAGGGGGTGTAGCTCGAGCGAACGTGTCGACAATATGGTGGCAAAATATCTACTACTGTTGATCGACCACGGTTAAATCATCAAAGTTTACCTTATGTAAACTCAAGCCAATTATTCAGCTTTTCGCAATGTCTTCATTTGCCTGCGCTGCTGTGCCCACTGATAGTATTCCCCACAACGGTCTCGCGTGGTTTCAGTGCAGCGAAAGCGACGGGCCCGGTCTACACACCAGAAAAGCTTTTTCCCCATGTCCATCCACTAATCCCCTTCCACACTGCGCCAGTCTAATTGCACGATTCTTCGGTGCAAAGTGGAAGAAACCATTCCTTACTCAGACCGCACTCTTGGCTCCGTTCATCAAGGCTCTGTCATCCCTCGTTTCCCAATTGATCGACAGTTACTACGTTAATGTTGTCACGCGCAGCACCTGCTGACGTTGCCATATCAGATGGAGGAAACGGAAAATCCTTGAAGCGGACATTCGACAGTTTATATATGCGCGCAAGCGCGCATGCCCGAACACATACACACAACACACACAGCAAGAAGCATGTGCATTCTATGTTCCCATCTTCTGGATTATCTCGTGGTGTTCGCTTTTGGACGTACTAAAAACCTGTGTCTTGCGTTGTGAACTACGGACAGTAAAGTCACTGGAACGGCAAAACTACCGCGACCGTCCAGCCCGCCGCCATATTTGGTCCAGCGCGGCCGAAGCTGCGGCGGCGCGGTGTTCATTTCACGCGGAGTAACGTGTGTTTTACGCATTGCGTGCGCTTTTGCAGCTCCGAATGAAGCATACCCTTGTTTTCTAACTTATAAGAAAGAAATAGCGGCAGTTTTCACTTGCCTACACGCGCACGCACGCGTACTAACGCGATAAAGAAATGCGAACTGTGGGGCACTTATGCGCTCGGCTGTCGGCATTTAATAAATGCGAATCATTTCTTAGCGAATTTCTGTGACTATGAACGTATCTATCTATCTATCTATCTATCTATCTATCTATCTATCTATCTATCTATCTATCTATCTATCTATCTATCTATCTATCTATCTATCTATCTATCTATCTATCTATCTATATCTATATCTATCTATCTATCTATCTATCTATATCTATCTATCTATCTATCTATATCTATCTATCTATCTATCTCTATCTATCTATCTCTATCTATCTCTCTATCTATATCTATCTATATCTATCTATCTATCTATCTATCTATCTATCTATCTATCTATCTATCTATCTATCTATCTATCTATCTATCTATCTATCTATATCTATCTATCTATCTATCTATCTATATATATATATATATATATATATATATATATAGAGAGAGAGAGAGAGAGAGAGAGAGAGAGCCGCCCACGACTATGTGCTCTCCTGGCCGTTTCGTTAATGGGATGTATACCAAATTTGGTATGGCATAACGTGGCTGTATGAAGAATATAATATACAGGTGGTAACATGAAAATAATGATATGTACGCCATGTAGGGCATGATTTACATGCCACGTTCACGGTGCACTCGTGGCCGTTTCGCTAGCTTGATACACACAAAAATTGATATGGCGTGACAAGAGTGTATGACGAACATACGTTACTGGTCATAACGTGCAAATCATGGCAGGCATACCATGTAAAACATGGTTTACCTGACATGGTCTCGGGTCGCTCGCGGTCGTTTGGTGAAATGCATATATACCAAAATTGATATGACGAGATATTTCTGTATGATGAACGTTAGTGACAGGTAGTAACATGAAAATCATGACTTGCATGTCATGTACACAATCACTTACTTGCCACGCTCATAAGGCGTTCGCGGCCGGTTCGGTAGCTTGATATACACCAAAATTGGTATAGCGCGAGGTGACTGTATGATGAACATGAATGACAGGTGGTAACGTGAAAACCATGAGACGCATGACATGTACGGCATGGTTTACATTACACTGTATTTGTGCACTTCCGGCCGTTTTGTTAACTGTATGCATACCAAATTTGGTATGGCAAGACATGGGGGCGTGGCAAACAAATTACAGGTCATGCGTTGTATATACTAGATTTTACATGCATGCATGCATGACAAACATGCGATATATAGTGAACTAGATGTCATGACATGAATGATTTCATCTTCCTCAAAGATGAACAAGGCGATATATGCAGCTATTTGCTGGCTGCTTTGCATTAGATTGATTCTCACAATGCGTGGGATCTGCCGTATTGACACAAAAGGCACAATTATACAGTCACGTCACGCGCTACCAAGCAAGCGAACCGGCCGCGGGTGCACCATGAGCATGGCATGTAAATCATGCCTTACATGACATGCGTGCCATTATTTTCATGTTACCACATGGTATTTATGTTCGTCATATAGTGACGTCACGCAATACCGCAATACCGATTTCGGTGTATATCAAGCCAGCGAACCGGCCGCGAGTGCACCATGAGCATGGCATGTAAATGATGCCTTGCATTACATGCGTGCCATTATTTTCATGGTACATACTGTTATTTATGTTCCTCATACAGTCACGTCAGGCAGTGCCAATCTGTAGCAGTCAGTTTTCATGGCGCACGGATCGTTATATGTGAGCCCAAAGGTGTCAATTTTACGCCAAACGTAATTAAGAGCTGCCCGGCAACGTTTTTGTGCATGAACCTTTTGCAGCAACCATGCGAAACAAGCTGCACTAGTGCAGCGGAGACGTCAACATTCCCCAAAACAACATTTGCGAATTCTCAATAAAACGCTGCCTCACAAAGGCGGGTATCAGTCGTGGGAACAATTTTTTCGCGCCGTATTCTGTGCAGCCCGTCGCTTGGCATCCTTTCTCCCGCTGGGAATAGCAAAGTGGGCTCTGCCCGTTTCCCGCCGGTTGCTGCACCCGAAAGCGTAGCCCCCAGGCCTTTATCTATGCCTCAACAGGCTTGCGATTAAGTGCCAAAACGATACGGGATGTCGTAATGTTCCTGCACGCTTTTCTGAGGCTATAAAAACAATCGCCCTTCAAAGCGCTGTGCGTCAGCGGCCGGGAGACGTTAGCGAGGCGAGCGAGCTGGACCCTTTATGTGGCGAAGCCACCGAAAGGGCGCGGTGGCGAAGAGAAAACGAACGTAGTACTTTTCCCGTTCCAGTGACTTTACGGACAGAAGCTGCTGAAGATAGTGTTTCAGTACAACACGGCAAATACGCAAAGCTTAGTATAAGAGTCTACTGGAGATAAAGTGTCGGGGGGCGTTTGCCATTCTAGCCTGCCGGTTTTATTCGCGGCTTAGGGAGGGGCTACAGAGTCTTGTACTAACCTTGATATTGCACTTCATCATGGCAGGAAGCTTTAACTTCTGGCACTCGTCTTCGCAGAAGGGCTTGGTGTCCAGGGGACAGACGCTTCCGCCATCTTGGACGACGCACCCCGTCACACACAGCTCGCACAGAACGTGTGAACAGGGCAGCACGACCGTCGTGCTTGGAATGACGTCGCACACGGAGCAAGCATAACGAAGCACCGTCAACTCGTCCTCGAACCGCGTCGGGCGCCAGTTAAAGCCGCTCACCGAGTCGCACAGTCGGTGCAGGGCTTGACGCCTTCCACCATCAGGCATATTGGTGATCGAGTGAATAAAGACGCACTGCTTCGGAGCAACTGAGGCAGGGGGAGCCGTGACCGTTCCCTAGGAATCACGTGACTGCAGATAACGTCGTCATAATGCGGCAGCACCATCCCTGTTGCCGCGAGTGTGGTGACATGGCGTCTTTGAAAGAGTTGAATCTCTTCCGCTGAGACACGTTTACTGTTGCGCGTGCGCACTGCGCCGCGAACTGTTTTCGAAACGGTCGCTCGTTGGTTCGCACATCGGCAGCATAGAGTAACATATGCAAGGATAAGAAAGGACCCTTCCATAGGCCCCTGAGGCTGATGTGGGTTCGCAGCGCACCGAGCGGATGAGTGAAATCTTTAGAGCCTCTGAGATGGAGACCGCAGGAAAACTAATCTCGAAGGCTATTTTCTAGCGGTTAGAAAAATTACACGGCCTCCGAGATCGCTTTCGTGCGAGTGCTTGTCCCGGAGGCTATATAACCATTTTTTTTAACGCGTCGCTTGCATGCATCGAGTAGCTTCGCGTAAGCTGTGCTGCCAGAGCGGCAAGCACACGATGCCGCTCTGTGTTTATGCAGACATTTTAAATAAAACATGAGAATCGTTGGAAGAGACGAAAACTTTTATTTTCAAGTCATATTCTTGGTAAGCACGTGCACACTTCTTTTCCCAACATACACGTACAATGCACGACGCAGAGCGGCAGTAGGTACCGTAGTACTTGACCCCGGACGGCATGACCTCGAAAAAAAAAAAAGAAAAAGATGTTGGCTATGTCTTGTCTCCCACCTTCGCACAAATTTTCTCCGATGCACTTCACATCGCCCTTTCGCGAAAAGCAGTCACGTGCAGTTGCCGCGGCTAAAAGAAAGCAACCTTCGTTGCCATGCAAACGCTACTGAGGCAGGAGTGTTTATTCAAAAGAATACGTCGTAGCCACAGCTAAGAAACATTCTTCTCAATTCACAACTTCTCTCTAATTGCGCTCGTAACAAAGGCTTCAAGCAATCTGCGAACAATACAAATAACTATCAAAGCATAACTGCACACTTCGCACAATTTCACTCAAATGCAATGAATTTGAACTACGTCTACCAGCATTGTGTGCACAGGAATACCCGGCATAAACATGATCGATCATTGGGACCCATATTTGCCCCAACCAATGTTTACAAATACAGTTATTTTCCCGAAAAATCACACCATCTCCGCTAAAGGGGACCATGAGGCGATGCGAAGCAGCGTTTCGGCATGTCGAGCCCGCTTTTGAGAGGGGAAGTGGAGAGAGGGAGGGGAAGTGGAGAGGAGAAAGTGGGAGAGGGGGAAGTGCGAGAGGGGAAGGGGATGGAGGCGAGAGTAAGAGGAGAGGGGGAAAGTGGTAGAGGAGGTATGTGGAGAGGGTTCGCGCATGCGCAGTAAGGGTGGTCACGCCGCACACCACCACCGGTTTGAACTCCGCCATGAGATGCTTCGCATCTAAAACAGTGAAAGGCTGGAATTCACTGGCTCGGGAGATTTTCGCAAATGAAAATGTTGTTTCCTCACTGGAAAATTATCTTTTTGGTGGTGTTTAGTGTTCAAATGTGTTGTACTCTTATTGTTGTTTCACAGACTCTCTTTGACTGTCTTTGTCTCTTTGAGCGTATTGATGAGTGTTTAATGCAACAAATTCATGTATTCTTTTTCTTGCTGTTACAGTTCACTTGATGTTTCTTTTGCCCGTCCTGCGTGGACCAAAATGTTGGTCCGCAGTATGCTTAAATAAATAAAAGAAAAATAAAGAATACCTAACGACGCAAGGCGCTACTCAGTTTCTCGCGCCAAGAAACCATTTTCTCGTAAACGTACTGCGCAGCATTTCAAATAGCTGTTTCTTATGTGAAGCAATCTACGAACATCATGCGCGAAGTGAAGAGCACAAAAAAGCTATCTGCGCCGAACAGCACGCTGCGAAAAATGTTAGCTTAAGGCTTAAGTGACGAATACAATAGATGTTAGACTCTGGAGTTTTGCAAGACGCGTGGCGCCACTTGTCGGAGCAGTATGGGGCAGTACAAAGACCGATTCCCTCGCACAGTTTGCTGTGGTATCAGGTGCAACTTGCGAGTGCGAAACACTGAGCTTAATATTGCGTGTGTTTGTGGATTTAACACTCAGAAAGAGAGCTGTGAATTTCTCTCCGCTAGTCGGACGAGCCACCGCACCGCGATGAAGTGCTTGCTGGATGGCTATGGCTCGCCAGAACGATGGCGAAAACCAGAGCAAATGAGACCGCTCCGCACGCTACGAAGAAACGCCGCAATCGACGCTACTGTTGCGTTGTGAATTGCCACGGACGTAAAGGACTGAATAACATTGTTCAGTTTTACCGGCTTCCATAGTTGTCGTACGAAGAAGAAATGCGAGAGCGCTGAATACAGGCCATTGTCAGCGTGCCGGGTAAGCCATGTTTCATCCGCGTTCTCCACAGCCGGTCGCATGAGAAAGTGTGATAATGTGCCTCCACTTTTGTTTTGCGTAGCCCTGATGTAGAACCGTGGTAACCTTCACTGTGAAGCTCAGCACAGGCTCTGACCGCGGTGCGTACCGTGTGACACGGAGTGAGCAGCTGATGACAGACTGAAGACGCGTGATACGCACACCGCGACATCCTATATTCTGAATTGGTCGTCACCAAACAGCATCACGCACGCACGATTTGAAGTCTGGACCTCACCACCGCTCGTTACTGGACTTCATACACGAAGCAAATTTATATGTGTATTTCTGAATAAATATTATGCCTAAGGGCAGACTTTCGAAAAAAAAAAAAAAAGTCTCAGAGTTCCGGTTCTAACTAGTTAACACGCGCGCCATACAAGCAAATCGCAAAATGTTTGTCGTGACCACCTTCGGGTTTGTTTTGCCCGTGGCCTCTGCGATCGCCGTAGCTATCTCGGAGGCCACGGTTTTGCCTTTGGCTGTACTCCGCGAAAGTGGACACACACGTATTCCCATTTGCAGTATATAAACACGGAAGACAGCCATCAAGAGACCATTTCAGGATGCGTAATAAAACAGCCCAATGCACAGGAAGCGATAGATGAATGGAGAATTCAACTGAAAAGGCGAAAATCGCCGGGGCCTTTAGTCCCTGATGAAGCGAGCTTTCTACCACTGATCATAACATACATAGCTAAGTAAATTGATAACGTATGTACGTTATCAATTTACTTAGCTATGTATGTTATGTCATCGCTTTGGCATTACGTATATACCCGAATTTAACGAATCTAGGCGCTAGAGAATGGATGTCGGAGGGCTTGCCTCGAACTGAATGCTACTGACGGCTAAAAGATCGCTGACGTTGGTTAGTATTGACTAAATATTGAAAAATGTCGGCCATGCTGCTGAATGAGGTGCTTGCAAAATGATCTCAAATTTCGGCCAGCACTGGGTAATGTTTGTCATCCGTTAAATAGCGAAAATGTCTACCTAAATCACTACCTAAAATATGTGACGTCATTATAACGTCATCGTGGCGTCACCATGACGCCGCATAGCGTGGCGTAACGTGAGACGTCATCACATGACGTCATCGCTTGGCCAAAAGTGGGCAGATCCCTGAGGCACTGCAAAGCCGCGTGACGTGGAGAAAGCTTGCAACACCTCGGATCCCGGAGGCAGTGAAGAACCACGTTAGGTGGCGCCGATAGTGTGGCCACCTAAGGATAGTGACGTTACTATCGTTAATTGACGCGAAGTAGCGCGATGTAAGGCGAATTCATTATGCCGAGTACCGTGTTTTATCCGCGGTTCCCGAAAAAAAAAATATTTGCCGACTAACATTTTTGTTTTCAATGCTTATACTTCCTCGTGTATAACTCCTCTCATCTTCCCCACCGACATCTTTATTTCCTTGTCCTTTTTACCTCAGCCTGTTGTTCAGGCGCAGCGAACACAAGTCTGCACCATCATTAGAGTTGCTCCCAGCACCTCGCCATTGTACTCACTCCACCGCCGAATTTTCACCGACTTCTTCTTTCGCCCACGTTTCTTCATTAACGTTTTCTTTTTCAGTGCGTGGACAAAGGATGTTGCATTTCGCCTCGTTCTTGCATACGCGTTGAAGGAGATTCCTACAGACCTGTCCGCAAATTAGGTAGCATTCGTCCACTTGCCTCTTGTAAGCACTCCACATCTTTCTTTATTTATTACACGGTGCGTTCTGTCATCGTTCTTTTCTTATTCAGGTCGCATTTCGTTTTCTTTCATGCATTCTCTTTCTCTCACTCACTCCTCGCTCTGGTCCGCCGCAGCCACAGCCTAACAAAGGTGAAGCGTACATTGTGTGTGTGTGTGTGTGTGTGTGTGTGTGTGTGTGTGTGTGTGTGTGTGTGTGTGTGTGTGTGTGTGTGTGTGTGTGTGTGTGTGTGTGTGTGTGTGTGTGTGTGTGTGTGTGTGTGTGTGTGTGTGTGTGTGTGCGTGCGTGCGTGCGTGTGTGCGTGTGTGCGTGTGTGCGTGCGTGCGTGTTCCTCACATCGAGAAATGCCCAACAGCCAACATTTCCTATTCCCTCTTCGTCAATGCCTATTGCTTTGTGCAAGCATCTTAGGAAGAACAGCTCCGCCTAGCGGATGCTTCTTTGTACACGGGTGCAGGACACACCCGCATGCTAGAGTCGCTGGAAAAATTTCAGAGCATCGCATCTGTTTTCCGCGCGCCGCCGCCGACGCGATTGGCTTACTCGCATCATGTGACCTCTCGCCGCCATATCCCTTCCAAGCGCTTTGGGTGCAGGCGCGTTCAATGCAGAGCGTGGCCGGACATTTAGCAGTACCACGGTCCCCAGAAGTACTTTCTTTTACGTACTCGCTTTTTGAAACGCGTCATGCAGACAGGGTCGTAAGCAGACATTTCTTTCGGGAGGGGGGGTGGGGGCACGGGCCCGGTGCGCCACCCCCTGACTACGCCACTGCATGTAGATGCCAGAAGAGAGTAGCTCACCATCAATCGAACGTTACTGGTGAGCTACTCTGGGAATCTCGTTTGCCGTGTGGGAAAAATTAATGTCAAAGAGAGCCGTTCTACGTGGCTGCATAGTTGCCCTGAACGAATTTGCCCCCCTCAAATAACACTCCTTCCTACAGTGAACTACACTAACTTTGCTGGAAAAGATCTTATGCGACAGGATACTTCACCTTTTCGGTTCGCTATGGTCAGCGATATTGAAAACTACACATCTTTCTATTTGCTCAGCTGTTTATATCTCGATCTGTTGAACAGATTACGCATGCTATCCGAGTTATAAGCGTGTCACGCACGAGAGCGAAATCGAAGATTTATTAAAATAATAACTGTTTACTGGTATACCTTGAAGACAATTGTGGCATGATCTTTGGCATTGCACAAAACAGAAGCGTGGAACTCTGTTCATAAAACTTTGTATAGGGCAATGTTATCAAGCGTATGTTTACATTTGTTGCAAAAAAATGCTGCTAATGCTGCATTGCACCGAGCGTACCCTAAAAATACTGTATAGTTGGTGAGAAATGGTCACAGCAAAAAAAAAAAAAAAAACGCAGATCCCACGCATTGAAGGAGTCGATTTTCTGCGAGCCCTAGGTCTATATACATACTGTGTTGCAGTAGCATGCGCTTTAAAAATTCCGGGATCTGCTATTTCTGATCAAAAGAACATAAAGCACCGTACCGCGGAAGTTTAATTAAGAGTGCATTACAAAAAAAAAGTGCAGAAGTGCAGAAACCGAACCCCAGCTGTTTACGCGCTGGCAACGCCAAAAAAAAGAGCTGTTTGTCAGAACACAGCAAAATATTTGCAAATTCATTGCAACGTTGGGAATATTAAGGAGACAAGAAATGGGAAATGAAACAATTAAGTATTGATGTCAATATTTTTGGTGGCCTATTTTCTACGTATCATAAGATAAGATGCACCTTACCTACCGCATGCCGATTCGCCCGTGCGTTCGGCTGCTGGCGTTCCGAATCAAGACGTCGCGCACAACTTCCAATTGCAGCAAAACGGTAAGTTGGGCCAGTTGGTTGGGATTCATTTTTTCACTCGGGGACAGCGCATGACTACGCCACTGCATGTAGATGCCAGAAGAGAGTAGCTCACCATCAATCGAACGTTACTGGTGAGCTACTCTGGGAATTACCTTACTTCCAATTACCGTACACACACAACTTCTATTACACATGTCAACCAGTTGAACAGCAAGCACGGTGCGCCAGCAAGCTATGCGTCAGCAATCAGTCGAAGGACGCAATGTTGAATGTTCTCGATGTTCGATAACGTTCTCGAGGGCAGTAAACCTGAACACCGACTGCAAATCTAGCGCAAACAGTCAAGATTCACCAAATGTCGAAGTAAATGGCATCTCGCACGATGTCACTGCTCTAATGCAACTATGTTTACAGATCCGGACCTAGCGAACGCGCCCGGGCGTGACACGAAAAGAGACCGATGAAGCCATGAAGAGAGTTCGCGAGCACATGGCAACATTCGCCGTACGTTTCATTAGTTACACCGCTAACCGCACAGTCGATCCATACCTGTCGATGACTCGAAATCACTTCTAGTATCCTCTTGAAGAAACACACACACATAATGCCGTTCTGCCGAGCGTAACACGGCACTGAGGCTAAAAGATCGGTCACTTCTCAACACACGCTAGCAACGCGCCGGATGGTCTGGAAGGGATATGGCCGCCGCCACCCAATGTTGCCCGCGTGCAGCCTACCTTTGCGCTGATTTTCCAGTGACTCTACCGCATGCTTTTCCTTAGCGCCACCTCCAAGCCCATTTTCAATCCGCTCGCGGAAAGGTGGCGTGCGTACGCCACTCACGCTGACAGACACTATTTGTATATCCCCCAACAATCCACTTTCCCTCCCTCTCTTTTTGTACTCCTTCCCCTCTTTCTTATTTCACAATTGCAGCTCCGATATGCGCCAACCTGCCTAGCTTCTAAGCCCTCCTTTTCTCCTCTTCTTTTCTTTCACCCCTCCCGAAAAGCGCCATCACGTCTCTGACGTTTCCGTTTGGCTGTATAGTTTCGTTCTTGCATTTCACCGAGTGATTATTGCTACCGTTGCTTCTCGCTTGAAAAGTCTTGCACGGTACATATATAGAACAGGAACGTGTGAGGGGGTTGCATTCTTGTTTTTATCCCACTGTTCACGCCTCTCTCGCAAAAAGGAGGAACGGACGCCATGATGCTGACTCCTCTGTATCTCCGGGAAGAAGGATAAAATTTGCTGCCGTGAAAAAAAAAAAAAGGACAGCTCCTTCGAAAGCGAATTTCGAAGCCACCATCTCCTATACCTTTGCTACGCTATTCATTTTCTCATCCACTTGCCGTTCTCTTCCTACGTCCGCTATCTTTATGCAGTTCTTCGACTGTGAGGACGGCGTTTTGTATCTGCCCCACACGCCGCTTTCCTGTGTTCTTTTTTTTTCTCAGACCTCTGTGCTTCATGCTGTAGCTGGCTTGAGCCCCCTTAGTGCACCTCTTGTGGTGTGTAGAAGTCTGTCGTCTTCTTTCTTTCTTTCTTTCTTTCTTTCTTTCTTTCTTTCTTTCTTTCTTTCTTTCTTTCTTTCTTTCTTTTCTTCTTTCTTTCTTTCTCTCGCTTTCTCACTTTCTTTCATTCTTTCCAATGTTGTTGCTCGAGTTGTTATAACACAAGTGCAGCCATCATTCTCTTAAACCTTACTGGCTTATTTTGCGTTTCTCTCTTTCTCTCCTCCTGACGTCCTCGACGCGCTAATCCTTCAACTCTTCTGCTCGAGGAGCGCTGGTTTTCACGCCGTGCGAGATCGGGATGCGCGTAGGGTAGCCAAGAATCCTCCAGACCACTGCAATATGTCTGAAATTTCGCCAAACGTTAGCAGAAAGCGGCAGCATCAGCAAGCTGCTACCGAAGGAATACGAGTGTATTCCATCCATCCATCCGTCCGTCCGTCCGTCCGTCCGTCCCTGCGCTCCTGCTTAATAATTTTTTTTTTTACCAGAAGTGAGATCTCTTACGCTGTGTGGATGTCTAGGAAAGGCTTAGTCGGATCTTACCTAATGTAAGCCGGAAAGACGGCTGAGTTGATGCATGTGCATCATTGAAAATGTAAGCGCAGGATGAAACGATTTCAGCACTGGCATCGTTCCCCTACCTGTCCGCTACTTACTTTGCGCGGTAGTAGCACCTGATTTTTTTCTTTCCTTTTATTATTTTTCTTTGTCCTTTGTTTAGGTGCGTACAACGCTTAATTAATGAAGTAACCCGGTAAGAACGTAATTGCCGCTCCCAGCAAAAGCAAGACATAATGACAAATACGCGTTTTGACAGGAAAGGTACCAATAAAACTGGAACCTCAGAGTACTAGCCCTTCTTTGAAATTCAAGCTCGCTGAAATAATAAACAAATAATAAACGTAGACTCACTGTGTCA
Organism: Rhipicephalus sanguineus; assembly: GCF_013339695.2. Classification (NCBI taxonomy): domain Eukaryota; kingdom Metazoa; phylum Arthropoda; class Arachnida; order Ixodida; family Ixodidae; genus Rhipicephalus; species Rhipicephalus sanguineus. The sequence continues at coordinate 28,146,839 of NC_051185.1, read as the reverse complement.
GAAAGTCTTGGAGAGAAAGCATCCGAAAGTGCCTCGCTAACCTTATCGTTGTTAATGGAGTCGCAGTTTGTCGAGACAACGGAATTACCTTTTCAGAAGTGGTGTACAATGCATGCCCTGAATGCACGAAAGACTCGGTGCTCCTGCAAGAACGAGTTTCGAGTCAGTTGTACTATTTAAATTTAACAATGTCCAGCTTGCTGTCGTTTATATGTTTTGTGACTTAAATTATTTGCTTGCAGGAGGATCTTGTTAGGAGTTTCTGGAATTGCGGCCTTTTATATCCTGCATACGCGTATGGTAGCAGCGATGAACTGTCGGGAAATAAATTCATGTATTAACGGATGTCCACAATTATACCATGTGTTTTGAGCGATTGATTAAATTGCTGATGAGGGTTTCTTTATCACGACTAATATTCAGGCCAAGAAGCACCAGGCAAACAAATTTCATGAGTTCCTACTTTCGTTAAGGTCCAGCTCAACTTAAATTGTACTGAAAACGTGCTGCGTACGTTAACACGTCCTAAACGTATAGATAACAACATATCTTTCTAACACTTCTAATGGTGAATAAAAAAATGACTTGTTTAGCAGCGAACAACATGAATTGAAAATCAGGCATTGAGATACAACTCACAGGTCACGCAACTTCATGTCTCGAGAAAAAGGAAATGAACAAACAGGTTCAATAGCCGTTTGTGTTAGCAAATACAGTGTGGCATGTTACTTCACGTGTTTCATTTTGTTTTTCTTCCTTCACTTTTTGTTTAGAGTCTCTGTTCCCTTTCTTCTCTTTATTCACGGCTTACTCTATACTCAGAAGTCCCTTCTTCGTCGAGCGAACCACTATCCCGTCTTCCCACTTTGAGGAAGAAAGCTTTCCGTTTTGAACGCCCGGCTTTTCTTTCTCCAATACTCCGTTCATTCATCCCCATCGTGGAGGAAGGCTCCCTCAACAACTTTGCCACCGTCTTCAGCGTTATTCCAGCATCCTTTCAGCTGCTCCGGTCAGCCCTTCCACTCTTATTACCCCAAAGCGGCGTCTCCTCCCCAACACTCCTCTTTTCAACCCCATGTTTTTTTGTTCTTCACGAACATATTGTTCTCGAGCTTGCCAGTGCCGATTTGTTTCGGTATCTTTATTTTTTCTGCTCCTTCTCCTCCATTTACCTCGGAGACTCCCTCGTGTGCCCGTCGGGCAAAATCGAACCTGATTTGGTACGCGCTCGCACATTAGTTTCAAAGGAGGCGTTGTTCCTGTCAGCTTTGCTTCTCCGGCATTGTACTTCACTCTTTTTTTGTTTTTTTTGAAATAGGTTCCTACGCCCCGTATAACTTCAATCGCAATGTTCTTGCCTGTGGCTACTTAGAGGTGCGTGCAGCCAAAACCATTCAGGGTCCTCGAATAAGAGAAAAAGGGGCGGATTTAAAAAAAAAGATGAAAAGGGGAGAAAGCAACGGAGAGGAGACAAAAACACGGCTGATCCCTCCGTCATAGGAATCGGTATAACACGAAAGTGAAACGTATCTTCAGAGAAGCAGTGCTTATTGTGTAGTGATATATGAGAGCTTGTACAAAGTCTATTCGTGTTTGGCAGCTCTAGCACCGTTTGACGTGGATGCACCCATCTTGACAGCATGTCTCTATCGCGACGACTAACGCCCATGATCATGATTAAACCGTTGTGATAGAGGACGGTGTGAACATATATTTGGACACAGCGAATGGTGAATCCCGCATAAGGATGATATCAACAAGCTCATAATCAACACTGGTACCCGGTATGCACTTATTCAAAGCGTCGTCAATTAAGGAGAGAAACGGCACGGTGTGCGCTTACTTGTAATGGGTAGCCGACGCCTGTGCTCATGCATACATAACACACACTGCGCTTCAGCAACACGGGAGGTAGAGATTCGTAGCCTGAGCCGCAAACGCGTGCGTCCCGCTGGCCTCTGTCTCGCAGGCGCTGCTCTCGCTCCACCAAGGCACGACATTCGCCCGTGAAAATCGCGTCCTTTCTGCAACGCATATTGCAGCAGTTTTGTTAGTCGGTGCTTTCGCAATTGAAGCAGTAGGCGGCGGAGAAATCCCGTTGGTGCACGTGGAAGCTGCACTACTCCGATGAGCCGACGCACGCTAACACGAAGCCAAAGGCAATGAACGTAACTGCGTCAAGGGTGCCCCGGCGACGCCAGCGCGGCCAGTCTACCTCTCTGGTATCGAGACGCTTTAACCATGACCTCCGATATCGCGTGCAATCTCGGAGTAAGCGCTAGTACGTGTCGATCGTGAAGTATTACTTCTGTTCACATCTCACAGACGGCGGCACCGCCCCGCTCCGCCCGCCGCGAAAGAGAATGTGCGAAAGATATAAGGCGCGTTCGCACCGTATCTAGCATCTCTGGAGTTAGCTTAGTTGGTAGGGCGTCGGGCGCTTGCCGTCGCGGCCGCAGCGTCGTGGGTTCGATTCCCAGCGGGGTATCTTTTTCTCGGCTTTTTTCTTTCCCACCCGTTGGCGTCCATTTTATCAACGTCATATCCGTGACGGATGTACTTGGTGGACCCCGGCATAAAACACTTTCGTGTTAAAAGAAAGAGGCAGACTCAGAAGTGCAGCGTTTTAGATTGTTCAGATTCTTCTAATAAACTTTAATTGCTAGTCAGCGCTCGCGTCGTTACTCTATTCGTCCCCGTGTGTTTAGCCATGTAAGCTGTTCAAAAAGAAAGCAGCAAAATAAAAATAAAAACGTCAGAAAGGAACTCGAAAAACTACGACGGAAATCAATGAAGCGAGACTGAAACTGATGCTACAGAAAATCGACCAGAAGTAAGAAATCATAAACAGTAGCAAGCGAGATAAAGAACCGCGATGCAAAACCCAATGATGGAGTCGCCCACACAGAACACTGATAAGATAAGAATAAAACAAGATGAGAATAACGCTGTGTCCCAACGAGCACTCTGGACCGAGCAAGACAATACACAATAACGAAAGAACAAGAAATAGTTTTACTTTCCTCCGGTGGTTGTCAAAGAAAGTGGTCGTCTTTCGGGGCTATGGGGCGAAGGTGCGAAAAAAATGAAACCAAGAAAATGATAGAAGGGACCACATTGCTAATGGGGACGCGAAATCGAATAATAGGTGAAGAAAAAAAAAGAATGAATCGTTCGGCTGTCACCCGAAGCCGGGGCCCCGTAAGGTCGTTTGCGGTGCTTAGGCAGGGGGCGTGGGCCTCCTCCAGTAATTGCGTCAGACGCGTTCGCCGGAAAAAAAATCGGAAAAATGTAAGCGCCAACATCGAAGTTGGCGCTCATATTCTGAGCTTTGTAGGGCGGTAGCTCGCAAAAAGATGTCCTGATAACAAATTGCTGGCAAAAGTGCATTAAAGGTGTCATGAACCACTTTTCCAAGTAATGATCTAATGACCTCAGTATTGGAGTTTACTGCCTTCCGAATCTATTGCCGCAAAAATTTCTCGAATCCGTCAAGAATGAGCGGAGTTACGGGGGTTTGGCGCACGCTCTCAGCGCTTTCTCTCTTTTCTCGTGCCGACGAGCGCACTGGAAGCTAGACAGGGAGGGATGGCACGGGGGTAAGAAGTTACGTCAGCGCGCGTCATGAAACGCGATCGCTCTCCCGCTGTGATTCGCATGCGCGAGTGCGGCTACCGAGTAAATTTAGCAGACAGAGGAGTGCGGCGCGGGCAAGTGGCGGCACCCCGTGGCAAGAAGCGCATCTCATCCGGCTATCGGCCAGTAAGCATGCTATATCTCTTGCGACGTAAACTGGCAGATCCGCGACGTCAACGTGCAGATGCCCCGCCCACCGACGAGAGTGAGAACCGGCCTCTGTTTGAAAAGAGGACGCCTGAGGAAACGGCAACTTCGCGCTCCGCTTGTGGCCGTTGCGCGGCGCGCACGACTGTAATATTTTGCAGAGCAGTTCATAGCCGTGTCAGCTTTCCGCAGGATGTGTTTTTTCAACAAGCCCAAGGGGTGCCTCATGACCCCTTTAAGGTTAATTTGTAGAGGTTTTATGTGCAACATGCACGTTATGACTATGAGGCATGCCACATAGTCGGTTGGTTTTTCTGGCGCAAAAGCGACCACGGCTACATTGCGCGCATAGTAGGTGACACTGCAGAAGAATACGAAGGTAACACTGCATGGTAGGTGACACCATAGAAGGCGACACTGGACCAACTGCGGGGATCGTTTAACGGGCACCTAAGTCGAAGTACACGGAACATTTTTACGCTTCGTGACTATCATTAGCCGGTCCCAAGAGTTCACGCTAGGGACAGCCACGCTTCCTACAGTTGCGTGGTGATATGCTTTATTCGTGGGTCTGTGCTCATAAGTTGATACGTCCACGTGGCATGGTAGACTGTAGATACAGGGATTGTGCGCTCACACCGTTGAGAATACGGCATTACTCTTGTATAACAACGTCACATCCCCTGAATGCTGCGTAGAACACTTGGGAAAGGCAGCGTGCAATCAAGGTTGAGGCACAGTGAACTAAAAAGTTGAAAGTAAAACTACTGTGGGGGCTAGTTGGCATGACTGCACGATTGTTCGCCCTGCCAAGAACTGACGTAAGCGCGACAAGAAAACAGACACACACAGGGTAAAGCGCTCACTTACAACTGATTTATTTCCGTGCTAACACTTCCCTATGTACGACACGAAAATAACAGAAAAGAAAAACTAACAAAGATAATAGGAATAAAAAGGAGCGCACCACAAAAGCACATATGTTACATGACAGTAAAACTGAAGGGAGGAGAAAAAAAAACGATGCTGACACAAATGTTTAGGTGAAGGATGTTCGCCCGTGCAGGCAATAAAGTTAATAAGCAAGAAAGTATTGAAAATAAGTTGCGATGACCAAAGCGGAAACTGCATATACGGCTAGAGAGAACACCTTTATTTGATTACTCAGTCAATGCGATCGCTGAACAAGAAATGCAGCCTTTAATAAACTCGATCACTGTAAGGCAGACTCGACATTCCAGCTGATTTCTCGTAAAAGGCAGTCAAACAAGTGGCCCGAATCCAGGATTCTTCGATTTTTTCCCGCTTCATTTACTACACAGAGTGAGTTGCGTAGAGTACTTTTCAGCCATAGTAAGCTTATTTCGTTCCTTTATTCTTGTTTTTCATCGTTGAGTCCTCAACGTTTATCGCGTTATGCGTCAATATTTTGCCTAGAGTTTTCAAGCTATGTCAGCTATTTTCGATGAAGCCAGGGGATCAAGAACTTCATATGCGCGCTTAGAGCGTGCTCTTATACGTCCCGGAATCCTTTCAGTGCAGTTTTTTTTCCTTCATCAAATTTTCACGTATTGTCGAACGAACTGCCTGCCCTGCGCCAAGAAGTCTTCCTAGCGATCTTTTAGAAATGTCACTGGCGAGGCGGTCTACGCGTTCGATGCTCCAGCAATTGAGCTACGACGGAGGGCGTTCTCCCTGTTCACGTCGTTGGGTATTTCTGTGCGAAGGTCGAGTGTTCTAATACCACCTACAGAAGGCTGTTATTTCGTCCAGTTTACTTCATTTGAGTTTACGCCATAATTACTACACTACACTTAATTACAACACTACACCTAATTACTACACTACACTTAATCAAATGTCCGCTCTGCTTTTCTTGGCCCAATTGTCTGTTGGATTCATTCGATTGTGTCTATCGAAGAAACGAGCACCTCGAAAAAATTCTTCTTTTATTCATTATGGTTAGCCGTTTGCCAGTGTTGGCCCCTGCTGACCATCTGTTTGCTAATGCCCGCTAACATTGACTAATTTCCGCCATTAGTTGTTGTAACGGCAACATCGCCTTCGTTCATTATCCACTCCATAGACAGCTATGTAGCTGTCTTATTCTGTTTGCATACGCTCATCCCTTGGTATATAGACCAAACATGGATGAAAAAGCTTAATGGTTTGTGCTAGCCGAGACATTGGTATTTCACGACGCCGATTACAACGCGACGTCGCGCTGTGAACGCACTTTTTTCGTGAAATCGATAAAACATACTGAAGACGCACGAGAAAGCTTGCCGGCAACGGAAGAGCGCTTTAAGGAATAGCCAATTAGTTAATAGCCTGAGGGCAGGCACATGTTTACTTAGAGATGCCTTCTCTCTCTCTCTTTTTTTTCTTGTGCGTACGCTTGCCTCGCTTATTACGAAGAAACATTAATTGGATTCGGAATTTCATCTCCTCATAAAGCCTGTTCGGCCACGAAGTAAACCGCTTAAAAGGATCAATATCTGGGAGTGGCTGGGTTCTGTTGCGTTGCCATAGATATTTTTGGGGATGTTGTACATGGCCGCTAAAAAAAATTGATAGAAAAATTGCCTGCGCCTAAATAATATCTTGGTAATTTTATTATCTATATCTTAGTCATCTTTTTTATATATCTATAGGGTCTGTACAGTGCATCTTTAAAAAAAGCCGGAGGAGAGAAGAATTGGGTTATGCAGGGCTCAAAGAATTTCGTGGGGTGATCTGACACCGAAACAACCCCCGTCCCCCTAGCCCCATGGCACGTTTACCGGAGCTGAAAATTATGCTTTGGCCGTTTTAGGAAACGGTTCTGCGTAAGAGCGTCTCCGCGTTTTGGCTGATTGATACTTTAATGGTCACTAACTGCTCGAGTACTGATCGCATGACTGATTCAATTATTTATTCAAAGAATGAATCAGCTAGAGATTAAGAAGGGGACGAATACAGGGATGTCCAGCGAAATAGGCATTCTTGAATAAATATGGTAGCACAAGATAACGGGACACAAGAAGAACACTGAGACACACACATAGCGCTGTGTGTGTGTCTCTGTGTTCTTCGTGTGTCCCGTTACCTTGTGCTACCATATTTATTCAAGAATACCGTACCACCAAGCCTGCCTTGCAACTTTACTCGAAATAGGCATGCATGCGCTCGAGGAGGGCGGAGGCGGGGGCGGATGGCAGTCCCCTTTAATAATCTCAAGGGGGCCGCCACGTTTGCCCCATACGTGTACCCAGTTGAACCTATCGCGTCATTTTATAATGTACAGAGTTATGGCGACACACGTTTCTGACTATAATGGTGGCCGAGGGCCCCTGATGTTGGATTCCTGGAACTGCTTGCTTCCTAATAAGGCGTACTTGCCACATTTAACCCCGAAAAGCCGAGAACCGAGGGTAGGCCGTATGAGAAGCACGTCAGCACTTCATTTTCATTTTTCCATTTATTGCAAAGCTTCCTTCGGACTCGAGATCTGGAGGGGGGGGGGGGGCTCCAATAAGATTAACGGACCCCCCCCCCCCTCCCGAATGGACCATCCTACGCACGTCTGTGTTAACCACAATAAGAATTTCTGTCTGAAGAAGCAACATTCAAGGGCCTGGTTGCACAATGGACTGAACTCTTACTCTTTCTTTTCCGCCGCTTCTAGCGAGTCGCCTCCGCTGTCACAAGTCCCCGGCACAGCTTCCGTCTAAAACTTCCTCCTTAAGTTACACTGCGATGCTCTCCGGCTGAATTCCGTTGGCAGAGAAAGCGAGAGGGAGAGAAGGGGGGGGGAGACAAAAAGAGGAACTCAAACGTGGCTGGAGGACTGCAGTGTCACACCGCTCATCCGTCATGATCAATCTAGCGTGCCCATCCCACCAGAGCGAGCCATGGCTGAAAACCTAGCGATGAAGCAGACGTGGCGGGGACGGGCGTACGGGAAAAAAATGAATTTTCCGAGGTAGCGCCTTCCTTGGTGGCCGCAAGTGCGAGCAGTGAGATCGTAGGGCCTGAAAACTGAGCAGTCTGTGTACTTATCTGCAAACCATGCAGGGAAACGCTATGCATCCTGGTACTTAACAACATACTCGCGGCTCAACTCTTATTAATGTGTCAATTGACACATTAGGCAGTGTCGGTTGACACTGCTGTTCTCTTGCATCATTAGTAACAGCTTGATGAGAGCTAGTTGGTTCATAATTTAGAGCAACGAAAGCTACAGCGCCAAAGTAACAAGGACAAACAAGAAACGAACACCACAGGACGAGCGCTGACTGCCAACTGAATGTTCATTGCATGAAAGCCAGCCTATTATACAATCCCAGAGAAACATGCGCACATCAAAACACACGCAATTGCGAGTCTAATCTATCTTTCAGGAAGTCTAATTCCTTCCGTGAAAGTACAATTGAGGGCGCGCGCGCTAACACAATTTCCGGCTTCGTGATTGATCCAAAACACCTCAAAAATTTCTCTTTCTTTCTTAGATTTTCCTCTGGCTATGAATTTTGTTTTTGCAAACATGGGAACGCATGCGCACTTCTTGCAATGGTCAACTAAATGGCTACCATATCCGTTTTTTACATTATTGTTGTGTTCACGAGCGCGATCATTAAAACACTGTCCAGTTTGACCAACATACACTTTCCCACAGCTCATGGGAATTCGATACACCACATTACTCGTGCAGTCAGTGTAACGGGTTTTGTGATCAGTGGTGAACTCGTGGGGCCTGTTTATTTATTTAATGAGCACACTTATCGATGACAGCTTGCAAGGGGCATTGAAAAGCAAGTTCACATTGTGCCTGTTTGAAACTTTTTTAAGATTGTGCGATTACTTCCATCTGCGAAACAATCTAGCAGAGTGAAAAAGCTGAACCGGCCAAGAAAGAAAAGAGGGAAGACAAGAAGGCAGTGCACGTAGTACCGTACCTGCATAAGTTGTCGCACAATCTTAAAAAAAGTTTCAAACAGGCACAATGCGAATTAACTTGCTTTTCAATGCCCCTTTTGCAAGCTGTCATCGATAAATGTGCTCATGAAATAAATAAACAGGCCCCACGAGTGCACCACTGATCACAAAACCCGTTACACTGACTGCACGAGTAATGTGGTGTATCGAATTCCCATGAGCTGTGGGAAAGTGTATGTTGGTCAAACTGGACAGTGTTTTAATGATCGCGCTCGTGAACACAACAATATTGTAAAAAACGGACATGGTAGCCATTTAGTTGACTATTGCAACAAATGCGCATGCGTTCCCATGTTTGCAAAAACAAAAATCATAGCCAGAGGAAAATCTAAGAAAGAAAGAGAAATTTTAGAGGCGTTTTTGGTCAATCACGAAGCCGAAAATTGTGTTAGCGCGCCCTCACTTGTACTTTCACGGAAGGAATTAGACTTCCTGAAAGATAGATTAGACTCGTGATTGCGTGTGGTTTGATGTGCACATGTTTCTCTAGGATTGTATAAATAGGCTGATTTTCATGCAATAAAGATTCAGTTGGCAGTCAGCGCTCGTCCTGTGGTGTTCGTTTCTCCTTTGTCCTTGTTAATTTGGCGCTGTAACTTTCGTGGCTTGTACCATGTTCTAAGATGGTAATGCTCCACATCCTTTTATCTTGCTCATAATCTGTTCGCGGCAGCCCAATCTGTGAACGGAGCAACAGCCTCTGTCAGGCCTTGGTGTCTCATGCTCTTGGCACGTTTTTGTAATGCTACAGAATAAATAAAAGTCTTTCTTCTTATTGTCTGGTCTCATCGTCGACTAGTTTCCTATAAAGATAAACACCTCCTTGTTCAGGTAGCATGGGGTCTTTCTAGGATTAACACTTCAATCTACGTGTCAGTCAGTCAGTTACTCAAGAACTTTATTGAAAGGTCCTGAGGAGTTTAGGACGCCGGGGGATCCAAGAGCGACACCTTAGCAGCGGCTACCGTAGGCGACGCCCAAGTTGGGGCGGCAATGTGGTGGCGTTCCGCCCTCTGGATTGCCTTGAGTTGCTAGTGGATCTCGGAGCTCCTGAGTGCCTCTTCCCAGTCGGATTCACTGGTGAGAGGTCGCTGATGTAAAGCGGGACATTTCCAGAGCATGTGCGAGGGTGAACGAAAAATGCCCCCACCTCCCCGAAGGGAATCGTGAGGAAATGCGAATGCATTTCTTGCGCCGAGAGTACACGACGTAGTAATTTTAATGGCGTAAATAATGACGCCGTCAGACATTCGCCTTCACCGACTTCTGCCATCGCCTTGAGAGGCGCCCAGCCAGCGAACGGTCGAGAGTGAGGCGCGCGCTTCACTCCAGCGGACGGGAGAGTGGGGCGCAGGGAGTAGAGAGAGCGAACGGCGAGAGAAGGAGCGGCGAAGCACTGCACCTACCCTCTCTCCACACACGCGGGAGCTCCGCCGAGCTCCCGCGATGCGAGCGCCCTCACACGCCAGAGCGCGCTCCTCCTCTCCACTCACTCTCCGCTACTCCGCCCGCAACACCTGCTCCGGTTGCTTGGGGCGAGGATAAGCGCGCGCGCCCCCAGCTGTTGCTATGGGAGAGGGAGTGAGAGCGGAGAGATAACACCTGCCGGCGCGCGGACACCGACGCCTGACATAGCCCTACAAAGTTGGCCCTACCACGGCCGCTACATAAAAAAAAAACAGGTGCGGCCTGCTGCGTGGCGCCGAAACGGCGTCCGGGGCCTAGTTCTCCTTGCGCCCGCTCTGGCGCCACCACAACGGTCCAGCTATTCACGGAGAAGCGCTTCGACAGCCGCGTTTGTACGCCCGACACTTACTCCAATCAGGCCGTAGATAAGGCGTTTTATAGTTGCACATTACAGGTTGAATATTGAAGTCGTTATTAGAACTGCCGATTACCCCTCATATGTGAACAGTTTGCCCTGGAGTACCAATGTTTTGTAGAGTGGGCCTCAATACTCTCCATGAATGCTGCCCGCTTGACTCAACTGAAATGAAAAGTGTCACTCAATCACTGATCCCGTTAATGGACAGGCAGTCGCCGGGAAAGTTCCAAGGGCTGACTTATCGGCCCTCCGAGATGAACCACGAAAGCACACACAATTTAAATGTAGGTCCATTTAGTGCGCCAACAAATGCCGGTTGTGGTCCAAAGCAAGAGTTCGTGCCAAGAGTTGACAACACAAACAAAATATATTCTGAGTTAGGGCAGTACAAGCACCACGCAAACATCCACACTCGGCAGGTATCAATTACAACTCACAACATTACTTAGATGGTGTTTAAAACAATGGGAACAAACTTACCGTGCCACAAATGCACTCTCATTCATTAGAAACTATCCAAGAACACTTAAAGGCCTTGAATATTCACCAAACGTGCGCAGCCCATAATTCTTCGAACGTTTCTCGTATATTTCTCTTCCATGAAACACTCAAACAATATCCAGCTCTGGTCACCGTCATTCGGCGACATTCTTCTAAACAGCGCTCCTACGGTGTCATCACTCGATTATCCAAGATAAACTCACCGCATTACACGACTCACACGAACAACATAATTTCTTCGCCGACTTCACCCTACCGTCCTACCCTCCGTCGTCTCTCGTTTGGATCCTTCCCGGTTTCGCGAACATTCCAAGTGATTGTTCGGCTCGTAGCACGTGGCGCAGCGACAGCTAGGGGAAAGGGATTCGTCTCGCCGGTTCGTCTGCGGAATCGGTCGGTTCCACTTTGATTTCTTGAATTCTCCCGATCTGCGCGGCTGTTGGGCTGTCGCGACCGCGACGGCGTTCTCGGTGGAGAGGGTAGGGGTTCGCCCCGGGCGCCTTTTGATGCTTGTCTTTTTTTTTTTTCGTTGCGCGCACCCGTCGGGGGTAGCAGTCAGCGCAGTGGCTTGATGCTGTAGTCAGGATGCGGCGGCGCGTGGCTGTTTTAGCGCTCGTTTGTGACAGAAGTGCTCTGTTACGAATATTACGCTTCCCGACACTGTAGATCGCATGGGAATACGTGGTACTTTACAGTAGCGTCTTTTCACACGTTCGAGTTGCACAGCGGCACACAACAGGTTCGCGTCATCACACCGCTAAAAAAAACCGTCTGCCACACGCACGCACACCAAAAAACCGTACTCATGCGCAGGAAACATGAGGCAAGCTGCTCACACGCGCGGTCACACACAAGAAAGACACGAGAAACCACACGAAAAAGCACACGGATACGCATAAATCCTGAAGCGACCACATAGTAATACGAACCGGCGTCTGCCTTGCGGACCGTACTAGTGGCGCCCTCACCCAAAACAGCTGCCGCTCAGCCAACCCGCGCTCGCCCATTGACAGCGACGCGACGCAGCAGGCCGCACCTGGCCCTACTAAGAAATGCCTTCGCATTTAATAAAGTTCTGTGCTGTCTGGGCATTGTGGAGTGTTGTCTGAGTTGTAATGGCCGAGTCAGCACCGTGATGGGTACGATCTCGTGTGTAGCATGCGAAAGGCTACCGCTTGCGCGCGTTCAAGCTTTGTGTGTGGTAAGGGGTATTGGCTTCTGTCGTTCCGATGGGGAGAGGTGATTTCGTGGAGGGTGAATAAGAGGTCGTCAAACTGTATGTCAGGGCCCAGCTCTTCAGTGGCTGATTGATCGTCGCGGCGGGTGAGCTCTCGCGCTCGGTCATGAGCCGTTTCGTTGAGGTTGGGTTGTTGTGAGTAGACGTCTTTGCCCATGTGGGCAGGGAACCGAGAGAGGTAGTGCGAGCTCGTGTGCTTGCGTGTTTGTAAAATGTGGGCTTCTTCAGGCGCGATATTGCCGGTTTCGTAAGCCCGACTGGCGGCGCGGGAGTTTGTGAAGACGCTGGTGTGTGAGGGGTCGATCATCGCTAAAGCTATGGTGACCTGCTCGGCTATGGCTCTCGTTCTTAGCCTAACCGAGGCGGCTAAGCGTAGGGCTCCGTCGCCATCTACGACCGCGAGTACATGTGTAAAGGCTCATTCACACCTGCGACTAGCACCGGTCGCGCGACCATGTGCGACTGCAAGTCAAAAATCGACTCAAAGCGACCGATGTTCACACCTGCGTGCGACTTATAACCGTCGCCATATAGAATTCACGTCTGCTCGTATAGAGCTTGCATTGCCGTTGCCCCGTAAAATAGGCTGATGTCCTGTTCCTGCGCATCTGATTGGTTCAGAGGTTTGCGACTGCAGTCGCGCGACTGAAAAATCGAGCAGCGAGCGACTGAGCCAAAGCAGTCGCTGTGCGACCAAAACGACCATTTGCGACCGTTTGCCACCAGTCGCTTTGCGACTAAAGTAGTCGCGCGACCGATGCTAGTCGCCGGTGTGAACGAGCCTTACCAATATTTTTGAAACTTTCAATTCTGCTACCTGCCCAATTAAAACTTACAAGCTTTCGGTATAAACTGGGATTATTGCTGGAACTTTTGTTTCGACAATTTTTTTTTTTTTAAGCAGGTACTCTTCTCGAAACGTTGGCTTTGGCGACATTACCGGTATAACGATTTCTCATCATTTGGAGTCTCCATCTTGCCCTGAAATTCTCTCGACGTTTCGTTACATAGTCTGCCGCGTTTTATGGCTCAGCAGTAAGAAATGCTCTTGGGAGATTCCTGATGAACACTGACCACTTGGGGTTCTTTAATGTTCACGTGAATCTAGGTACTTCTGTGGTCATTGATCCAGCAACGCGACATTCTGCATGCGTGAGATGTTTTTAGGAAATCATTGCGCCGGCATCCATCAAGCTACGTCGTGCATGTATATTGTCGCTTGGTCGTGATGGTTAAGAAGACGGCAGTCGGGCTATTAAAGACGAAACTCTTTATTTGGCGAACTTGTGCCCGGCAAACGAAAAGTCAAAGTATACGCTGTGTCAAAGTACACGCTGCACTGATAGCATCAAACACATTCGTCTTCCGGCGGTAATCTGATCAGCTGTAAGGCACGTCTGCGTTTATACACGTGACATCGAATATTTCAGCGTCGTCGCTGTTGGCCGCGTTAGTTTAAGAATAAACTCCACTGTTCGTGTTGTGAGTGTAATTTAATAAGAAGAGTCTAAAGTAATCGGGAACGTCCCCAGACATTCCAGCTTTGCCTGCACGAGGCAGTGGTTATACGTGTGACGGGTCGTTTGCATAAAAACAGACAAAAAGCGTGTGGCAATATGGAAGGCCAAAACGGGAACTAATTATCCATATTTTTGTATTATTCTTCCAGTCAAATGCGCTCTATAACGCTAGGTCCAACATTGAGATACAGATTCCTTTTGTCTTGTATACCTATACGCTTCATTTATTCGTCGAGATAATTTATGAAAGGACGTCAAAGTTCAGTAAACTCCCCAAGGTGTCGTTCCAAGCGCCCGATTCAACGAACATAAGTTTCTGAAACGACCATGCGCGAAGTTGCACAGTGTGTGACGGAAGGCTGAGCGCTACATCTACAAATGAAGAGCTCTGCAGCGCAGTCTTGTTGTTTGCACCGCACACAACGTCACTGCAATATAATGAAAACATTAGCTTAAACATGCGACGATGTCTAGAAGGAAGCAACCGGCATCAACGTTGACGAAACGAGAGCAATATTCGACTTGAGACAGCCAAGACAAGAGGGGGCGTGAGCTTATCAATGGTTATTAAGAAAAATGGAGGCGACACTAATCCTTCACTTAGATGTCTGGTAGTGGCAGTCACGCATTATTGCATTTGTGTATAGATTCACAATTTTAGTAATCACATCTCTGCTCCTGACATGTATAGAATACTCATGTATTGGACCACTAACTAGGCACACAGGCTAATGGTCCAAATATTTTTGTAACCGTTTGTGTAACCATTATTGTGTTAAATTGATTGATTGATTGATTGATTGATTGATTGATTGATTGATTGATTGATTGATTGATTGATTGATTGATTGATTGATTGATATACGTTCTTGTGCCCTCGTGTATTCTTCAGATTAACTTTCCGTTTCGTCGCGCTGCCGAAGCTGATCTTAGAGGCCACGTAGAAAGAAGCGCGTGGTTAAGATCTCCTCCGCCAGGTGCCGCAACGATCCCTGCTGGTCACAAGAAAAACGTCTGCTCTCTCAATAAACTCATTCATTTATTTTCATTAATTATCCTCGCACTTAATCGGTCCTTATCTGAAGTAAACTTAAGCTCCGACATCATATGTGTTCGCTTTCTTACCAGTTTTCGGTCGCTTTCTTACCAGTTTTATTTTTTACGAGACTTTTTTTTTATAATTCTTAAAACTGGAAGTAAGCGCTGGACCGGAAGTATTTGGAAGAGAAACAAAGGTTTCACTTGGTGCTCGTGCCATTGCAATAAAATAAAACAAATAAAATAACACAAAGAAGGAGGGGTTAGGGGGGTGTAGCACGTAGACTCGGGTTATTCGTCTCACCCCATTTTTTTTTTTCGAAAACGGTCGTCGCGCTACGCAAAGCCATACACTATAATTACTTTTGCAAGCGTACATGTTAATGTTGACGACGTTGACGCTATATGCGCTATCTTTTCTTGCATGTTTCGAACATAGACATTTCCTGTAACAAAATCTTTCTAGATTCCAATGAAGCTAGAGCCCTCCAATCACGCACGCAGAAGTTTCTCAGAAGAGTTGGACGACGACGTAAGTGCACGCACCTAAGCAATGAAGATTGGCGATTCATTTCTTGAGGTACGGATGTAGTAAGTTTGTTACGAAGAGAACCATGGTAGGATGGTTATGAACAGGGGCGTAGCCAGAAATTTTTTTGGAGGGGAAGGGGTTCAACCATACTTTATGTGTGTTCGTGTGTGCGTTTGTATGTGCGCGTGTATATATACGCAAGCAAAATTGAAAATTTTCGAAGGGGGTGGGTTGAACCCCCCCCCCCCCTTGCGCTACTTCGCGTAGAATCACTCGATCAGCCGATCATCATGTCGTGCTGCCTAAGTAAGTCACGATTCTACAAAGGAAGCCAAGATCAGTTATCTACCTGTTGGCTTGCCACGGTTGTGTCTAACGAAAATAAATCCGTGGTTGAATGCGGTTTAAGCACGTTTGTCGATGGAGAGAGCCAACTATACCGCGTACAGCAAGCCGCGGTGGTGTACCGCGCGTCGGCGCCCCCACGGTGCAAGCAGCGCCACGCTGTCCACTATTCTCTTCGTACTGCCGGCGTGGGAGTCACGTGACTGTAGTTGAGATCTAGAAGCCGCGCCCGCCCACCGGCTCGCGGCTCTCGCCGACCTACGTAGAGGGTTGCGCGGGAGAGAACAAACCGACGCTGTTCATGTCAGTTGCTATGGCAACGCAAGTGCTAGAAGGAAGGGGAGGAAATGGACGTTGACTGGTATCAAGGTCAAACGCATGCACAAAGTTGTTTTCAGGGTTTATGCGTGGAAGAGTACAGCTATCGCTCTAAAAGGCTGTTTGCTCGATTCAGCTTCTTCGCGCTGAATCCATACATTCAGCCACTCAGAACGGCCTTCCTGTTTATCCGGAGCTTCCGGTGAGATGTGACGCCTCAAATAGTCAAGCCAAACTTCTTTTTTTAGTGAATAAGAGGCTGGGTCCGAGCTAGTTGGTACACTGACATTATGAAAGCGCTCTGTGTGTCGTCTTCTTGTCCCCGTCTTTGTGCGCTTAACGGTTTCTTTTTTTATAAACCAAGGAAAGTCTTGCGTTGGAGCTAAGCGACTTGCACCACTGTTTCGCCGGTTTATACGGTACAAAGAAGCAGGATTCGAGGTGGAGTCTCGGACGCAAACGATTCCCGTCCCGCACGACGGTACGTTGCAAAATGACTCGTGAGAAAGGAAGAAATATAATCACGAGAAAGAGAACTGGAAGCCCACGGGATGATACAGCCGACGGGATGATAAAAATAAATATAATAGACAAAGAAAACATTCGCGCCGTGCGTTTCTTAAGGAAGGCTTTGGCGCCTCTGAATATCTAACGACAATCCTGCACCATCTTCCTTTCCCTTTCTTTCGCGCAGTTTATGAAGACAGGGGGGGGGGGGGGGTGGAGTGCTCAGAAAGACAGATTTCTTGGTTGCCAAAGAATTCTTCCTAGTGCGGTGGTCGAACCCAGGCACAACGCCTTTCCAGAGCGGTCGCTCTACCAATTGCGCTAACCGGGGAACTAGCAATTGGCAGAGCGAGGGAAAATTAATCGACGACTCGAAACGCATGGTGACAGAGCAAATCGGTTCTGAGAAATCCCGCAAGGTGGCAGATGGGTCAAGCTCACACCTCGAAGAATAAAAATGATTGTTAAACCAGGTTAAGTTGTCGGCTAAGGTCAATAGGGACTTCTACTTGTCATGGCTCAAACCAATCCATTGAATTTTTTCTCCTTTCGATCAACCAGTAAAGCATAACTCTCCCTCAATGCAGACAAAAAATGTCCAGTTTATTCGAAGAGGTTTATACAACGGTGTTGACATGGCTT
Source organism: Rhipicephalus sanguineus (assembly GCF_013339695.2). Lineage (NCBI taxonomy): Eukaryota > Metazoa > Arthropoda > Arachnida > Ixodida > Ixodidae > Rhipicephalus > Rhipicephalus sanguineus. Next base: position 28,129,614 of record NC_051185.1, on the reverse strand, counting down.
CAGGAACAACTAGCCCATTACAAGGCCTAATTGGAGCGAATCACACTGCATAGCACTCGAACTTGCACATCGTTGCAGAGTGTCTTTCATTAACACTTGAAGCCCACGCGTGCTCAGCAGTTTAAACGCACAACTTTGCACTTGTCATGATCAGTACATTCAACCGCTCACACAGTTGTTCAAGCAAAGCTGCACGTAGAAATTCTAAACTTCTGTGGCTACCTACACAACAGCGAAGATCACACCGCAAACACGGAACAATGCTGTAAGAGTCTTTAATTCGTTCGAGCTGTTAGCGGTACCAGTCACTCGATAGGGAACCCAAGATCAAGTTTGCGGCGCGACGACAGCGCCGCGCCAGCCGCGCCGCGGCTCTGTCGGAAAGCTCTGGAACGTGGCGCGGCCGACTCAGCCCCTTTCACGGTAGCGGTAGCGCACGTGCGCACGCGTTCTTCTCTCGGTGCGGGTAACTGGGAGGCCGTCAGCTGGGTACGTTGAACCGAGAGGCTTGCTGTGCGAAGCTGCGCATTTCCACGATGGCAGAAGCGACCCCGCGGAAGCGCAAGCGTGGTCCGAAGTATTGCGGTTTAGTGGCCAGCCACAACAGTGCAGACAAGGCACACTATTCACGTGTTAAACTGTATCGGCTCCCGGGCGTGTCGCACGAGAAATAAAGGCGGCAAGCGTGGATAGCTGACAGCGCTGTCTCGCCTTCTATTTTGGCTGTCTGAGTTCATCGTTTTCGTTCGTTCCGACTACCTGAATCGGTAAGTAACGGGGTGCATGCACGCAGCGACTACAGTAATGATTACTCGCTGTCTTCTCGCATTGTTAAAGTCCAGTTACGGTTGTAGGTGAAGCAATTTTGTGTTTTGATTCCCCGTGCTCGTGAGACCTACCCGTCGTTTTGAACGTTCATATTCGCGTTATACCGTTAGCGTTGCGCGGTTGGTTGAATTCAACTGAACTCCGCACATTGTCAGAAGTTCGGCACCTGCATTTCACGCGTCGGGAAGGCTCCTTTATCACGCCGGAACGGACGTCTGTGCAATTTCAGCAAGCTTTGACATCGTTCTGCAGGTTTGCTTTGTTTTTGTCACATTATTGGGGTGATATATATTTAAGCCGCTAAATATAACTGGCACTTAATACATGCTTTGCAATTGCAACCTTGAAGTAACCACCTTCTGACTTTGTGCGATTTTCTAGCCGCGTTCACGCAACAGGTTTTATACGCCTGTCAAGTCGATATCATAAAAAGAGACTGCAAGCATGACGCGAGAGCCGAAAAAACGAGGCGAGCAGTTCATCTTGCTTCACAGTGGTTGAAGCTCAGCTAGCTGCCTCGCGTCTTAATCGGCGGGTGATTCTCCAGCGGCACGGAGGACTTGACTCAAACCTTCTCAGGAAGCAGTGTCATGGCCGTATAATCTCTTTTTCGCACGCCGCAAACGTTTGTTCACGAAAGTACACGGCTGCTACTGTAAGCATGCCATATCAAAACAACAATCATATGATTCGTAGTCCACGCCGCAGAACATCGATAGCGTGTACGGCTTCATTTCGGAGTGCATGTGGACCATTATTCATCTTTAACATGACAGAATGAGACTTAATTACCTCGAGATATACGTCCTACACGTTGTAATCGCGACTTGGGAAATGCATTTCGCTTTGAGTCGGGCGTGGTTGTCGTCGATCGTCTGCTCTTCACCGTTAACGTGATAGCCTTTCTCATTTTATCAAGTTCGCTTTTCGGAAGCGCCAGTCAAGCTTGAAGATCCTTTTGAAGCCGCACTGCACGCGGTACATTGTGAGACGCCGCAAGTGCACCGCGAGAGCTCTGCACGTGCACGGAAGCGAGCGGCAACGCGGTGGAGAGAAGGGAAAACGCTCGCTGATCACGCCCCAGTTTCTCTTTTTCTGCCAGAGATGGCGCTGTCTGTCAAGAGCAGCAGCGCCGCTAAGCGTTGCTTGGGAAGCCTATAGGTAACACTGTAGCCACGAAAGAAGAAGAAAAAAAACCCTGGTATATGCGAACACACCGTTTCCACAACACAACGCGAATCACGACTAACTCCAAATATAGTTCATCTTCTAATTAGAGTTTCATACGAAGTGTCGTCGCATCTAAGATTGATTGATTGATTGAGGCAAGGTAATGTCGCTACAGTTCTCTTGAGTTGCGCAGATTGCATGTAAACTTGGCGTGTGTGTGATGGCAAATAGGTTTCCAGGAAGTGGGGCCCTCAGTTGAATCCTCATCGAAATCGAAATCCAAGTGTAAGTTTCCCATCTTTGACGAGGCCGCCTTCAGCGAGCATTCTTTTAGGTACCCCGAAGTGGGCATGAAAATGTGAAATGCGCTTGCTAGAGAAGCAGCTGCATTTATATTTCAAAAACTCGACGAAACGCCCTATAGGACTGCTATTTACCGCCACTACAGTAAGGTTAGGGAAGGAAACGCTGGAATTTCCTACGGTTTTTACGCAGTCCACTTCGACGTGGAAGTAAGACGGAAAGACACCAGTTCTAGAAAAGCTAATCCGAATAAGCATATCCCTGTAGTACTGATTCGCCACTGTGTATCCTATTCTGTCTGAATTAAATATGTTTTCATAATTTTCGAGCGTCAAATCGAAACCTGAAGGTTGGAAATCGTTGCTCCACATGGCGCGAGAACCACTCGACAAATGCGAAACCCACGGTTCTTTATCGTGGCGATAAATCTGCTGGCGCAGAAGTTCAAGTGTTTTCAGCGATTCGTTGACGAACAAATCCTGCTTGATGCGTCCAGGGATCTCCACTTTTCCGGAAGCTGCAACGGCAAGGAATCCTCCTCTTTCGGCGGATTCACAACTCTGCTTTAAAGAATCGAGCATTCCTTGCAAACACTGCTGTTGGTCCGCGAGCCTCCAAGAGAGATTGTCCTCAACTTCGTCTCGCATCCGGAGGCCCTCATCTCGAGAACAAGTTCCTCTAACTGGGCTTTGACGTCCTCTTTCACTTCATTTTCGGAAAAAATTATGACAGGTACTATTTGCTGCAACTGCTCTTTGACGTCTTCCTTCAATATATTTCGAGAAGCTCTCAACAGACGTCTGATTTCCTGTATCTGAGACGCATCGCGCTGCCCCGACTGTTCAACCAGTTCGTTCATTCGGCTCTGAAGAGATGTCAGGTGATCACTGCACGGGTTTCTGTTGGACGCCGTCAGTGCTTCCAGACCAGCGTTCAGTTGTCGAGTGACCATCGTGCAGATGTTCGCTTCGACAGTTTCTATTCCACGTCGCAGAGTATTCTCAAAGCCACTGACTGCACGGCTGATGTCCCGCGAACGTGCAGAGACTTCATTCATAAGCCTCTGAAGGGTGGAGAAGTTGTCTTGAATAGCACTAGAATCGCAACCGGTGGAGGAACCACTTCGCCTGTTCGTCTGAGCGTCCCTTGCAGAGGAAGCATTTTGGGAGCACCCGGACACATAGTGTGCTGCAATACCTGTGCGTAGTACTCTTCGTTCGCAGCGTTGACACTGGACTGGCAGCCGCTAGCCTCATTCCAGCAATGAGCCTGCGAAGTAAACGTCAAATAAAACGAAAGCGAGCTCAGCGTTAAAGCTGGTACATCCGTGTAATAGTAGCACACTGACAAATTGAACGGAGACAGACATCCTGTTAGGGCTCATAAGAACCATGGACACCATTGTTGTTATATCTTTATAAGGAAAAAAATATACCATTTGTCACTCCTTGTCTTTCCCTTTCCCTTTTCTCCTGTCCAGCCTAGAGCGCAGTATAGCTCAGGCCTACCTCTCTGTCTCCTAATAAATTATCTCTCTCTCTCTCTCTCTTTTGTCACGAAAGATACATGTAGACAAAAAACGTAGCTGAAAAGAAATATTGAAAGACTTCTAACGAAAACCTTTCTGCGAGCATTAATGGTAGCAACGAAATCCTCGCTCACCTATCGCAACGATGTCTTGCTTGCAAGCATGAAGCTTCCAACGAAAAATAGCATTACCAGATTATTGAACCGGAATCGCGATGGGTACGTCTGCAGAATTTTCACTACCCGTATTTATTTCGCGTGCACATAAAAAGATATATACGTGGACTGTTTTCAGGATTTCTGTCAAGGTGCGATAACCGACGCTCGAATCAAACCTTCAAGCTGGAGCTCAGCAGCGCACTGCCATAGCAACCTAACAACTGGCTGTGATTTGGTTGGTCTGATTGCTTGGTACCTTACAAAACAATGCAGCTAGTAAACCTTACTGCAATCGGCTGTTTCCGATGCTAGATATTTTGTCCGTCTCTTTTCTGGGTACGCTGCCACACGCAAATGCTACAACATTTGCTGGCGGGCTAGTTCGTGATGCATAGTTCATAGGTAAAAACAGCACAAACTAAACGAAACACAAGGAAGACACGGGACAGAGTGCTGACCAACTAACGGTTTATTGTTGGGTGAGCTTGCCTATTTATGAAAAACCATCAAAATCAGATAAGATATCGCGCAAAAAGCATAACAAGAAAAACTATGAAGACAGGGGACAGCACTCTGTCTTATGTCTTCCACGTGTTTCGTTTCATTTGTGCTGTCTTTACCTATGAACTATGTAAATGCTAGTTTTTTTCTCGCCAGCATATTCGCATGCAAAATACCGCATGCGTATATGCTGGCATATACGCATGCGGTATGCCAGCATATACGCATGCGGGACATAGCATAGCCAACTGTAGCATGCGTACGCTCGCGCGAAAGAGAAGTCTTCTTCCTCTTGTTCCTCGAGAGCCTTGATAATATTAACGCAAGCAAAACCACATATAGCATAGCCAACTGTAGCATGCGGCGCTCGCTCCACTCTGGCAGTGCGCTTCGATACTAATAACATGAACGAAGAAGACAAGGCAGCAGCATTGCGGGCTCGCCGCCAAGACCCTGCGGTGAGAGCTCGCGAGGCCGCAGAGAGACGTCAGCGTCGTGCGGACCCCGAGATACAAGCCCGCGAAGCTGAAGCAGCGCGGAGGCTGCGGCAAGAGACCCTCGAAGAGGTGCGGACGCGGGATGCAGCGGCCAAGCGCCGAAAGCGGTCGCTACCTGAAGTTGATGGCGACGACGCGCGTTTGAAGCGCGATTTCCTCGACCACACGTTCGGCCACAGCTGCAAGGTCTGCAGTAGCTTGTGGTTCGACAACAACCTGACCACAATCGCTACTATAACAACGTGTGACGTCTTTATATGACAGTAGATGAATTGTGCGCAGCATTCACGGTTTACCTGATTATCTCCGAGCCAGCTCCTCAATCATCATTCACTTCGTGGATATCGCGCGATTTTCTGATGTTGTGACACCTAGTGTGATTCTACGCTTCTGTCCGCATATGTTACACTCCTTGCACTACATAACATTCATATAGTGTTCTTTTTTTCGAAGCTACTTCAAGCGAGGGCGTGGCTCTGTGGTAGAGAACCTGCTTGCCTCGCAGAAGTCCGGTGTTCAATTCGTACTCGAAGCAATGAGTATTTTTTTTATTTACACCTATCTCGAGTTTTCGATCACGCACAACACTGATTTCTTGCTCAGAACCAACGACGCCGGCGCCAGAATTTCTGCGTAACAAGCTCTTTAACGCTATCGCGTTAAAATGTACTTCATTTGTCCCGCATTCGGCAAACGCATGCAGGAATGTAATTTGAAGTGCGAGATTTCTTTTTTCTTTGTACACTCTTCGCCACTGATTGTACGCACCGCATTCGGCAATCCACGGCTCCGCACATGCCCCAATAAAATTGCCACGTCCACTCATTTTTGTACTTGTATGTAACCGATCCGTTACACGTATAGCCACTGCCTTCGCAAACCGCTCCCGGATGCCTGGGACGCTTCCAGATTATTGTAGAATCTTCTGATAGGCCTGTGCGCGCAAACGCGAACAGTTGAGTTTCTTCTGGAACTAGCGCAGCCACCAGCGATAAGAATCGAATGTTCGAAGCCACATGTATAAATGCCAGCGCGCCTAGCCGCAGATCAGATTATCGATGGTCGACGCTCCGGTCGCCGCTGTCAGTGTACAGCGTGTATTGCTGTAGTTCTAGTTTTCATTTCCCAGACACAGGATCGGCCAAATAAAAGTTTCGTCACCAACACGCCGACTGCTGCCTTCGTCAACGTCATGACCACTTGACAATATGACCAAAATAAACCGCTTAATTATCCTCGACGCAATTTAGACTGTTCCCGACAAACATTCCGCCAGATCGCTGCAGAAAGAACGAAGAAATTCGAACTTGTTCGCTCGCTGCATCGGCTGTTCTTTTCGCTTGCAGTGATATTGGGGCGGCCGGAAGAGCAAAAATCGCAGCGTTTTCTAGCTATGTGAAATGGCCTTAAGAGATTTCTGCGCTGCTTAGGGAGTGACTATTGATATCAAGTACTTACCCTCAGACATTGCTTCTTCCTGGCAGGAAGCTGTATCCTCTGGCACTCTTCTGCCCAGAATCGCTCTCGGTCCAGGGGACATACTGTTCCGCCATATAGTACGATACACCCCGTCGAACACTGCTCGCACAGAGAGTGTGAACAAGGCAGCAGGATCGTCGTGCTCGGAATGACGTGGCACACGCAGCAGGCGTAACGACTCAACGCCAACTCGTCCTCGAACCGCGTCGGGCGCCAGTTCGCGCCACTCACCGAGTCGCACAGTCGGTGCAGATCTCGAAGCCCTCGGCGATCCGGCATGGCTGCGACGGCTACAGAAGACTCACTGCTTCAGAGCAACTCGCAGAGGAGGGCCGCAGACTTCACTAAGAATTACGTGGCTGCCGATACGTCATTCGGATGCGGTGGCGCTGAGTCTGCCCTTACCAGTGTTGCGCGAATAATCACTATCTGCACAGGGCGTCATTGAATGAGTTGCATCCGCAAAGCCACGTATCCCGTCGCGCGTTGAACTGCGAACTATTTTCCGGGCGGAGCTCACTCGCTCGTTGCATCAAACGCTGGCAGTGACATAAAAAGGTTTAGAATGTTATGAAGCGAATAACAGTGCGTATGACACCGACAGATTATGAACGACACCATAAGGATTGTCCTTATTGTACCCAGAAAACATGAGGAACAGGCAGATCATGTCCCGCATGCGCGAGACCACAGCCATATGACGATTCAGACTTTCACGGCGCAGCTGTAAGAGCCTCGCTAGAATGATCACGACCTCCGAAACTAGCCCATAGCGCGTACGTGCCATAGATATTGAGCAAGCCCCACTACTCTCCTCCGGTCAACATGAATTGAAGACCGTAAAATAACAGCGTAAAAAACGACGGATATACACACAGAGACAAACGAGCGCTGTGTATGTTCGTCTGTCGTTTTTCGCGCTGTTATTTTACCATCATGAACAACCCACTAGCCCGATTTACCGCCATTATGAATTGAAGATGCTGTCTACAACTAGCCAAGCCGGTGCGCGCCAAGCGGCTTCTAGCATAGCTACGGCCGGTCTGGAGGCGCGCGCTCGCTCCTTCCAAGGGAGCGAGCGAGCGCCTCCAGACCGGCCGTGGCATAGCATAGCAGTCTGTAGAATAGTACCAATAGTACCGCAAGGGCGTGGGAAAGGGAAGTGAGGATGAGGAGGAGTGATGCGAAGGTGAAGAGGGCGCAAAAGGAGGAATGGAGAGGAATGGCCATGTGTATAGTCGGATACAACTTTAGAAGGCAGCGGCATTTCCTTCTCAAAGGCGGAAGAACACAAACCTGCACCAATGGGCGCGCACTCGTGACTGACGTCATGAGCGGGACGGGCGGTGACTCCGCCTTCGAAGAACATCGGCGCCTGCATGAGCGGGACTATTTCTTTAGTCGCGTAATCGATCGGCAGCCGCGCTTCGGTCGTCTGGGCGGGGCCTCTCCTGCCTTCTTAAATTGTATCCGACTATAGTATGGTACAGCAAGGCGTGTGAAAAGAAGGGAAGGTGGGAAGGAGGGAGAAGATGTGGGAGTGTATAGCATAGTATAGCTAGGGTGGCGGAGGCGACCGGAGGAGGGAGACGAGTTGGAGGTTGGAGACATGCAGGTGGTCAAGCGGAGAGGAGGAGCACCGTGTCGCAGGTGGTAGGGTGCAGTCGGGCGTGGGAGAAGGCCATGTGCAGCTGCGTTGAGCGCAGGTGGTGTGTCGTTGGTGATGACGTCATCAAGCTTCGCAACGTTATGTCAGTGATTCTAGCCCCTCAGCTCCGCTCTGCATTAGTGTTTACGACGTTAAGTCAGTTAACGCTACGCATATTCTTTCTTAGAACTACGGGAAGTTGAATTTATTATCTGTTCATATCTTTCTATTTCTTCATACCGCAAGTTCCTCATTCAAGCTCCCAAATATCGTGAATAGAGAACTTGAAAAATTATTTTCTTGCCTGAAACAAAAAATGTGAGGATGAAACTTGCCATGTAATAAGAACTGTATGTATATTTGCTTTCGAGAGTGGTGTCAAGGGGAGATTTATTTGCAGCACCACGTCGCGTAGGCTGCGGCTCAAGGCGGACAAAATGCAGATATTTTGAAAATTGTGATTCTTGTCTCGTTTAAGGTTAAGCAAGTTCAGTGGTCGGTAATGTTTTTTTTTTTTCCGACCACTGGGCTTTGTGAGCGCTGCACACATATTAACAGTGCACAAATGTGCGCTGAGCTCTCTGTCAGCGCCCTTACGCATGATGTCTTGCTTTTGTACTAATGAAATTATCTTCACTGGGCGTGTTGTCTGTCACGGCAATAATATGTGACGGACAGTTAACTTGGGTACTCTAGGAGGATCACTCAAAGGGGCAGACGTTACGTGCACTACAAGTTCGTACAACACAATTTAATAATTGATTGACATTCGCTAACAATCCTTTCTTTATTTTTAAGGCGTTTGTTGCGCTTTACGAAGCGCCGAGAAGACATCTGTTTGACAAAAGGGTGCCTTGACAAAAAAAAAGAAAAAAAAAGCAACTTCCAGTTCTAAGCGCGCGCGTGTGCGTGCGCGTTCTTTTCAACAAGGCCTACGGACGTTTGAGGCGCTTTCAAAACACTTACGTGGTGGGATATGCATTGCACAGTGCTTAGACGGGTGGTTTTCATATCATGGTAATCATAATCATGGTCTTAATGAAGTTCGTCGCGCGCCTGCTCTTCTCACCGCTTTCCTTTCCATCATTATTTCCCTTTCCCCCTCCCCTTAGTGTAGGTTAGCAAACCGGATGCTACAATTCTGGTTAACCTTCCTGCCTTTCTCTCGTTTTATAATCTCTCTCTCTCTCTCTTAATGAAGCTCATAAGTGTTTCGCTAGCAACTCCTCCTATATTTAAACTACAAAAAAATGTCTAGACCTACCGAAATTCATTGAAAGAAGCGCTCAGTAGTATATAGCTGGACCACATTTCCGATAGTTGGTTCTTATAGTGCAGTCGAGCATCAAATCTTCAATTAAATCCTCTAAGCAGAAATCTTGAAAAAGCATCGTCGAACGAAATTGCTTCTTCTTAATTGATATTATATAAGATGTTATCCTGTATGTAACGGTGATAATATTGTCACGTGGTCGTGAAGTTAAAGGTAGCAGTCGACACGTTCCAGACGAAAGTTTATTTGGGCGAACCTGTGCCCGGGAAACGAAAAGTCAAACTACAGCAATACACACTGAACACTCATAGCGGCAAACAGAGCGTCGGCTATCGATAACCTCATCGCATTTGTACATGCGACATCGAACATTCCAGCCTTATCGCAAGTGGCCGCGTTAGTTCCAGAAAAGATTCAGCTGTTCGCGTTTCCGCGCTCAAGTCTAACAGATCATCTCAAGGTAATCTGGAACGTTCCCAGACACTCTGACGGGGTCTGCGCAAGGCAGTAGTAATGGTACTAATGCGTGTAAGGGGGCGTTAACATAAAATATAGAAAGGAAGGAGCGCGTGTGGCATTGCCACCCTCTGAAAAAGGCATCGTCCCGATGCTTAAAAACAAAATGGAAGGGGATACACACAGAAAGTGGAATAATAAATCAAAATTACAGTCATCATGTTCGCTAACGCGCCAAAAACGGCTTGAGGTGCACGACATGGACGACTTCAGGACGGGCGCGGCGCCGCTGAGAGTTCGTAATGCCGCACGGGATAACCTCGTAGTCTAGGGCGCCGAGACGTCGGAGCACCTTGTGGTACGAAGTATCGTCGAAGAAGCTTCTCGCTGAGTCCCCGTCGGCGTACCGGCGTCCAGACCCACACACGCTGACCGGGTTGGTAATCCACGTGGCGTGGTCGAAGGTTATAGTGATGGCTGTCGGCACTCTGCTGCTTCTTGATGCGCAGGCGGGCGAGCTGTCGAGCTTCTTCGGCGCGTTGCAAATAAGAGGCGACGACGAGATCGTCTTCATCGATGGCGGTTGGTAGCATTGCGTCGAGCGTCATTACCGGGCTCCTCCCGTAGACCAGCTTGTACGGCATCATTTGCGTCGTTCCTTGCATGGCCGTGTTGTATACGAAGGTCACATACGGAAGGATGGCATCCCACGTCTTGTGTTCGACGTCGACGTACATAGCCAGCATCTCGGCGATGGTCTTGTTTAGACGCTCGGTGAGGCCATTGGTCTGTGAGTAGTCCGCTGTGGTACGGCGGTGGCTTGTTTGGTTCTATTTCACTATTGCCCGAGTTAGGTCAGCATTAAACGCCGTGCCTCTGTCGGTGATGAGGACCTCTGGGGCGCCATGACGCAGGACGATGTTCTCAACGAAGAACTTCGCTACCTCGGCGGCACTTCCTCTGGGCAGGACCCTTGTCTCGGCGTAGCGGGTGAGGTAGTCGGTAGCTACGACGATTCATTTCTTTCCGGAATCGGACGTCGGGAACGGCCCTAGTAAATCCATCTCGATTTGCTGGAACGGCCGTGGCTAGATAGGCTGCGGAAGTCCGGCTAGCCTAGTCCGCGGTGTCTTGCGTCACTGACAGTCCCGGTAGGTCTTTACGTAGCGAGTGACGTCGGCTGCAAGGCGCGGCCAGTAGTACTTTTCCTGCATTCTTGCGAGCGTGAGAGAAACACGGAGGTGTCCCGACGTCGGGTTGTTGTGCAGAGCCTGGAGGACCGCTGGTCGCAGTGCCGAGGGCACCACGACAAGGCAATCGGCTCGAAGTGGCGAGAAAGTCTTTAGGAGAACGCCGTTGCGCAAGAAATCGACGCCAGTCCCGGCGTGAATACCTTCGGAACAACGGCGGTCCTGCCCTCGAGGTATTCCACAAGGCTTCTGAGTTCGAGGTCGGCTCGCTGTCGTTCGGCGAAGTCGTCGGCACTCATGATTCCCAACAAGCCGTCGTCATCCTGGTCGTCCTGCGGCAGTGGGTCGACGAGGGTACGAGACAGGCAGTCGGCGTCAGAGTGCTTTCTTCCGGACTTCTAAACGACGGTAATGTTGAATCTTTGAAGCCTCAGGCTCCACTGTGCGAGGCGACCTGATCGGTCCTTCAAGTTAGCTAGCGAGCACAAGGTGGCTAACAACTTTTAAAGGCCTGCCATAGAGGTAGGGATGAAACTTTGACGTAGCCCAGATGATGGCAAGACACTCCTTTTCTGTTGCGGAATACTCGGCTTCAACCCTGGATAGTAACGGCTAGCATAACTCATAACCCTCTCCAGTCCGTCAGTCTTCTACATAAGGGCGACGCCGAGTCCTACGCTGCTTGCGTCGGTGTGGATTTCCGTATCAGCGTAGTCGTCGAAACGCGCAAGTATCGGAGGCGTCCTTTCAATTCTTGAAAGGCTTCAACTTGCGTCGTTTCCCACCTTAATTTCACGTCGGTCTTCGTGAGCTTTCTTACTGGCTAGTGGCCCTGAATAAATACCGCTGTTGCCCCAAAAGCGGGAGAAAAAGCCTTCTGTATGTTAAAACCATCTTTTCACACCACAACGCATACCAAGATTAACGAGGAATACTATTTTAAATGCAAAGCATTTTTTAGCGAATCCTTGGCACGTCTATCTATCCATCTACCTAACCACCTACGTCTGTATGCTCTCATGATCGCCTCCTTAGCTTGGTGTAGACGAAAATTGGCAAGGTAGGGTTAGAGGATTTGAAGAATATGACTGTCGGGCCGTGACATGAATAACGTGAAAATCCTGTCGTGTATGACGTCAAACCCTTTCCTCCAGACACGTCTGGCACATACCCGTTTACCACGGCCACGGTGTACAGGTATGTACCACAGGTGATTGACAGTTTATATCTACCCAGGAACGGCGAGTGCATACATTGGTAATTGAAATGACAGAGCTTTAAGAAAAACTGACATCGGCAGCGTTGACCCCACGAATGGAAAGAATAGGAGTTAGGATGCCAGCAGAAATCGAACCCAAATATTCTACGTGGTAATCAGGTATTCTATCACAGAGCCACGCCAGGTCTATAAACTGGTTTAAAAAAACAGCATATGCAGGCGTAATGTCGGAGAAAAGTGAATTGTGTTTGTGGTGCTGGCTATCTAATTTTACAAGAAAGTAGTAAGCACTGCATATGTACTCCTACGATACAGGCGTCATATCAGATTAACGTCTGTGGTTAGAGTGTCGGCTCCGCTTTTATAGCAGTCCAATAAACATATTTTTATTTCTATGATTCAGCAAGCTATATTGAAGAATTCTTCGATCCCGGAGGAATACATTAACGAAAGTTATGTGTGATATACACATGACTGCAACATAAAGTGCACTTAGTTTCGATAATACTAACGTATGTACTCTAACATGAGGGCTGACGATACGTCGCACCATGAGTTACCCTTTAAACGCCAGTGTTGTCGACGTACCAGGTAAGCCCACGATGTGCACACAGCTACTACACTTACAAAAACACGTATATCCACCTCGTAACGCTTGGCTCAAAGCCATGAAGTACAGCATAGAAGTACTCGCTGACAGCTTCGCACGAAACCGATTCCCCCAGGGAGTGGGATCTGCTGAATTATTTCTACTAATTACAGTTTAAGACGAAATCTCGTCGTGTCTTAGCGAAACGCTTCCATTGTAAAACAAAAGAGTCTGAATGATGGAGACAAGGTGACGATGCTACAGCTGTCTTAACTGGCAAACATTGCAGACAGAGTTGGTGTATGTGCGATGACAGATGTTTCTGGAGTCGCGAGGACCTTAGTTCTCTCTCTCCTCATTTGAACTGAAATTGAAGCGTCAGTTTGCCGTTCTCCATGACGTCGTTTTCAGCGAGCTTTCCCTTATCTATGCATAACAAAGCACAATGATGTGAAATGCGCCTCCCGAAGCAGTAGGTGCACACTCTTTGCAGAATGGAGTCAAAAGGTACGAACCCTCCTCGACTGCTTCTTGCAGCCTTTACAGTGAGTTCAGTGAATGGAAAGCTATAATCTCCCGAAGTCTTAACGCAGTCGGTATTTACCCAGAACCAAGTCGACCACTCAGTACAAGTAGAAAAGACAATCTGTATACGCATATCCCTGAAGTACTTATTCGTGACTGTGAAGACTCTTCTGTCTGAATAAAATATATTTTCACAGTTTTCCAGTGTCACGTAGAAGCCCTTAGGTTGAAAATCATTCCTCCCATTTGCGCTGGAATGCCTCGGAAAACCTTCCATTGTTGGAACCCATGGTTGTTTATAGTGGCGATAAATATGCTGGCGCAAGTATTCCAGAGTGTTCAATGAATCGTTGACCAACACATCCAGCTTGAAGTGCCATGGAATGTCTTCTCTTCCCGAAGCAGCAGCACCAAAAGGCACTGCTCTTTCGGTGGACTCTTTATTCTGCTTTAAGGAATTCAGAGCTCCTTGCAAAGACACCTGTTGGTCCGTGAGCCTCGAAGAGAGATTGGCCTCAACTCTGCTCACATGCTGTTTCAACTGGCATATGGAGTCTCTTAGCACGTGAACGAGTTCCTCTAATAGGGTCTTCATGGTATTTTTCATTTCACTTCCAGACGCTCTTACTACAGATACTATTTCCTGCAACCGGACATTCACGTCTTCCTTCACTTCGCTTTGAGAGTCTCTCAGCACACGTCCGATTTCCTGTATTTGGAACGCATCGCGCTGCCCCGACTGTTCAACGGTTTCGATGACGTGGCTCCGAAGTGATGAGAGGCGATCACTGCACGGGTCTCTGTTCGACGCCCTCAGTTCTTCCACATCGGCGTTCAGTTGTCGAGTGACCGTCGTACAGATGTTCGCCTCGATACTTTCCATACCACGTTGAAGAGTATTCTCGAAGCCACTGACTGCACGGCTGATGTCCTGCGAACGTGCAGAGTCCGAGGCTCTGCATACTTCCAAGACTTCGTTTATTTGTCTTTGAAAGGCGGAGAAATTGTCCTGATTAGCACTCCCTTCATAACCGGTAGGATGATCATCTTGCCTGTTCGGATGACCACCGCTTGCACAATAAGCATTCTGGGAGCACCCGGCAACATAGTGGGCCGCAATGGCTGTGCGCAGTATCTTTCGTTCGCACCATCGACACTGGACGGCGTGGAAGGCGCATTCTCCGTCGTAGTGCGAAAGTACGGCCTCGGGGGTGCCTACGAACTGGCAGCCGTCAGCCTCATTCCAGCAGTGAGCCTGTAATGCAAACGTAAAAACATAAACTGAGCATTAAACACACATATCCGTGCAGTATTACCACACTGACAATGCGAATCGAGACGTAGACATTCTAATAGGGCTCGGCAGTAAGCATCATGCATATCATGGCTATTATATCCTATTAAACGAAAATTATGTTTCATTACAGGGGCGTAGAAAGGGGGATTATTTGGGGAGGTTCAATCCATCCTCCCTCTCTCCTCGGAAATTTTTCGATTTTGCACATGAACACGCACACATACAAACGCACGCACGAACATAGATAAAGTATGGCTGAAACCTACAGCCTTCCCGAAAAAGATTTCTGGCTATGCTACTACTTCATTACGAAAGATGCATGTAGTCGAAAAACGTTGCTAAAAAGAAATATTGAAAGGCTGTGAACGAATGGCTTTGTATAGGCATTACAGTTGCTGGGAATTCCTTGCTTACCTATGGCAAGCATTGGTTGCTTGTAAGTATAAATCTTCCAGCGAGAAATCGCATTAAAGGGACACTAAAGAGCAAAACGATGTTTCTCATATTAGTAAGGCTACTCTTTCACGATGCCAAAAACGCCACGCTTGCTGCGAGTAGACGCTTAGTATGCGAGTAAACGCGCCAATATAAAATGTGGGTGGCGACGCCACCTTGAAGTTTCCGCACCATTCGCCGTGACGTCACGTTTTGACGTCACTGCGCGCTTGATGCTAGTGCTTTTCCTGGCTGCAGGTACTCAGGCGTAATACCAGCGTACCATAGGAGGCTGCACGTGTTATAATATCGGCACTTTTGG
The DNA here is from genome assembly GCF_013339695.2 of Rhipicephalus sanguineus. Classification (NCBI taxonomy): domain Eukaryota; kingdom Metazoa; phylum Arthropoda; class Arachnida; order Ixodida; family Ixodidae; genus Rhipicephalus; species Rhipicephalus sanguineus. The sequence continues at coordinate 28,114,196 of NC_051185.1, read as the reverse complement.
TAGTACGAGATATGTTTTACTTTTCTCAGCTCGAGAAATGATTGATTTATATTGCAAATACAATCTCACTATGAAGCTACGCTCCCGAAACGGTATTTAAAAGGATGTTATAAAAACCGCATTTCATAAAGAATTTAAAAAAAAATTTGTGAGAAAGTTAGATACGTCATGATTTTGTGCTCAAAACTAAATTTCAGGAAGCTAGTCCATGTATACATTACATTTCTTTTTTTTTATACGATCGAATGAACACACCAAGTTTGCAGTCAGCACAAGGATTCACAAGATTTTTGTTTGAAGTGTTCAAGGAGTTGGTCTGTTTCCGAACTGCTAATGAGATTGCCACCCTTTAGTTGTTTGCTCAAACAAACAAAAGCATTTCAGACAATTGATCTCGGGTTATCTGCTCTTAGTGTGGCTTCGTTTCGTCTTGGTAGGTTCAGGTACCCTTGCGTTGTTCTTTTTTATTTTTATCAATATTTTTATGTGACAACCATATCGAAAACGTTTTAATTACGCAGTAATAGCGGAGTTAGAGGTTGATTATTAAATGACTGGCGGCCGCTGTGGTTCCTGACGACAGCCTTTTACTGAGCCCTTTCGATCAACATTCTTTAAAGGGCCCCAAACAACCTCCGATATTTTTTCAAACATTTCAAGTAGTAATAATAATAATGATATTTGGGGTTTAACGTCGCAAAACCACGATATGATTATGTGAGACGCCGTAGCGGAGGGCTCCGGAAATTTCGACCACATGGGGTTATTTAATGTGCACCTAAATCCAAACATTTCAAGTAAACACGCACATCGTGAGCAGAATGCCGTAACGATCAACGATGCCACACGTGGCAGCGCCACAAGCCGCGGGCGCCCCACAAGTTTCAAGAAACGATACCTTCTTTTCGAGCCTTTCCGGCCTCCCTAGTGACGGGCGCGACGTGACCATGTTGAATCTGCGATGCGGTATGCAGGCGATGCTGCCACTGGTGGAACAAGAACCTACGACTTCTGGTTAGTCTGCAAGAAGCTCCCCGCGCTCCTCACTGTTTCTTCGTCGTGTTGCCCGCGTGCGCGCGCTTGCGAATCGGCAACAACTGTGGCCCGTAACGCAACTGCTAAATCGCTAGCGTACCAGCACAGTCACGCCTAGCGGTCTGATAAACTGCGAGGACTGAATCCGACAATGTTTTGCGACGGCTTTCATGCATCAGTGTACGGTGTTTGGCTGCAAAAGCGCTCACTGGAAAAACGAACAGACGCGGCACGTGTCACCGTACGGGTCCACCATGCTGGCGATCCTTTGAAGGCGAGCACGCAACACAGGGTCCATACCGGCACGATTCGTGGGAGCAGACGCCGACACGGCAACGACAGCGGTTAGCCGAGAAGCACGGAGTTAACGGAGTCGCGACAACCGGAAGTGCCCGCTGTTTCAAAGAGCGCGTCAGCGATGACGGTATGTCACGTGAGATTGATAGGGGCACTCGGCGAGGAGGGCAAATCGGATTTGGGAGAGCAGACCAGCCGATGAGCGGAGGGTAGCGAAGGAGAGAGTGAAACGAGCGATGAGCGTTTCGATGATCGAACGTGTGCAACTACGCTATTCGCCGCGAGATCGGGCTACAGGTGGCAGCACCGTCGCCGCGCTAGTGTGGATAGGCGATTGTCGGCGCGTATACAAACGCACACAACAGCACTTCGTTGTGAGTGATTTGACCCGATTTCCGGTAAACAAAATGGGTTGACTGCAGCTTTCTGGTAATATGTGCGCTCTTCATTCCCAAATTAATGCACGAAGCGCGCCGAACATCACTCTTGTGAAAGAAGCGCATTCTGCCACCGAACGGGTTGCTCGCCTTCGGCAACAGTCGACGTTTTCGCAATGGAAGACGTTTTCTTATTGTTTTATTTGTACATGTTTAGCTTGTGTTCCACCTACTACGAACTGCTGTAGCGCGACTGAATTTATTTCCTTCTTGTTCATCTGGATACCCCCCAACAAGAAAGAAAGCCCGTATTCCTGCACAATGAGTTCAAATAGTACTATATATGTGCACTGCGTGCTCAAATATTCATCCGCATGTCTTATTCAATTCTCCACGAAATGTAGGACAGTTGATAGGTTTACTGAGGAAATGTACGTCGCTGACAGCGCTTTAGCGCTACGGAGACGAACACGCACGGGTTTGTTTTTATTCCAGTAGCAGTACACAAAGGTAACTGTACAGCACGGAACTGCCTTTGATTGATTACTTGCACGAAAGTAATGGAACAAGGGCCCGGTTATTTCACGGGACCAAAATACATTTTTTTCATGCGAATAATGTCCGCTGCCTTCCATTAATCTACTATAACAACGCAACACAAACGCTCAAGGTAATGTAAAGAAAAAAAGATGTGGCTTCGCGTGAAATTACTACGACATAAATGTACGCCGTTTGGATTAATTTTGACCATCAGGGCTCTTTAACGCGTACCTTAATCTAAGTAAACTGGTGTCATTGTATGCATTTCGCCACAAGCTACAATTGCGCAAGGCAACTCAGTTTTGCGATTTCCGTGTCATTCCTTTTTTTTGTCCTTTTTGGAGGACGATTTAAGTACCGAAGTGTCCGACGTGACTCTACAGAAATATTTCTCCGTAGTGGGACCAGGACCGTACACAACTAAAGCTCATCGCGTAACCTATAAACGACAGTCCCGAAGTTATACACCTAATTACCACAACGCGCAAGTGCATGAGAGCCTTTTTTTTTACCACCGTGCCGCTGAAAGGCTATATTCACATGAGATCTAATACTTCTTATCTTTAGGACAACACCAAGTGCACTTTTCAATGATCTTGGACCACAGAGCGGCACCCTCACTGATATGACTCTCGTGAACGGAGGGTACGACGCCCACACACAGCACTTCTGACAAGTGCACTCACTGATCTTATTACAGTACATATACAGCCGATCAAGGCCAAATGCTTCTTTACATCGTGTTAGGCATACGTACGAGCGGTTAAAGTTGCACTAACGCAACGGAAGAAACCGCCTTTTGAGGAGCTGCATGACGTACGCGCACATGCACTGCAAACGGGTTTGAGCCTTTTAGGGAGTTTCGGGCTCGACGCATAACGTGCATCCAAAAGGTACTACGCAAAACCCCCTTCGAAAAGAGGTTCAAAAGGAGGTTTTATTTACATCCTTTAAGGCAGTGATTAGACGGAACTAAGGAGGTAAATTTGTGTTTTTATTGAACTCATTTTGAGGGCTTGAACGGAGCGCAGTGGAAGTTTTTCTGGTTCTTTTGAGAGCTTTTAAAGCCTCCTTTTGGAGGTAAAGTTGGTGTTTTTATGTAAGCCATTTTGGGGGCTTGAACAGAGCGCATTGAGAGTTTTTCTCCTTCTTTTGAGAGCTGTTAAAACCTCCTTTTTACGAGGCCCTAGAGCGGTCGCGAAATGAAAAAAAAAAATGTATATTTTAGGCACTATATTACGTTTACCGGCCAATTTCCGTTACTATTCATCACTAGGACATAATAGAAAACGGACACCAAGGTATTCATGCACAAACATGACATTTGCATACAAGTACGCACGACACAGGAATCGAACTCGCGACCACACGCACTCAAAGCAAGCACTATAACCATTACACCACAGCGCCACCACTAGAAAGCTTGCTTTTTTCGTGGGCTTATATATGTACCAATGTATGTACAAAGCGGCTGGTAACCCGTCGGCACAACTTCGAACTTCTGTTCTTGTACCATCGGCGTGTGTTTGCTCTTGCGGAAGGTCAATACATAATTTGTGGAGCGTCATGCAAGCCGAGCCGATCGACGTAAACACCCTCGGCTCCGAATTCTCCGGTTCACCGTGTCGTGCCGCTAGAAAAATGATAAACGTGTGCCCTCTTCGCTCGCGCTAAATTCGTGAATACCAGCGTGACAAAGGTATCTTCAGATGAGCGAACGTATGTGCATTCCATGAGCGTATGCTGTGGAGCAATTTTCGTTATTTCTGCAGCCGCGAACTGCGCGCGTCCAGATGCGGCAGCTGTTATGAGCGGTTCGAAGACCGCCTGCGTTCTCATATGAAAGTTACACACGCAGATGCCCGACTTAGAAGAACATTGTAACGCGCCTACATTAAGTGCATTTAATGCGCGCGTACTGCCGCGAGCTGCACGCAGGGGCAGCAGCGCGCTCTGAGCTCTCTGAGCAGCTGAACAAAAATCTGTTTCAGCAATTAGCGCTTATTCGCAATGCACCCTTTAGTGTGGACCGCCTGCGTTTGCATATGAAAATTACACACGCAGAAAATTCGAGAGTTACAAGGACATTGTAACGCGCCCACACAAAGTGCGTTGAATGCAGGTTGAATGCGCGCGTACAGCCGCCAGCTGCACGCAGCTATAGGGGCAGCAGCGCCTTCTGAGCAGCTGAACGCTTATCATTTCCGCAATTAGCGCTTATTCGCAATGCACGCTTTGGCACGGCATTCAGTGCTTCTCTATAACGCATATTCAGTATTTATTTGCTTTCATACTCGGATACTACCTACATTTCTTACTAATTAGCTTTTATTGGTAAGCATCACGCCACCGCGTTAAAGCGAATGCCTAACGCGTGCCCCAAGGTCAAGGACAACCTCCCCAGTTTACCAGTGACAGGTCTCCTACAACACAAAAAAATGTACTTGCACTTCTCTCTTGTGAACAGGGGCGTAGCCAGAAATTTTTTTCGGGGGGGGGGGGGGTTCAACCATACTCTATGTATGTTCATGCGGGCGTTTGTATGTGTGTGTGCCTATATGAGCAAGCAAAACAGAAAAATTTCGGGGGGGGGGGCTTGAACCCCCCCCCCCCCTTGGCTACGCCCCTGCTTGTGAACGTCCATGTGTACTTGGCCCTCCCCTCAGACAGATGATGCAGTATTCATTAAAAAAAAGCATTACCCTCTTCCTCAATGGAACAGCTGTTCTTGAGAAAATATGGTTCTGTTGAATTACTTCACCACAGCAGCAGAGAGGTTGGCTTGTTTGCAATTCAGAATTTCACAGTCGTAACACAGAAACACGAGGACTGTAGCAAATGTGCAGAAAACTGGAAAAACTATCATATGTGCACTCCCTCGTCCACCTGCACACTACGTTAAACTTTATATATACAACAGTAACCTTCAATTATGCTACTATTGATAAAAGATCACCCAATCTACGTTAGAACACAGTGATGACTTTCTGTCTAACTTTCTGTTGCCTATCTTCTACAATGTGTCCTAATCTGTGAATCATCTGTTCAATGTGTTTGGTAATAAAACACAAGCAGTTACATTGAGCAGGCAGTGTTTCAGCAATTTGTTTTGCAAGCACAAATTCATTTCTTCAATTTGCATGCAAGGCAAGTAGTCATACTTCAATTGATACAAGAACTAGTTGTTGCAACATTTTATTGGAATCAAAACAGCAGCAGTTCTCGTGTCAATGTAAGGATATAGGTATATATTTCCATCGTCATGCACAGAACCTACTCCCAAAACTGAACACGTGGAAGAACATATACAGTGCAGCCTAAGCACTATACATAATTCACAGCAGTAAAGCAATACGAAAGTAGGGTGTAAAATCTCATCATGATGCGCACTAACGTGTGCACTTCACCGTGCCAGTATGTAAGTACAATCCAAAAAAATAAGCTACCCAAGGAACTTGGTGTCAGCCTACACACGAAGGCAACTAATTAAATTAGTACAATAAGGCTAGCATCACTTTTGGGAAATATGAAACCGTGTAGACAGGCAGTTGTACAGTTTTTATTGCATTAGTTTGCCCTATGACATCAAAACATGTCGCACATGATTTTGGAGTTGAGTTTCCTACAAAAAAGCCCAAAATAGACCTGTGGTGTTGACTGTAGGTCCACATACCAAGGTGCATAAAAGCATTCAGCAATGCCCACAAAATTACAAGGTTGCCTTTATATGTTGCTGTACATATTTAGTCACAGATACCTGGAAGCCATCGTAAATTTCTGGAAGTGTGCTTGGGAACTTGTCGGCATAATCACATGACTGCAATGTACCAATACTTCTAATATGCATAACAAGTACAGCCATGCTTCAATGTTTTTATGCCAGCTAGTGCCATCTGTAACACCTGTAACTCAAAAGTTCATCCTTAATTCCTGACTTGATGGCTTACGCATAATTACCATATTGAAAATAATCCAAGCACCATGGCTGCGACGTCAACTTGCAATTAGGCAATCACAAGCACTAAATAAAAAAATTTCTGTAAATAGTGACTGGTCGCTTTGCACATTGGATCCTAGGACTTGATATGCCATGAGGATGAATAAATATTGACCTCACATATATAGAGACTGTGAAACAGTCAGGAGTTCAGTTCATAGGTAAGGAAAACGTTAAAACGAAATCCGAACACATAGCAACAAAGGGGACGGGACGACACACTACTAACAACTGAAGTTGAACATGTTTCGGCTTTTTTAGTCATGTGTGTTTATATCTTTCTGTGGTTTTGATTACACTTCAGTTACTAGTAGCGCATTGTCCTGTCTGCCCCCTTCATTCCTCTGTGAATGTGTGATTGTTTAGTCTTGTAATTTTTTCGTACTGTGTGTTTACATCTTTCTGTGGTTTCGATTAAACTTCAGTTGCTAGTAGCGCGTCATCCTGTCCCCTTGATTTCTCTGTGCTGTTATTTTTTTTGCACCCTCTTTAACTATGAATATACACCAACTCACCCAACTGCCCCTGTTAAGACTTATGTTTGCTGAATAACACTGGGTCCACTCAGCGTCTTTTTAAACAATGCGAAATTTTCAAATGCACAAGATATCAGAAACGTTTCACGCAGCATTGCGCATAACACTCTGCATCAATACCAGTGTTGGCCTAAATGTGGTAAGATGTACGAGCTGTTCGACATAGTGTAAAGTGAGGCACATCAGGGTGTTCCCACAATCATGGGTGTCGGCAGGGGTTTGCACAAAGGGCACCTGCCGCCATCAAGACACACCAGCACTTGACTCCACGCAAGCTACACCAATGCTCTCCTGCTCATCAGGCCGACACGTTACGCCGCCTTGCACCCCCAAGACAAAATCCTGCCGACACTCATGCCCACAATACACTTGTCTTGAACACAGACTGGTGGGCAAGCAACACTTGCTGCTTTGCCAGAAGTGTATTCCTGAAAATTACAAAAAAAGAAGTCCACTAAGATTTCTGTACACATAAAAATGAATGTCTTACCCAAGATTCGCACTTGACTATCCTTATCGCAGACATTTTGTCAAAACACGAAATAAATACAACATTGAGATGCTGCTAAGTATTTCCTTGTGAGCGTTTCACTTCGTGTGCACAGGGCGAAAAACAAACGGATGTAAAAAAAATGCGAAACGCCACCAGAAGTGTACTCTCGCCATGTTTACCATTATGTGGGTAGTTTTTGATGTCAGTAAAGTTATCATTATAAGTACACTTTAAAAGGGTTGTGAATATTAGCAAGGTCTTGATTAACCGCACCTACTCTGCTTAGGAGTGAAGATTGGGCAACTTGGCACTGAACCATGGCAAAAATAAACAGCGCACTTCTAGTGAGGATAAACTAAGGCCTGGGCACAATAACAGCGGTTTCACCTTGTCAAATTGTGTCAACAGTCATGATACTATGTATTGACCTTGAAAACTATGGCAACATATGCAAAACAGCAAATTAACGAGAGGGAATAAACAAGATGATTCAACAATCTGGTTCAACAGACTCAACAGCTGACTTATATCAATGCGATTAAATTAGCCTTGCACATCTCCTAATGGCTAAGAATATGCACATGTAAATTCCACTGTTGATACGTGACCAATGAAGTTGCATTCCTTCCATGCCGTTGAATGGCCGTTCCTTCTTTTCTGTTTTCACTGTTTTCTGATTTTCATTGTTTTCACTAGCGTAAATGTTGACCCTTTTTTATTTTGTCACTTTGCAGATGGCGTAGGTGTTTTGCCTTTGAATGTGCACGTTTCTTCTGCTTTGTCTTTCCTGTTTCTTTTTGTATGCGTATATGTTTTGCCTTTGAACGTGCACATGTTTCCGCTGCTCTGTCTCTCTTTTTGCTCTACTGGGCCTTGTACACTTCTCAAGCTACCATTGTCGCTTTTCACTTGAGGCCCATTTCCTGTATTTTGCTGGAATAAACATTTATCCATTCATTCAATACCATAAAACGCATGTGCTTCACAATACACACTGCACTTAGCATACTGAGTATGTGCAGCGCAATGGTACGAAGACGAGAGAAGACACACAAACGACATAGACGGGCGCCCGTCTATGTCGTTTGTGTGTCTTCTCTCGTCTTCGTACCATTGCGCTGCACATACTCAGTATATTTCAAGACATGTACCAACTCGCCCATCAACGGATCCTTCTTGCACTTAGCAGATGTCTGTCACATGATATGGCCGTCATTGTATAGCTTTAACATGATTTATTCGTTCTAGTTAAATGAATCCAAGGTAATGATGTTAATGTACCTTGATATGCTATTTCACTGTTCCTTGATGCATATGTATGAAGGTACAGTGCTTATGTACCTTAATATGCTATTTCAGGAGACGGGCAGAGTGCGCAATGCAAAATTGTTGCCGAAAAATCTTTTCACTTCCTGACAATCTGTGCTTCGGTGGGTTCTCACAGTTGCATGGCGGGAGAAAGATGTCCAGGGTAGTTGACTGCATCCAAGGTAGATGCTGCAAAATGAGAGCGCACGGTCTTGTCACATGTCAATGTGTGCAAATTGACACGATGACGAAGGATTAAAACAAACAAATGAAGTTGGAGAAAAGAATAAATCGAAAAGAAAGTTGTCCTTTATGCACATTCCATCATGTGACAATGTGATAACCGTGGCCTTTTGCTGTAATGTATATTCCCTGAAAGCATCATGCCTTATTCATGCTTTATCGCAGGCAAGAAAATTATATCGTGCAAACAACTTTATCAGGGCACACTCCTGGGTCGATTGACTGGTCGTATGAAGCATGAGTGATATTCACAGAAGTTCCAAAACGTGCATCACACATCATTGCTATCTGAGTTTAACGACTTAAATGCGAAGCATTTGTTAAACACTTCTACAACTTTGAACGGATCTATCTACCTATCTATCTAGCCGCCTACGACTCATAGCTCGTGTGGGTGTTTCGTTAATGGGATGTATGCCAAAATTCGTGTGGCATGACACGAATGCATGAAGAACATGAATGATGGGTCTCAAGCTGAAAATCATGATATGCATTTCATTAACGACATGATTTACACGTCACTCTCTTGGTTCTCTTGCGACTGTTTCGTTAACTTGATATTTACCAAAATAGGTATGGCGTCACAAGAGTGTATGACGCACATAAACAACAGTTTCTAACTTGCAAATCATGACACGCTTGTCATGTATGGCGTTATTTTGACAACATGGACTCGGGGGTGCTAGTGGCCGTTCAGCCTGCTTCATATACACCAAAATTGGTATTGTGCAGTGTGACTGTACGTCCAACATAAATGACAGCTGGCAACATGAAAATAATGACATGCATGTCATGTACACACGCCACGCTCATGGTGCGCTCGCGGCCGGTTCGCTAGCTTGACATACACCTAAATTGATATAGCGTGACGTGATTGTGCGACGAACATAAATGACATATAGTAACATGAAAATAACTACATGTATGTCATTTACGGCATGGAGCCTGGTGCACTCACGTCCGGTTCTCTAACTTGATATCATGCCAAGATTGGTATAGCGTGACGTGACTGTATGACGTACATAAATGACGGCTGGTAACATGGAAACAATGAATGACATGCGTGTAATGTACGGCATGGGTCACATGCCACGCTCATGGTGCGCTGGCGGGCATTTCGCAAGCTTGACATGCCGATTTTCTTTTCTTTCTTTTTTTTTGCTTTTCATTGCACTTTTCAATCGACGCAATGTGCAGAAGGTCATCTACAGGTGCATAAGCGACGATAAGGGCCCGCAAGGAGAGAGAACATCAGTATTACTTACCATTTTTGTTCCTGACTGTGCCGAGCACGCAGGGTGCCCATCATCTGCTTGGTAATGCACAGCGGCACGCTCGCTTGAGTCGACAGGCCGTCGCGATTATCGCACTCGCAGCGCAGCATGTCGCACTGTCGTCAAACCACGCATATCACATCCAGCGGCGAGAACACAGTGAGGCTGCAGGCACAAAACGCGCACACACGACCGACACAGCTGATCACTTGAGAAGTGGCGTTCACAAGGCCTAGCCGGAATAGCTACGACGAGGCGCTGCTACCACTGCTACGACGATCGCGCCGCCGCGGGAACGACTCCCTCCACACGTTTCTTTCTTTTTTTCTGTTTTTTTTTTCTTCGCGCGCGCATGCGGCGCGAAGCTTTGTCCCATTTCACTTCAATAGCGCCTCGTCTGGCTTGCTTTTGACCTGGCGGGGGTGGGCCCCTGCCAAGGCCAAAGGGCTTCCTCGTTTCCTCTCCAGCCGTTCGGAGGGTCTCGTATATCTCGTTCTCTGGGCTATCTGTGCAAGGGATTTTTAGTGCGCTGAAGCATGCCGCCTCTTTCTTTTACTTCTTTCCCCCGCACAGCTGCATGCACGAAAAAGAAAAAAAAAAAGAGAAAACATGCCAGAGGAAATGAGATGGGAGTTTTTTGGTTCTTGAACTCCATTCGACGAATGGCGTCAGATAGTGAATTTACCTCCTTTCTTCCACATAATTTCTTAACGAAGTAAAATTGAGGACGCAGAACTTTATTACACCCACCTCATTACACCCTAAGGTAGTACTGTCCAGATGAAGGTAGTATTAAGGAGGATTGTAGCCCTTAAAACGCCCAATTAGGCTAGTTTGCGTTTGCAGTGTGCAAACACAACGTGGCTAGCAGACGACGTACGGAGCAATCCACACTAGGCGCGGTTCAGCCAGAAGCCGCCAGGCGGCGACTCCGCTCGATCTCGCGGCCAATATACCTTATGCAAACTCTGCTGCCATCTAGCGGCCTCCATGCGCATTTCCGCAATGTTGAAGGCTAAACGGGCTCCGCATGTTCATTCACGGAGAGTACGTGTCGACGTGTGGCGGTTGATGGGAACGGCAGTGCCGGCATATCTTCGTGTGCCGTGTTCCTGAGATTGAGGAAATTGGGATGCTGAAAACAGGTTTGCAGGAAACTAGACTCCATATGTTATTAGATTTTTTCCTTGCGGCCGAAGAGAATCGGCAGATCGTTCCGTTGCTCCGGCTACTGCTAACGACTAACGCAGTGTTTACGTTCGCCGTTTCTAATAGATGCGGTATGCGACAGCACCGGCACTCATCACCACTCTTTCGCACCGGCACTCATCAACACTCTTTCGTGTCATGCCGGAACGGGACAGTTTTCGCGCCGTGTACTTGCAGGCATAGACAAACCGGCTTCGTGCGCGCGCTCCAAAGTTGCATCGCGGCTACTCGCGCATGCCTGCGCAGTTGGTGACACCATTGCTTTATTTATCACATTGCGATAACAGTTACATGTTAGGTAGCTCGTGCGTGTCATCGATTCTCAGCGAACGAGCCGATTGTGCTGGAGTGTGTTGTTCGTATTTTGTTTTCGACTGCGAAGTTTAACTATGTAGCATTTATTAGGTGGGATGGTTTTCGCGCGTACTGCTTCCCTATGCGTATCTTTCAAGCATTGCATGCGCTATTACTGCCTAATTCAGAGGGGCGGCCCGGATCCCCTGACTCCGCCCCCCCCCCCTTTATTTGTACCCCAAGAAGAGAACATATCAGGTTCTCCCGCAGCTGGCGCTGCTCCCCCTTCGGAAAAATCCTGTATCCACCCCTGTGTGCTATGAAATGTTAACAGATGCTTGTGTGTGGCACTTTTGTATGAAACTGAAAAGAATGCTGTTCCCGCAGATGTGTTACATTCGACCGTTGGTGCGCTACCATTGGTTACGCGCTAAAGTGGTTTCGCAAGCGTTCAGTCGGCGACGCAAGAATGTGTTGCCGCAACGGGCTGGAATTGTAAGGTGCCAGTAGGCCCCGAAAGCGACGATGTGAACGCGAATATTCTTGGCGGATCGTGTCATTTATGAGTACATGTCGGAAGGATATTCGATAAAATGCTAGCTAATCGGCGCCTACTTCTTGCAGCAACTAACGCTTTTAATGTTCACTTGTCGCGTGCGTGAGAGGCGGACCTTCTTACATTTTAGCCGTGTGGTAATTCTATGCAAAACATACGTCGGTGACTACAGCAGCGAAATATTTCTTGTTTCAAAAATAACAAACAGGACGACGTTTCATTTAAAGTAAGATGCACAATACACTAGCTCGACGTAGGCTGTCCTTTATGAAATACGCTTTGAAATGGGTCAAAGCACACTCTTACCGTCATCGCTGTGCCTAGCCGCGTCGCGAACCTCCTCCCAACCATCCTACACTACACGCATGATATTCCGATAGCTAACAACGCTTCATTCACTACACTGAAAAGAGAAAATTTATAACCAAAACGAAAGCTTCACTCTGAACGAAGACAGGCTTACATGTGACTCGGTTAGTTCTCAATATTGTGTCTAACAAAGAAACACGAGCCCTTAAAAGTCACCTTCTTTCCTTCGGTGTCAAACTTGTAATTTCTTCTCGTTGCGAGGCAGTTCTTCACACGTAATAATTGTCGGCGTAGAAACTAAAAAAATGCCGGTGACGTGTACAGGCTCGTCTGACATTTTTATGCCCAGATTGCCGACTATCAAAGCAGATACAAGCAAGAAGAAATAGCAGCGACAGCAATAAGATTCGGACACAAGCCTCCGACATGGCGCCGAATCGGTGGCTTCATAAAACCTCCGACAGATGGCAGCAATTTCGCTTAAGGTCTATTACGGCAACGTTTGGAAAAATTCTCACGGCTATGTGTTCGTTGTATACTCGTTCACAACTGTCACACCACAACTAACTTTCGACCCCTGGGTGGTTAAGGGCCTTTTAATGGAGCACAATTAATACTCCTGACGGATATCAACAACGACGTTTACTCGCATGCTACTTGCACTGTTTAGTTCTGGCTAAAATTGACTGCTCTTGGCTATAGGGTAGCTATTTCCGAGTAGTGTTAGCTTAATGATTGCTGATGTTGCCTGCTGGTTAACTATTGAAAAGTGAGGATGATACTCCTAAATGATGGCTAGACTGTTGGGAGTGTCGACACCACCTGTTTTGGCTTGGCTCAAGTAACGCCCCTGAACATGGCGTGTAGCTCGAGCGAACGTTTCGGCAAAATGGTGGCAAAATATCTGCTACTGTTTATCGACCACGGTTAAATCATCAAATTATACCTCATGAAAACTCAAGCCAATTGTTCAGGTTTTGGCAATGTCTTCATTTGCCTGCGCTGCTGTGCCTATTGATAGTATTCCCCACAACGGTCTCGCGTGGTTTCAGTGCATCGAAAGCGACGGGCCCGGTCTACACACCAGAAGAAAAGCTCGTCCCATGTCCATCTGCTTATCCCCCTCGATACTGCGCCCATCTAACTGCACGCTTCTTCGGTGCAAATTGGACGAAACCTCTCCGCTCCCAGACCGCACTGTTGGCTCCGTTCGTTATGGCTCTGTCATCCCTCGTTTGCCAATTGATCGAAAGTTACTACCTTACTGCTGTCACGCGCAGCACCTGCTGACGTCGCCCTATCAGATGGAGAGAAAGAAAAATCCTTGAAGCGGGCATTCAACCGTTATTATATGCGCTCAAGCGCGCACGCAAGCACGAGTACCTACACACAACTCACACACAGCAAGAAGCATGCGCATTGTGTGTTCCCATCTTCCGGGTTATCTCGTGGTGTTCGCTTTTGGACGTACTAAAAACCTGTGTCTGTCGCAGTGAGCTACGTACAGAAGCTGCCGAAGATAGTGTTTCAATACAACACGGAAAATGCGAAAAGCGTAGGAAAAGAGCCTAATGGAGATAAAGTGTCGGGCGCGTTTGCCATTTTAGCCTGCCAGCTTATTTGCGGCTTAGGGAGTGACTAAAGAGTCTTGTACTAACCTTCATATTGTGCTTGGTTTTGGCAGGAAGCTTTAACTTCTGGCACTCGTCTTCGCAGAATGGCTGGGTGTCCAGGGGACAGACACTTCCGCCATCTTGGACGACACACCCCGTCACACACATCTCGCACAGAACGTGTGAACAGGGCAGCACGACCGTCGTGCTTGGAACGATGTCGCACACGGAGCACGCATAACGAAGCACCGTCAACTCGTCCTCGAACCGCGTCGGGCGCCAGTTAACGCCGCTCACCGAGTTGCACAGATGGTGCAGAGCTTGACGCCTTCCACCATCAGGCATATTGGTGATCGAGTGAATAAAGACGCACTGCTTCGGAGCAACTCACGCAGGGGGAGCCGTGACAGTTCGCTAGGAATCACGTGACTGCAGATAACGTCGTCATAATGCGGCAGCACCATCCCTGTCGCCGGGCGTGTGGTGACATGGCGTCTTTGAAAGAGTTGAATCTCTTCCGCGGAGCCACGTTTACTGTTGCGCGTGCGCATTGCGCCGCGAACTGTTTTCGAAACGGTCGCTCGTTGGCTCGCACATCGGCAGCATACAGTAAGATATGCAAGCATAAGAGAGGACCCTTCCATAGGCCCCTGCGGCTGATGTGGGTTCGCAGCGCACCGAGCGGACGAGTGAAATCTTTACAGCCTCTGAGATGGAGACCGCAGGAAAACTAATCTCGAAGGCTAATTTCTAGCGATTAGAAAAATTACACGGCCTCCGAGATCGCTTCCGTGCGAGTGCTCGTCCCGGAGGCTATATAATAATTTGTTTAACGCGCCGCTTGCATGCATCGTGTGGCTTCGCGTAAGCTGTACCGCCAGAGCGGCAAGCACACGATGCCACTCTGTGTTTATGCAGACATTTTAAATACAACGTGACAATCGTTGGAAGAGACGAAAGCTTTTATTTTCAAGTCATATTCTTGGTAAGCACGTGCACACTTCTTTTCCCAACATACACGTACAATGCACGACGCAGAGCGGCAGTAGGTGCCGTAGTACTTGACCCCGGACGGCATGACCTCAAAAAAAAAAAAAAAGAAAAAGATGTTGGCTATGTCTTCTCTCCCACCTTCGCACAAATTTTCTCCGATGTACTTCACATCGCCCTTTCGCGAAAAGCAGTCACGTGCCGTTGCCGCAGCTAAAACAAAGCAACCTTCGTTGCCATGCAAGCGCTACTGAGGCAGGGTGTTTATTCAGAAGAATACGTCGCAACCACAGCTAAAAAGCATTCTTCTCAATTCACAACTTCTCTCTAACTGCGCTTGTAACAAAGGCTTCAAGCAATCTGCGAACGCTACAAATAACTATCCAAAGCATAACTGCACACTTCGCACAATTTCACTCAAATGCAATAAATTTGAACTACGTGTACCGGCATTGTATGCACAGGAATACCCGGCATAAACATGATCGATTACTGGGACCCATATTTGCCCCAACCAATGCTTACAAATACAGTTATTTTCCCAAAACAGTTAAAGGCTGGAATTCACTGGCTCGGGAGATTTTCGCAAATGAAAATGTTGTTTCATCACTGGAAAATTATCTTTTTCGTGGTCTTTAGTGTTCAAATGTGTTGTACTCTTATTGTTGTTTCACAGACTCTCTTTGACTCTCTTTGACAGACTCTCTTTGTCTCTTTGAGCGTATTGATGAGTGTTTAATGCAACAAATTCATGTATTCTTATTCTTGCTGTTACAATCCACTTGATGTTTCTTTTGCCCGTCCTGCGGGGACCAAAATTTTGGTCTGCAGTATGTTTAAATAAATAAAAGAAAAATAAAGAATACCTAACGACGCAAGGCGCTGCTCAATTTCTCGTGCCAAGAAACCATTTTCTCGGAAACGTGCTGCGCAGCATTTCAAATAGCTGTTTTTTAATGTGAAGCAATCTACGAACATCATGCGCGAAGTGAAGAGCACAAAAAAGCTCTCTGCGCCGAACAGCACGCTGCGAAAAATGTTAGCTTAAGGCTTAACTGACGAATACAATAGATGTTAGACTCTGGAGTTTCGCAAGACGCGTGGCGCCACCTGTAGGAGCCGTATTGGGCAGAACGAAGACCGATTCCCTCGCACAGTTTGCTGTGGTACCAGGTGCAACTAGCGAGTGCGAGACAATGAGCTTAATATTGTGTGTGTTTGTGAATTTCACACTCAGAAATAGAGCTGTGAATTTCTCTCCGCTAGTCGGACGAGCCACCGAACCGCGATGAAGTGCTTGCTGGATGACTATGACTCACCAGAACGACGGCGAAAACAACAGCAAATGTGACCGCTCCGCACGCTACGAAGAAACGCCGCAATCGACGCTACTGTTGCGTTGTGAATTGCCACAGACGTAAAGGTCTGAATAACATTGTTCAGTTTTACCGATTTCCATAGTTGTCGTATGAAGAAGAAATGCGAGAGCGCTGGATACAGGC